>NC_041385.1:693175460-693196010 GCF_002162155.2 Triticum dicoccoides | reverse complement strand
GTCGGGCTCGGGGGGCGAGGGCCGGGTCGGGGGCGAGCGCCGGGGTCGGGGTCAGGGGCTAGCGCCGGCGCCGGAGTCGGGGGCGAGCGCCGGGGCCGGGTCGGGCGCGGTGGTGCGACGGGGGAAGAGAGAGTGGGGATTTGGGGGAAAAGGCGGGATGAAGCATGGCGGGTGAGAATTTTGGGTTAAGTGGACGTAGCAGTAGCACATTTGGACAAAACGTGCTGCTACTACCTTCAGTAGCTGTAGCGCTTTATACGAAATTCGCTACTACTAACTTCAGTAGCTGTAGCGGTTTAGGCAAAATGCGCTGCTACTATCTTCGCTACTGCCAGTTTTACTTTTTCTTTTCCTTTATTTTATCCCACTTTTATTTCCCGAGGGCAGTGAACGAAGGGAGGGCGATATATATTGCATCATTTGACGGTTAAATATGTATGCAAAATAGGAACATATATAGTACACATCATTGGACCCATGCATAATAATGGCTAAGTGTGTATACAAAATAGGTTACATCATTTGACCGATAACATAAGTTTCCTCAGTGCTGACATTTTCGTTTTTGAGTCAGCTTCTTTCCCTTCTTGTTCGTCGAAGAATAATTGAGCCCCTCATTGTGACTTTGCCTTTTCCATGGAGTACAATTTTTCTTAGGTAATGTAGTATTGATTCTTCTTTTGACGTATACTTCATCATCATTGTCATCTTCCCTCATTGGGTTGCCGTACCGATCATAGTCTTCCTCGTTGGCGACTCCATCCATTCCAATGATGTTCCTTTTGCCTCTCCTCACGACAACACGGCTGGGATTGCGCGGGTCAGTTATGAAGAAGCATTGTGTCACGTGCTTAGCGTGTACCCATGGCTCTTTTTTTGCGATAGCGTTCACGGTAGCGCTCTTGGCGTCGGGTATAGTCATGGTAGTGAAAATCTGGCTTTATCTTTCGACATTCTTAGCCCATCTGACACGAAACATCGTCGTGTTGTGCAGTCCAGAGTAGTCAAGCTCCCAGATCTCCTCGACCCTTCCATAAAATTGTTCAGTTGCGCCGTTGTCGCTGCCGGTCATGCATTCCATCGTCACCCCTGAGTTCTGATCATCACTGACCATATCTTTGGCCTCTGTGTAGAATGTGTATCCGTTGATATCATATGCCTGATAGGTTACGAGGTTGGGCGAGGGGCCATGTGCTAAGGCGTATATGAGCAATCCGTCCTTAGAGCCCTCCTCCGGGGGATTAGCAATAATATGCTCTTTGAACCAATGCAGGAAAGTGGAGTTGTGCTCTCTAGTAACTTCGGCGTCCGTCCTGCATACCCCGCCGGTCACGATACTTCTTTGCGATAATTTCTTTGTGCAGTGCCACGAAAGGATCTACCTCGTCTAGGTGTTGTAGCACTACCAAGTTTGCTTTGTCAAAGTCGCTGCGTCGATCTGAGTATGACACGTGCAGTTCCCTCCGACCGTTGCAGTGACCATCTCCTTCGAGCCTCCCATCGTGCTTGTTAACGGGCAAACCAACACTAACACCAGGCGGCTGGTCTGCGCCATATAGAAAATTCTCACAGAAAGAGATGCACTCTTGTGCCAAATAGCCCTGGACGATGCTTCCATCTGGATGGGACATGTTACGAACGAATCCTTTGATAATCCCATTCATCCTCTCAAACGGCATCATGTTGTGCAGGAATGACGGCCCCAGGTCTATTATGTCATCCACAATATGGGCACACAGATGCACCATCACGTCAAAGAACGCGGGCGGGAAGTACATCTCAAGCTCATTCAGTATCACAACGATCTCTTCCTGTAGGCTTTGGAGCTGCTTCACACTAATCGACTTTCGAGAGATGACATCGAAAAAGTTGCAGAGACCAATAAGCGTGTCATGGATGTGCTTGTCCATTATCCCTCTAAGGGCAACAGGTAGTATCTGCATCATCATCACATGACAGTCATGAGACTTCATCCCGCTTAACCTTTTCTTGTTCGTGTCTAGATATCTGCTTATCTTGCCACAGTAACCGGAACTAACTTTGACTCCGGTAAGGCACTTAAAGAAGGCATTGATCTCAGCCTGACTTAAGGTGAAGCAAGAAGGGGGGCAATAATCCTCTTTCTTTATTTTCTTGCCCTTCTTCTCACGTGCCTCTGTCTCTGTCTCTGTCTCGTCTGACATTTTACGGGGCGGCATGTGCAGATCTTTCCTGATTTTCAAATCTTGCAAGTCTTTTCTTGCCTTTGGCCCATCCTTGGTTTTATCCGGCATGTTCATCAGTGTTGCGAGCAAGCTCTCAAGGACATTCTTACAGATATGCATTTGATCAACGCAATGAGGTGTATCGAGTTTGTGCCAGTACTCCAAGTCCCAGAACACAGATCTCGTCTTCCATACCTTCAGCAGCGGCTCCGGCGCCTTTCTCATCGTCTTTCCCGGCGCGGGGCACTCCTTCCAGTTTTTCAACAACTCATCGATTTCGGCACCGCTCCGCTTACGTGGAGGTCCTCGATGCTCAGCGTGACCATTGAATAGATCTCCACGGTTTCTCCACGGGTCGTCCTGTTCAAGCCATCTTCGATGCTCCATGTACACGATTTTCCCAGACCCGCCATCTTTCCTTGACGTTAGCTGCTGAGACATCGTATCATCCATGCACCGCATGCATTCGCAATATCCATGGCACACCTGGCCTGCCACATATCCGTAACCGAGATAGTCCTGCACTGTCGTGATCAGCGCGACTCTCATGTTGAAATACTCACCTTTGCTGGCGTCCCATGTCTTGGCCGGTGTTTTCCATAACGTGTCTAACTCCTCTTGAAGTAGCCCCAGATACAAATTAATATTATTTCCTAGTTGTTTCGGCCCTTGAATAAGCATGCTCATGTGAATGTACTTCGATTTCATGCACAACCAGGGAGGGAGGTTGTACATCCATACAAACACGGGCCAAGTGCTATGGTTGGTGTTCTGGTTGCCAAACGGATTCATGCCATCGGTACACGCGCTGAGCATGATGTTCCTTGCATCACATTCAAAATACCGATAGAAGCTGTTCAACGCTCTCCACTGGCTTCCATCCTTCACGTGTCTCAGCTTCGGATCATCTCCATCGTCGGGCTTCTTCCTCTCCGCGTGCCAGTGCATTAGCTTTGCTTCCTTGGGATCTACAAAATACCTCTGGAGACGGGGAGTGATCGGTAAGTACCATACAACTTTCTGGGGACATTTCATCCCGGCCTTCTTGTATCGAGAAGCATTGCACACTGTACAGCTAGTTTTTTCCGCGTGCTCCTTCCGATAAATTATGCAATCGTTGATACATGCATGGTATCTAACGTGTGGCAGATCAAGAGGGCACACGATCTTCTTGTCCTCATCAACACTAGTAGGACATAGATTACCCGCGGGAAGAACATCCTTTAGGTACTTGAGATGCTCATCAAGGCTAGTGTCAGTCCATTTGTTTTTTGCCTTCGTCTTCAGGAATTGGAGCGTGAAACTCAAGCGGGTCACCTCAGGATTGCAACCATCATACAATGGAGTGTTCGAGTCTACCACCAGTTGCTCCAGCTTAGCCTCCTCTCTAGAAGCAGCTCTCTCAGTACTCGTCTCCTTGCGAAGCAATGCTTGAACATGAGGGTCCCGCATGATTGAACTTAGTACCGACGAACTCTGCTGCGTGGAGTCCATGTCGTTCTCTCCGCCGCCATGTCCGGCCCCTTCTCCTCCGCCATGTCCGGCCCCTTCTTCGCCGCCATTATCGAGCATCTCTTCGTCTTGCCCCGTGTCATCATTGCCTGCCCTGTCGGCATCCTCAACATCATCATCCTCATCTTCAATTATCCATCGAGTATAGCCATCCATGAAACCAGTCATGAGCAGGTGCGCTTCGACACGACCATCGTCATGGGGTCGAGCCAAACTATTCCTTTGCATTTTCGACACGGACATAAAACCTCTGTCCGGTTATTTTCTTTCATGTACTGCACCGCCGACCGCAACCACCTATCCACCATCGTTCCACTGACCATCGTCAACTCTGCATGGTAATAATAAACAAATTGATTATAAAAATGCATGCATGCATCAAAGTCATACAAAAATTTGGCATGACCTTCCCTAAAAATAGGACATATATGGATCTAGAGTTTGCCCGGAATTCGCCGAAATGGAAATAAATCGACATTTCGGCAAAACATAGGCAACTCAAAAGCACAATTTGGCATCAACTCATGCCATGCCACACACACAATTTCCACAAACATATCACAAACATAAACATATTTCCATTTTGCAAAAGCATGAAATTTTCATCACCTCTATCTCGATCGAGATCGAGCACACGGTGGAGATGATGTTGTAGGGAGATCAAAAGTGCCCAAAGCTCTTCTTGACAAAGATAGATCTAGTTAGGGGGAAAATATGTCACTTAACTAAATCCTACATCTACCTAGCTACCTAATTTGGGAGGAGACAACTTCAACTAGTGGAGGGGAAAGGAAAAAGAGAAAGGAGATGCATTAATGGAGGTGGTGTAGTTAGGTAGGAGTAATGAAGAGAGAGAAAGATGGATAGAAGAGAGAGAGTAATGGAGGAGAAGTATTGAGGAAGAAGAAGAGTGAGAGTGGGAGCATGTGGGGGAGGTAGGGGAAGGGAAGAGAGGAGGGGGAGGGGAGGGACGGTGGGGAAAAGGTGGTTGGTTGGTGCGGGTTAGCAGTAGCGCGGGAGGAAAAATGCGCTACTGATAAGGAATTAGCAGCAGCGCGCTTTGGGTGAAGGCGCTACTGCTAATAGGGACAAAAAAGTATGCCAATTTGAAATTTAGCAGCAGCGATCTCAGTAAAAGCGTGCTACTACTACATGCGTAGCAGTAGCGCGGTTCGCGCCACCGTGCTACTGCTAAATGGAGTTAGGTGAACACCGCCGGTCGATATTTGTAGCAGCACGGTTTACACAGAGCGCGCTACTGCTAAAAATTTATCAGCAGCGGGTTTCCCGCACACGCGCTACTACTAATTAGCAGCAGCGCTCCTTTTTGAGCCGCGCTGCTGCTAAGATTCTGTGTATAGGCTTTTCCCTAGTAGTGTAAGGGATATTAAGGCCTCCTTTTAATAGAGAACCGGACCAAAGCATTAACACATAGTGAATACATGAACTCCTCAAACTACGGTCATCACTGAGAAGTATCCCGATTATTGTCACTTCGGGGTTGTCGGATCATAACACATAATAGGTGACTATAGACTTGCAAGATAGGATCAAGAACACACATATATTCATGAAAACATAATAGGTTCAGATCTGAAATCATGGCACTCGGGCCCTAGTGACAAGCATTAAGCATAGCAAAGTCATAGCAACATCAATCTCAGAACATAGTGGATACTAGGGATCAAACCCTAATAAAACTAACTTGATTACATGGTAAATCTCATCCAACCCATCACCGTCCAGCAAGCCTACGATGGAATTACTCACGCACGACGGTGAGCATCATGAAATTGGTGATGGAGGATGGTTGATGATGACGATGGCGACGAATCCCCCTCTCCAGAGCCCCGAACGGACTCCAGATCAGCCCTCCCGAGAGAGATTAGGGCTTGGCGGTGACTCCGTGTCGTGAAACGCAATGAAACTTTCTCCTTGATTTTTTTTCTCCCCGAGACGGTATATATGGAGTTGGAGTTGAGGTCGGAGGAGGTCCGGGGGGCCCACGAGATAGGAGGGCGCGCCCCCTGTCTCGTGGATAGCCTGTGGGCCCCCTGACCTTGATTCTTTCGCCAAAAATTCTTATTAATTCTAAAAGTGCCTCCGTGGATTTCCAGGACATTCCGAGAACTTTTCTTTTCTACACATAAAACAACATCATGGTAGTTCTGCTGAAAACAGCGTCAGTCCGGGTTAGTTTCATTCAAATCATGCAAGTTAGAGTCCAAAACAAGGGCAAAAGTGTTTGGAAAAGTAGATATGCTGGAGACGTATCAACTCCCCCAAGCTTAAACCTTTGCTTGTCCTCAAGCAATTCAGTTGATAAACTGAAAGTGATAAAGAAAAACTTTTACAAAGTCTGTTTGCTCTTGTTGTTGTAACATGAAAAGCCAGCATTCAAGTTTCAACAAATATTATGAACTAACCATACTCACAATAACACATAGGACTCACATCTACTCATATCAATAGCATAATCAGCTAGCGAGTCATAATAATAAAACTCAGATGACAACACTTTCTCAAAATAATCATAACATGATATAACAAAATGGTATCTCGCTAGCCCTCTCTGAGACCGCAAAACATAAATGCAGAGCACCTTTAAAGATCAAGGACTGACTAAACATTGTAATTCATGGTAAAAGAGATCCAGTCAAGTCATACCCAATATAAACCAATGATAATGAATGCAAATGACAGTGTGCTCTCCAGCGGGTGCTTTTAATAAGAAGGGTGATGACTCAACATAAAAAGTAAATAGATAGGCCCTTCGCAGAGGGAAGTAGGGATTTGTAGAGGTGCCAGAGCTCGATTTTAAAATAGAGATTGAATAACATTTTGAGCGGCATACTTTCACTGTCAACGCAACAACTATGAGATGGCTGTATCTTCCATACTACATGCATTATAGGCAGTTCCCAAACAGAATGGTAAAGGTTTATACTCCCCCAACCACCAACAAGCATCAATCCATGGCTTGCTTGAAACAACGAGTGCCTCCGACATACAACAACCTTGGGGGAGTTTTGTTTAATTATTTTGATTTGCTTTGATCTTTTTGGATCATGGGACTGGGCATCCTGGTTACCGGCCCTTTCTCGTGAATGAGGAGAGGAGTCACCTGAGCAGCAGTGTGTAGGCGTTGCGTCTATCATAGATTAGTCGATAATGGAGGAATTGTTCATTCCTCTCAAGAAAATTATGATCAAACATAGCTTCTTTATCCAAATAAACAGGAGGTACAATCATATCCCCCTCTCGTGGAGCTATATTAAGAAAATTTGCCACACGGGTTGCATAAATTCCTCCAAAGAAATTTCCCTTTTTATTATTATTATGCAACCTACGTGCAACTATTGCCCCCCAAGTTATAACCTCTGTAACCAGACACAACACTCTTGAGGACACAAAGATCTGGGGCACACATGTGACATGCTTCGTCCTTACCGTTAATGCATCTACCAATAAAGAGAGAAAAGTCATGTATAGCAGGAAAATGAATGCTCCCTATGGTAGCTTGTGTTACGTCCCTAGATTCTCCCACAGTGATACTAGCAAGAAAATTTCTAACTTCAGATTTGGGAGGATCATTAATATTACCCCACTGCGGGAGTTTGCAAGCAGTTGTAAAATCCTCTAAATCCATGGTATAAGATGTATCATAAATATCAAACATAACACTAGGAGAATTACGCGAAGAAGTATATTCGAACCTCCGAACAAATGAATCAGTCAATTGATAATATTGAGGACACTTATCTTGTAAGAAGTCCTCCAGCTCGGCATTACGCACATACACGTCAAATTCCTCCTTGAAGCCTGCTTCGACCATAAAATCATCAGATGGCCACTCACAAGCCCGTACATTTGTGTCCCTCGGCAATTCAACATCTTGCTCACGTATAGCAATTATTGGCCCTTTCTTTGCTGAGGAACCTCCTTGGTACATTCTTCTAAGCATATTTCTTTTTCTGAAAATTTCTGAAATTTTAGTAACTTCAAAATAAAAGTGGATAAAACTAAACAAGATTGATAGCAACTACTCCTACAAGTGCCTAGAGCCTATATCATGCATTGGAATTGCTTGGGACCTCAAAAATTTAACATGCAAGCTCAAGAACATGGTCACCTATGCAGCAAAAATTGGCAATGAATAAAGCACTAGAACAAAAACTAATTGGACCAATGGAGGAGTCACATACCAAGCGACAATCTCCCAAAGCAGTTATGCGAATGGAGCTTTGAGCTAAGAGATCGAAAATCGCAGCAAAATGAGCTAGAACTCGGGCATGAACTGGATGGGGATTTTTTTGGGTAGAAGATGGAGTGTGTGGGTGCTGGCATAAGTGGAGGGGATCCACCAGGGGCCCACGAGACAGGGGGCGCACCCTACAGGGGGGGGGCGCCCTCCTCTCTCGTGGCCTGGTGCTTGGCCCTCCTGCAGTGTTTTCACTGCCTAAAATCCTCAAATATTCCAGAAAAAATCATACTAAATTTGCAGGGCATTTGGAGCACTTTTATTTTCAGACTATTTTTAATGCACGGATAAATCAGAAAACAGACAGATAATACTCTTTTTGCTTTATTTATTCTATATAACAGAAAGTAAAAAGCGGGTACAAAAGGTTATGCCTTCTAGTTTCATCCATCTCATGATCATCAAAATGAATCCACTAACAAGGTTGATCAAGTCTTGTTAACAAACTCATTCCGAATAACACGGAACCGTAGAAATTTCGAATAACACTAAGTTACATCAACAGGGATATGAAAATCCCCAACAATAAGAATATTATACTTTTTCTTAACAGTAGGAAGAGGAAATTCAAAACCTCCAAAAATGATAGTTGGAACTTTTTCAATAGAATTGATGCTATGAACTTAAGATTGTTTCCTCAGAAAGTGTACCGTATGCTCATTACCATTAACATGAAAAGTGACATTGCCTTTGTTGCAATCAATAACAGCCCCTGCAGTATTAAGAAAAGGTCTACCAAGGATAATAGACATACTATCGTCCTCGGGAATATCAAGAATAACAAAGTCCGTTAAGATAGTGACATTTGCAACCACAATAGGCACATCCTCACAAATACCGACAGGTATAGCAGTTGATTTATCAGCCATTTGCAAAGATATTTCAGTAGGTGTCAACTTATTCAATTCAAGTCTACGATATAAAGAGAGAGGCATAACACTAACACCGGCTCCAAGATCACGTAAAGCAGTTCTAACATAATTTCTTTTAATAGAGCATGGTATAGTTGGTACACCCGGATCTCCAAGTTTCTTTGGTATTTCACCCTTAAAAGTGCAATTAGCAAGAATGGTGGAAATTTCAGCTTCCGGTATCTTTATTTTATTTGTGATGATATCCTTCATATATTTAGCATAAGGATTTACTTTAAGCATATCAGTTAAGCGCATACGTAAGAAAATAGGTCTAATCATTTCAGCAAAGCGCTCAAAATCTTCATCATCCTTTGATTTGGATGGTTTAGGAGGAAAGGGCATGGGTTTCTGAACCCATGGTTCTCTTTCTTTACCGTGCTTCCTAGCAACAAAATCTCTCTTGTCATAACGTTGATTCTTTGATTGTGGGTTATCAAGATCAACATCATGGTCAATCTCTACATCATTGTCTTTGCTAGGTTGAGCATCAACATGAACATTATCATTAACATTATCACTAGGTTCATGTTGATCACCTGATTGTGTTTCAGCATCAGAAATAGAAATATCATTGGGATTCTCAGGTGTGTCTACAGTAGGTTCATTAGAAGCATGGAAAGTCCTATCGTCTTTCTTTTTCTTCTTCTTAGAAGAACTAGGTTCCTCTAAATTATTTCTCTGAGAATCTTTCTCGATTCTCTTAGGGTGGCCTTCAGGATACAAAGGTTCCTGAGTCATTCTACCAGTTCTAGTAGCCACTCTAACAGCAAAGTCATTTTTATTATTCAATTCATCAAGCAAATCATTTTGAGCTTTGAGTACTTGCTCAGCTTGAGTAGCAACCATAGAATCATATTTGCTAACGCGGTGAAGTTCATCTTTAACTCTAGCTAGATTATCACCTACGCGTCCTATCTCGAAAGCATTATTCTTTAACTCTCTACCAACATAAGCATTAAAACTTTCTTGTCTAGCCATAAAGTCATCAAATTCATCTAAGCATGGGCTATGAAATTTAGTAGAGGGTATTTCAACTTTATCATATCTATAGTGAGAATTTACCTTTACTACCTGTGTCGGGTTATCAAGACAATGTGCTTCTTCAGGCGGTAAATTAAGACCATGTATCTCTTCAATAGGTGGTAAATTCTTAACATCTTCAGCTTTAATACCTTTTTCTTTCATTGATTTCTTTGACTCTTGCATATCTTCAGGACTGAGAAATAAAACACCTCTCTTCTTCGGAGTGGGTTTAGGAATAGGCTCAGGAGTTGGCTCAATTGGTTCAGGAATTACTTCAGGAAGTGGCTCAGGAAGAGTCCAATTATTTTCATTAGTCAACATATTATTCAATAGTATTTCAGCTTCATCGACAGTTTTTTCCCTGAAAACACAACCAACACAACTATCCAAGTGGTCCTTGGAAGCATCGGTTAGTCCATTATAAAAGATATCAAGTATTTCATTTTTCTTAAGAGAATGATCAGGCAAAGCATAAAGTAACCGGAGAAGCCTCCCCCAAGCTTGTGGGAGACTCTCTTCTTTGATTTTCACAAAATTATCTATTTCCCGCAAGGCAGCTTGTTTCTTATGAGCAGGAAAATATTTAGCAGAGAAGTAATAAATCATATCCTGGGGACTACGCACACAACCAGGAGCGAGAGAATTATACCAAGTCTTAGCATCACCCTTTAATGAGAATGGAAATATCTTAAGGATATATAAATAGCGAGACTTCTCATCATGAGTAAATAGGGTGGCTATATCATTCAACTTGGTGAGATGTGCCACAACAATTTCTGATTCAAGGCCATAAAAATGATCAGATTCAACTAAAGTAATAATATCAGAATCAACAGAGAATTCATAATCCGTATCAGTAACACAGATAGGTGAAGTAGCAAAAGCAGGATCGGGTTTCATTCTAGCATTAAGAGACTACTGCTTCCATTTAGCTAATAATTTCTTAAGATCAGATCTATCATTGCAAGCAAGAATTTCCATAGCAGCTTTTTCATTCATAACATAACCCTTAGGAACAACAGGTAATACATAATCATTGGGGGAACGTTCATCATCACTATCATCAATAGCATCTTCAATATTTTCATTCCCCCTAACTCTAGCAAGTTGTTCATCAAGAAATTCACCTAATGGCAAAGTAGTATCACGCACAGAAGTAGTTTCATCATGCATAGCAGAAGTGGCATCATCAATAACATGCGACATATCAGAATTCATAGCAGTAGCAGGTTTAGGTGTCGCAAGCCTACTAAAAACGGAAGGAGAATCTAGTGTAGAGCTAGATGGCAGTTCCTTACCTCCCCTCGTAGTTGAGGGCGAAATAGTAGTTCGATCGTCTTTAAGGTTCTTCATAGTGATCAACAAATATAAATCCCAAGTGACTCAGAGAATAGAGCTATGCTCCCCGGCAACGGCGCCAGAAATTAGTCTTGATAACCCACAAGTGTAGGGGATCGCAACAGCTTTCGAGGGTAGAGTATTCAACCCAAATTTATTGATTCGACACAAGGGGAGCCAAAGAATATTCTTGAGTATTAGCAGTTGAGTTGTCAATTCAACCACACTTGGATAACTTAGTATCTGCAGCAAAGTGTTTAGTAGCAAAAGTGGTATGATAGTAATGGTAACGGTAGCAACAGTAAAGGTAAATGTTTTTGGGTTTTTGCAGTAGTTGTAATAGTAGCAACGGAAAAGTAAATAAGCGAGGAACAATATGTGAAAAGCTCGTAGGTAATGGATCAGTGATGGACAATTATGCCGGATGCGAGTCCTCATGCAATAGTTATAACATAGGGTGATATAGAACTAGCTCCAATTCATCAATGTAATGTATGCATGTATTCCGTAAATAGTCACACGTGCTTATGGAAAAGAACTTGCATGACATCTTTTGTCCTACCCTCCCGTGTTCAGCGGGGTCCTTACGGAAACTAAGGGATATTAAGGCCTCCTTTTAATAGAGAACCGGACCAAAGCATTAACACATAGTGAATACATGAACTCCTCAAACTACGGTCATCACCGAGAAGTATCCCGATTATTGTCACTTCGGGGTTGTCGGATCATAACACATAATAGGTGACTATAGACTTGCAAGATAGGATCAAGAACACACATATATTCATGAAAACATAATAGGTTCAGATCTGAAATCATGGCACTCGGGCCCTAGTGACAAGCATTAAGCATAGCAAGGTCATAGCAACATCAATCTCAGAACATAAAGGATACTAAGGATCAAACCCTAACAAAACTAACTTGATTACATGGTAAATCTCATCCAACCCATCACCGTCCAGCAAGCCTACGATGGAATTACTCACACACCGCGGTGAGCATCATGAAATTGGTGATGGAGGATGGTTGATGATGATGACGGCGACGAATCCCCCTCTTTGAAGCCCCGAACGGACTCCAGATCAGCCCTCCTGAGAGAGATTAGGGCTTGGCGGCGGCTCCGTGTCGTGAAACACGATGAAACTTTCTCCTTGATTTTTTTCTCCCCGAGACGGTATATATGGAGTTGGAGTTGAGGTTGGAGGAGGTCCGGGGGGCCCACGAGATAGGAGGGCGCGCCCTAGGGGGGAGCGGCCCCCTGTCTCGTGGACAGCCCATGGGCCCCCTGACCTTGATTCTTTCGCCAAAAATTCTTATTAATTCTGAAAAGTGTCTCCGTGGATTTCCAGGACATTCCGAGAACTTTTCTTTTCTACACATAAAACAACATCATGGCAGTTCTGCTGAAAACAGCGTTAGTCCGGGTTAGTTTCATTCAAATCATGCAAGTTAGAGGCCAAAACAAGGGCAAAAGTGTTTGGAAAAGTAGATACATTGGAGACATATCAATGAACACGAGCGGTGTCGTCAGCCCCAGAGTACAGCACCATAGGATGGTCACGGGCCTGAAGAGGCTGGCTGCATCGACTGAGGAATACTTCCAGCAGGTCCATACCAGTGACACCCTCATTGATCAGTTGGACCGTTTTCTCAACCAGCATCTTCATCTCCACGTTCTCAGTAGCAGTCACTTTCAGTGAGGAAGGAGTCTGGACACGGTCAAAAGTGAAGTGGGGAAGGCCGATCGACTGACCTGGAGTTGGGAGGTCCTGGCAGTAGAACCAGGTCGACTGCCAACCCCTAACCGACTCAGGGAGAGTCATGGAAGGGAAAGAACTCCTCTGCCTCTTCTAGATACCCAAACCCCCACACATCTGAATGACATGGGTTTTCTCGTCACTCCTTTTCGCTTTCTTCACCGACTGGGAACGGATGGTGAAAATATGTTTGAAAAGAGCCCAGTGCGGTCGACACCCCAAAAAGTTTTCACACATCGACACGAATGCGGCAAGGTACGTGGTGGTATTGGGAGAAAAATGATGGATTTGGGCACCGAAGAAGTTCAAGAAGCCCCGGAAGAAGGGGTGCGAAGGAAGCGAGAAGCCCCGGTCGACGTGGGTGGCGAGCAGTACACACTCACCCGGTCGAGGCTGCGGCTTCGTCTTCCCCTCAGGCAGCATTGTTGCACCCTTGGTGATCAGCCCAGACTCCACCAGCTCATCAAGATCTTCTTGGCGGAGCGAAGACCAGATCCAATCGCCCTGGATCCAGCCTGGCGGTGCCCTGAGCGTGATGACGACCCGCGGTTTTGCTTGTATCCCTTCGCCGCCCCGTCGCCTTCTTCGTCCGCTCCAGCACCGCCGTCTTGTCCATCACCATGGTGGCGGAGCGGCAGCGTCGAGAGCAGAGGAGCCGGATGTAGTGGAGAAGCAGAGGAAGAAGAAAGAAAAACAGACGCACACAATGCAGGCACCTCGGCTCAGTCGCCTTATAAAGGGCCGCTTCCGAGTGGCTGATGCGTGGGACTAGGTGATCCTGTCAAATCCTGCAACAGTCGCGTGCAACATACATGGCGAAAAAGGTGGCGCGGAGATCGTGGCGCTACTGTTTATCCGCCCCACTTACTTCAGCACACCCCTTCCCGCGAGCTTCCCCGAAATTTCGTATCTCGTGAAATCCGGGATACATTGCTATCAATTGCGCCAAAGATTCTGCACCAAGACAGCACTCGGCAGATGACGCTACAAGTTTAGTCCGCAACTCTCTGAATGGATCAAGGCGACTGAATCGATGCCGAAGTACCAATGTAAGACATCCGTCCTGCGTAAAACACTCGCGAGACACAAAGCTCGGAATAATTTCAACTTCAACCTACTTTCCACTCGAACCTTAATCCATTCGGGGGCTACTGATGAGGATACAGACCCGGGGGAGGGTCATAGGCCTGACCTATACGTGCTACCCAAAGGTCACTACCCTAGAAGATAAGAAGTCCAAGAGGCAACGAAGAACCCCCAGTCAGAGGTGTCGAGTGCAATCGACTCGACCGATCATATCACTCGGGTGCCCCTCCTACCTATTGTCACTCAACCATATGAGGAACCACTCGAGCTACTGAAGGCCGGGAGTCACTCAGCACTGCAATGGTCGGACATTCACTCCGTAGTCTTTAAGGTCATTAATAGCACTTATGGCTGGCGTTATCAGTAACGCCCCTACTTTATGTACATTAAGCCCCTTGTAATAGAGGATGGCTGGGGTCCTGGCGCACTCTATATAAGCCACCCCCTCCTCTGGGACAAGGGTTGGCACCCCCTTTAACATCACACATATAATCCAGTCGACCGCCTCCGGGCACTGAGACGTAGGGCTATTACTTCCTCCGCGAAGGGCCTGAACTCGTAAACCCTGTGTGTACACCTTCACCATAGCTGAGATCTTGGCTCTCCATACCTACCCCCCTTTCTACTGTCAGTCTTAGAACCACGACAGAGGTCGACATGAATTTCCACCAAGAGCTGCCGCCCTTCCTCCTCGGAGATACATCTTTGAAGTACCCTGGTAGCGCTTTTCTTATAAAGCTCTCCCTCGTGGACTTTGTAGGCTTTAGAGCGCCGCACAATGCAGCGTGCCTCATTTTGATCATCAGGGAGTTCGTGCCTATTGAGGTAGGCCAAGAAGGGTTCGGTCCATGGGGCTATAACATCCATGATGAGATGGACCGAAGGTGTTATTTCGGTGGCAGAGCCCCCGATTACGTCAGTGTGTTCGGAATCTAGGGTTGTGGTCAGATCCAGACTGATGTTGCCGGTCTCCCCTTGCCACACCACGGATGGCTTGAAAAGCCTTTCCAGAAAGATGTTAGGTGGGACGGGGTCGCGCTTAGCACAGATGCGGGCAAGGACATCCGCCGCTTGATTATTTTCTTGAACCACATGATGAAATTCGAGCCCCTCGAACTGAGCTGACGTCTTGAGGACGGCATTACAATAGGCCACATTTTTGGATCTTTGGCATCGAAGTCTCCATTTATTTGAGATATTGTGAGGTTTGAATCCCCCCGCACTTCTAGGCGTTGAATGCCCATGGAGACGGCCATCCGAAGACCATGCAACAGAGCCTCGTATTCGACTGCATTGTTGGAGTATGTGTATAATATTTGGAGTATGTATTGTACTGTATCTCTAGTGGGGGATGTTAGGACAACACCTTCTCCCAGACTGGCCAGCATTTTAGAGCCGTCGAAGTGCATGATCCAGTTGGAGTATGCGCTGTACTCTTTAGGGAGTTCGGCCTCTGTCCATTCGGCGACGAAGTCCGTGAGTACTTGGGATTTAATGGCTCGCCGTGGTTTATATGTGATGTCGAATGGGAGGAGCTCGATGGCCCACTTGGCAATCTGGCCCATGGCATCGCGGTTGTTTATTATGTCATTGAGTGGTACTTTAGAGGCCACCGTGATTGAACACTCTTGAAAGTAGTGTCGTAGTTTCCGGGATGCCATGAAGACCACATATGCTATTTTTTGATAATGTGGGTACTGGGATTTGCATGGTGTGAAGACAGTAGATACGTAGTATACCGGCTTCTGAACCGGAAATTTGTGTCCATCCTCCTCTCGTTCCACGACGAGCACCACACTCACAACTTGGTGTGTTGCATCTATGTATAGCAACACGGGTTCACCAACGTTCGGCGCGGCCAGGATTGGGTTGCTTGCTAAAAGAGCCTTTATTTCCTCCAGTCCAGCCGTCGCCGGGTCCGTCCACTCGAAGTGTTCGGTTCGTTGAAGAAGGCGATAAAGTGGCAATGCCTTTTCTCCTAATCTGGAGATAAAGCGGCTTAAAGCTGCCACGCATCCAGTTAGCTTCTGGATTTGTTTGAGATCTGTTGGGGTAGCCAATTGTGACAAAGCTCGGATTTTAGCTGGGTTTGCTTCAATTCCTCTGTTGGAAACGATGAAGCCTAGCAGTTTTCCAGCGGGAACGCCAAAAACACATTTTTCCGGATTGAGCTTAATGTCATATGTTCGGAGGTTATCAAACGTGAGCCTTAGATTGTCTATTAAAGATTCGGCATGTCTGGTCTTGATGACTACGTCGTCGACATATGCTTCAACTATTTCGCCAATTTGTTTCTCTAGGCATGTTTGAATCATTCGTTGGTAGGTGGCACCAGTGTTTTTAAGCCCAAAAGGCATAGTGTTGAAGTAGAAAGGCCCATATGGGGTGATAAATGCCGTTGCGGCTTGATCGGACTTTGTCATCTTGATTTGATGGTATCAGGAGTATGCGTCAAGGAAACACAATGAGTCGTGTCCCGCGGTAGCATCGATAATCTGATCGATGAGTGGGAGAGGGAAGGGATCCTTAGGGCAAGCCTTGTTGAGGTCTTTGAAATCGACACATAGGTGTCAGGATTTATCCTTCTTTGGTACCATCACCAGGTTTGCTAGCCAATCCGGGTGTTTTATTTCTCTGATGAATCCGGCCTTGAGTAACTTGGCTAGTTCCTCTCCCATAGCTTGTCGTTTGGGTTCTGAAAAGCGCCATAGTGTTTGCTTGACCGGCTTGTATCCCTTCAGTATGTTAAGGATGTGTTCGGCCAGCCTGTGTGGGATCCCCGACATTTCAGAAGGGTGCCAAGCAAAGATATCCCAGTTCTCGCGTAGAAACGTCCACAGTGTGGCGTAGATTGTGGGGTTCAGCTGTGCCCCGACGGATGCTGTCTTCGAGGAGTCTGTTGGGTGGACTTGGAATTTGACTATTTCGTCCGCTGGTTTAAAGAAGGTGGACGTGGATCACGCATCGAGTATCACATCGTCCCTGTCCACTGTGGATCGTAATGCAGTTAATTCTTCCATCATGAGGGCTTGAGACAATGCTTCGAGGGCCAGGGCGGCTGTTTTATTTTCGGCGCGGAGTGCTATGTCCGCATCACTGGCGAGAGTGATAATTCCATTGGGCCCAGCCATCTTGAGCTTCATGTACCTGTAATGGGGTATAGCTTGGAAGCTCGCAAACACATCCCGCCCCACCAAGGCGTGATATCCACTAGTGAAAGGGGCCACCTGAAAGGTTATCTCTTCGGACCATAATTCTCCTGCGTGTCGAATACCTTATCGAGTGTGATTTTTCCCGCACATCGTGCCTCCCGGCTAGGAATAATTACTCGGAAGGTTGTGCTGCTTTGCTCAATGCAGCTCCTGTCTATTTCCATTTTGTCGAGAAATTCCTCGTAAATGAGGTTTAGTCCGCTACCGCCGTCCATGAGCACTTTGGTAAGCCGGAAGCCATCCATGATTGGACTGAGGACCAAAGCGGCTGGTGCCCGGACTGTTCTAAATTGCGGTTCGTCACTGGCACTGAAAGTTATGGCTGTGTCGTTCCAGGGGTTTCTTGCTGCAACTTGGTAGACTTTGGCAAGGCCGCGAAGTACTCTCTTGCGCCTCTTACCTGAAGCAAAAGTCTCGAAGACTGTCAATACTGTAGTGTTGTGTTCTGTGGGATGTTGCTCTGCGGTGTTTTTTATGAGGAGATCCTGGCCGCTCTTGGCCACCTGCCGAAGTATCCAACATGCTCTGAGGTTGTGTGTTCGTACGGTATCCGGTGTGGTGTGTATCTTGCATGGCCTATCGAGCCATCCCTCCAAAACGGTTGCGCGCCCTGTAGTGGGCTTCGATTTCTTCATGATTGGATCGGGCGACCTACGAGGGTACACCGTTTTTGTTCGGACGAGGGGTTTATTGAGAGTCAGTGGATCCCAAAAGGTTGCCTGAGTTTTCCAGGCACTTTCCATCGCGCAGTACTTCTGTACTATGGTTGCCAAGTCATCGAAATGTGATACGTGGCGGCGATTTATGGCGTTAAGGAGTCCCTTGTCCGTGCAATTTTTGCAAAATAACGAGATTACGTCTTCATCACAACAGTCCTTGACCTTGTCTTTGACAAGGAGGAATCTGGCCCAAAAGTGATGTACCGTCTCTTGGGGCTGTTATCTGATGCGGGAAAGATCGCTTGAGTCTGGGTGGTTGGGTGGATTTAGGTCCGAACCCTGATACGATCCGTGATCCAGAGCTTGAGGAGTTTCCGAGCTTAATAGTTCAGACTCCGGGATGTCAACCAATTTTTCTGGCCCACGGTCCGATTCTAAGTTCGGAGTTCGGGGCACGTCTTCCAGCGGGCATGTATCTGGCTTGGTGAGCTCGGAAACCCGGACATATCTCGTCCTCAATATAGGGGAAGAGTTGTTGCATTGCTCCTCCACCACCATTATCTGATGGGTGATCGGCGGAGATTCAATCTCTCTGATCGGGTTTAAGCCCAATCCGATCGTAGTTTGAAGAGACTCCCAAAGCGGCGATGCGATCTAGGAGTCTGTTTAAGGACGATAACTCCGTTGGATCCATCTATTCGGCGTATTCTGAACTGATGTGGAGACGGTTTTCGATGACCCAAGAAGTCATTGTCGGCCCGATGGCCGAAGGGGCGATCATGACGAAGCCGCCCAGTCGGAGGGTTTGGCCTAAGGCCAGGGCTCCCATGGAGGTGATGTTGTCCTGGATAACAAGGCGAGCCATCAACCCTATCTTCGACGTCATAGTGGAACTCTCAATGAAAGCACCAACGTCGGTGTCAAAACCGGCGGATCTCGGGTAGGGGGTCCCGAACTGTGCATCTAAGGCTAATGGTAATAGGAGGCGGGGGACACAATGTTTACCCAGGTTCGGGCCCTCTAGATGGAGGTTGTGAGAGCCTGGATTTTGCCTTCTCTCTCTTTCTGGACTTGCCTTCTCTCTCATTCTGGACTTGGTTTTTATCATGGTTTTGGCCCTGATTTGAATTGGAGTTTGAATCATTTCAAATGGACTTGGCACTTGGGAATATCCTTGACTTTCACCCAACTGACCTATATTCTTTATTCCTCTTATCAATCCTCAAACTTATCAAATGAATATTTGTCATAAAAGAAAAATATTCATTTCTCTCTCTGAAACTCACTTCAGAAACTTGTGCTCCAAAGCAACTTCAATTTTTCTTGCTCAGAAAAATCTGAGGTAATTCCTAAATATTCTTAGCACCTTGGCACACCTTCCCATGCAAAAATATTGCATCACTTTTTGTAATATTTTTGCTGTAGAAAATCTTTTCACTTCTGGACCAGAAATGCACTTTGTACAGCAAGTACATTTTTCCTTTAACTGTTAGCCTTGATCTTTCTTGAGCTTAAACACCCTCCTAAGTAACCCTTAACCCCAGGAGATCAGCCCTAATGGCCTTCTAGAAGGTGGCCAAACTTGGCGACCAAGTTTCTGGACAGAAACTTGTCAGCTTAGTGGAGTCAAGTCTGGTCGGCCTGGGCATGAACCATCAACTCCCCTAGACTAAACACTGCACGGTCGAGCGTGTAGAAAAGGTTTGGCCGCTCCTGGGTGTCGTTTTGACCATGCCAGCTTGGTGACTACGCGTGGACACGGTGCCTGGCCGCGTCTCGACGCGCTCTGGCTGGCGCCTTGTTCTTTGTTTCGCGCGTGCTCGTTCCAGCGCTCGCCGCCGACTACCGCACCACGCCACAAGCCCCGACCCATCACCCTTGACCAGTCCCTGGCGCTCGCCAACGCTGGAGCTGCCGCAGCAAGCATGGGTGCGTCGCGGCCAAAACGCCACAGTGCGCGCGTGCACTTGTCTGCTTCCCCAACCGCCTCCTGAGCTCGTCCGCGAGCGTGGGAAAGCTCTTGCGTTGATGTTGAGCGTTTGCCCCCTCATCTTGGAGCTTCTCGTCGCTGTTCGGCGCGTGTGCAGAGAGCTCCGGCGGCGACATGTTCCCCCTTGCTCCGGCTATATATAGCGCTCCCCTCCTCGATTTCTAGCCAAGCACCACTCCACACCACCTCCATGAACACGTAGACGAGCAGAAGCTCGGTCAGGCAGGCCTCTGGCCGTCGCCCCGACCAGAGGACTCCGGCGATCCCTGTAGTCCAGCCGCCGCGCTTCGGTGCCTCTCGAGCTCAAGCAGCTGCTTGGGCGGGGCATTGGGGATCTGCTGGTGCTGCCTGGACACCGCTGAGCCCTCGGAGCTACCTCTAGCCGTTGTCTTCAACCTCTCCGGCGAAACCCGTCCACCACCGTAGCTTGCGAGCTCAACTGCGAGCAGCTCCGTCCACCTCTCTCCAAGCCACGGGTACGGATAGGTGCGCCTCGAGCCCTGCTTCAATCCTATCCCTCTAGCCTAGCCCCAAACCCCCTCATCGCTGGCGTGAGCTCCAACGAACCCCGCCTCTCTTTGATCTTGCACCCCC
>NC_041385.1:693131321-693174959 GCF_002162155.2 Triticum dicoccoides | reverse complement strand
AATATTATTCAGAAATTTGACTGAACTTTGACCAGCCACCATTTCTAAACCATAAGTCCAAATTATTTGATTCTTTTGGCATTGTCTTTGTTTCAGAAAGCTCTAGCAGCACACCAAAAGGTGGATTTTTCCTTGTTGTCTAGAATTTCTGGTGATTTTCATAATGTGTTTTGACAAATAATTTTGTGGTTTAAATTCTTTTTCAGAAGGAGAAGCTTGTCTTGAAGCAAACCAAGAGGGGTGTGATCCTCCTCTACACTAAGGCAAGCCACACCAGCATTTGGATGGTGTTATTTCAATATCTATGATTTTCTACTTGAATATGAGTTCTTATTTGCGTTTAAAATTTAATAAATAACTTTGGTTAATTTCTGGTTACTTTACCATGCTTGATATGCTCTTTTTAGTTACCGGTTGAATGCATGAACTTGTTTGGCTAAGTAGAGTAATATTTTGCACTATGCATATTGCTATGGAAATGAATGGTAGTTATTTTACTAGTGATAGTTTCATTAAAATAAAGAACTAATAAAAATATTGTTTGATAAATAAAAATGAGTTATAACCAGAGAAGTTTGGTTCTAAGTATTGCAAGATGTATATGTTGTTAAGTTTGATCCATGAATATGAGTTGTTTGCTTTGCATGACAAATAGTTGCATGATCCTTTTTGGGGTATATCATGTTGATGATAAATTTTTTTTATCAAAGGTAAACTTGATTAAGTTCAACTTGAATATGATGTTGATCACATCATGGTGCCACTGAATCGGATTTTTAATTCAGTGCGACCACATTTACCTTATGGGAAGGTCTTGATTTGGTCCTTTGTCGTGGCTCTCACCGGTGCCTCCCGGAAGGGAAGGTTATGGGCGTGCATACCCTGGCCCGGTAGGCAGACATAACCTTGTGTTCTAGCTTTTGTTTTTATGGTACCTTGTCCCAATTTGGGACCGTTTTTCCACGACGATGGTCGTTGGTGTCTTTGGTAGACACGGGGCCACCCAAGACCTAGCCCTGAGGGGGAGTTGGTCGGAGTGGCCGGGGAGAGTGCATGACAAAGGGAGAGTTTCGTCGGAATTCTTTGGTCCACCCGAATGGGAATGCGAGGCCAGGTGTTCCGTAGTGTGGGTAAAGTGCGCTACCTCTACAGAGTGTAATTAATCTATCGATAGCCGCATCCTCAGTTATGGGCATAACTCGGAAGTAAGTCACACCATGGATCAACTTTTCTAATAAATCTTGCAAACTAAGTGATGACTGTGATGTATTGGTTCGTGGCGAAGCATGAACACGTGAGGTGTTCATGAGTGATTGGTTTCAGGTGTGACCCAGGAATGGTCACCATTTGGTTACGAGGTAACCGTCTGGTAAGCGAGTCCGTGGGACTCATTGCATGAAATGTTTGTTTTCCTTCAGTAGTAGTTTTGCATTGTATTTACCTGGTTAAATATCATGATATTGTTTGCCATCGTGCTTATGTTTGTTGTGAGCTTGCAAGTACATTCAATGTACTGACCTGGCATGTTATGCCAGATTTCAGGCAAATCAATTCGCATCGGAGCGCTTCTCGTGTCTAGGCCATGTTCACGTCGGTGTCCCTGTGCTATGGAGTTCCACTTCGTCGTTCTTCCGCTGCCGCATAGCTCGTGTGATCGAGGCCGTGTCATGTTCATTAAATAATGTACATACTGTCCAGCAGCACCGTGTGTGCCGCTTGGCCTCGAATCTTGATGTAATATCAGACCTATATAATCCTCTAGCACCAATAAAGCGATTGTTTCTATACCATGTTTTTGTGTATTGCCAGAAGACTTAATCTCTGGGCTGGCAATGCAAGGTAAACTGGTTGCTCTGAGCCGGGGTGCCACAACGCTTGGTATCAGAGCCGCGCTGATTGTAGGACACGCTAGACCGTTAGTGCATTAGTGAAACGGTAGATAGCTTCATTTGAGTGCCGATTGTTGCTTTGCATGCATGTCTATTTGTTATTACTAACCGAATGATTTGTGAGTGTAGATGGCACCAGTACCGATCTTGTACCATCCTGAGCCAGCTCCGTACACATCACCACATCTGCTTCAAAATGTGTGGCGACGACTCTACTCAGAGGGTGCTGATCCAGAGTATCGGGTGTATCGCGAGCAGCTGGCCGGTGCATTGTATGAGTATTATGTTGAGGTCACTCTACACCATAGTTCACCTTCAAACACTTACACTCGTTCAACTAAGGGTGGTATTGCTTCTACGCCATCCCAGGCGGTTCAGTTTGCTGCTCTCGAGGCTCTTGTAGACTTGCGCTAAAACGAGGTCTGCATGCATACCCACCCTGGTCTCTTCTTCTACCCATCTCTACATGAGAATGGGCGTATCCGTTTTCCTTTGATTAATCTGGCATGCGACCGTCCCACTAGCCACCTTTCTCGCTACATCACCGCTAGTTATTTTCTGAACTATGAGTTAGCTCGGGAGCTTTCACGTGCTCGCACCGCTCTCGCAGCTGCTCGTATGAGGAACCCTCTTCCCGCTGTCATCTATACTTCTGCTCCGGTTTCTTCCACCTCCATTTCACCTATGATCTCGCAGGGTACCGTTAACCCTGTAACGGTGAACCTTCGCAACGATCCTACTGCATGGTCTTCCCTTGTCGCCACTCCTGCTGCTCCTATGCTTAGATCCCATCCCCCGCCTGCTCCTGAGGGAGAGCCCTCAAGGCAGCATAGTCGCGTCCCTCTTGACCTGGAGGTCTCTGTTATCAGTTCAAGATCAGGGTCCGACTAAGGAGACGAGCCTGCAGCAGCACCGACCGAGCAGTAGACCATTAGAGTATCGTTGTAGTCATGAGCATGATGTATGGTTGTAATCGCACTTGTCATGATGCATAGTTTCATGTACGAGGGTAGTAGACCCGTTGTGATGTTACTTTCATGTTGGGACTATGTATAATTATGTTGCAACTTTTTATTCGCCTTGGTTTCCATTCGCTGTTTTCTTCCGGGATTTGTCATTGGCTTTTCCCCTCATTTTGGAATTTTCTCATCATGGTTGCTATGTATTGGGAAAACGAAAAATAGGATGACGCATGGAGGCAGCAGCAGCCAAGCTTTTGAGGATGTCCCTATCCGTCGTTTCGCAAGACAGGCAAGACATTCCCCCGAGCCGTACCAGCCACCTCTGCCGCCACCGCCTCATCCGCCTTCCACCGATCAGATACTGTGAATGTTTGAAGAAAGAAGGAGCAACGACCTATTGGAAATCCTGAAGAGTGTGCAAGTTATGGTTGGGCAGAATGGAAACCAAAATCGCCATCACTCCAAACTGTCAGATTTTCAGTGAACCAAGCCTCCCAGTTTCAGCCACACTACTGATCCTTTGGACGCCACGACTGGCTAAGGATTATGGAGAGGAAACTGGAGATTGCTCGCAGTGAAGAAGGAGACAAGGTTCCCTTCATAATGCATTATCTCGAAGGAGCTGCCGCGATATGGTGGGAAAATGCGAAGGAAATATGGCTTGTAGATGACGAAATTACTTGGGAAAAATTCAAGGAACAATTATGCAAGTATCATATTCCCACCGGAGTTATGAAAATCAAGCAGCGTGAATTCCTCGCTCTCACTCAAGGCAGCATGACCATCAATGAGTACCTGAACAAGTTCAACCATTTGGCCCGCTATTCTCTCCATGATGTTGCCACAGAAGAGCGGAAGATCGACCGGTTCCTTGGAGGCCTGAATCAGCACCTCAGGTGCACTCTCAACATGTTTGATTTCCCAGACTTCCTGACGCTGGTAAACAAGGCCCTCATCACTGAAAGGGAACACAAGCTCCTACACGACCACAAGCCAGCTGTTAACGACCACAAGCACAAATTCGAGCAAAAGAAGGATATGCAACTAGTGCAAAAGGCTCGTACTTGGCAACAGACTCAGGTGGAGTACTAACCAAATTGGCAGCAGAATGTCAACAAGACTACTACACAAGTCAAGAATGTCGTGACCAGCCCGGCGCTTGAAGACCGTCAGCGCAACAATTCATGATTTAGCTGTGGTCAAATTGGACACTACGCCAGGCAGTGTCCCAAGAACACCAAGCACGTAGCTCCCTTCCAGCCGCAAGTCAACTACATGGAGCCGTATTCCGCTCTAGATATGATTCAAGGGCAAATTCATCACATCTCCGCAGACGAAGCTCAAGAGGACCCGGAAGTCGTCATTGGTATGTTTCTTGTTAATGACATACCCGCCGTAATTTTATTTGACTCTGGGGCTTCCCACTCTTTCATATTGCAGAGTTTTGCTTCCCAAAACAATTTTCCTTGATCGATTTTGGGAAAGCACATGCTGGTACAATCCCCGGGATCCCTACTCATAAGCAATTTCGTCTGCCGAAATTTGGAAATTGACATCAAGGGCGTCAAGTTTCCAACCTCATTGATAATCATCGATTCCAACAAATTGGACTTCATTCTGGGCAGGAATTGGTTAACTCAATATCAAGTCTGCATCAGCTGTGCGACCAGAGAAGTTACCCTGAAAAATATGGAAGGTCGCACCACACGTTTTTATGCCCGCAAGCGCATACCCATGAAAGATATGGTTTTCGCAGCAGTGGCCGAAGAAGTGGATTTAATTCTGGTGGTCAGTAAGTATCCAGACGTATTTCCTGAAGAATTACCAGGCATGCCACTAGACCGAGAATTGGAGTTCGCAATTGACTTGGTGCCTGGAACCACTCCGATACATAAGAAATATTATTGGATGCCTTCCTCAGAATTGGTGGAATTGAAGAAACAACTAGATGAGATGTTGCAGAAAGGATACATTCGTCCATGATCTTCACCATGGGGATCACCAGCAATTTTTGTGGACAAAAAGGATGGCAGTCTATGAATGTGTGTATACTACCGACAGCTGAATGACGTCACCATCAAAAACAAGTATCCATTGCCAAGGATCGACGATCTGTTTGATCAACTTAGTGGGGCCAAAGTATTCTCAAAAATTGATTTGAGGACTGGATATCATCAACTCAAGATAAAGAAGGAAGATATTCCTAAGACCGCGTTCACCACTTGATACGGTCTTTATGAGTACACCGTTATGTCCTTCGGCCTCACCAACGCTCCTGCATTCTTTATGCATATGATGAACAAGGTGTTTATGGACTTCTTGGATAAATTTGTGGTGGTATTCATTGACTACATCCTCATTTACTCCAAGAGCAAGGATGAACGCAAGGAGCATCTTCGAGCAATTCTGCAAAGGCTTCGTGACCATCACCTTTATGCCAAATTCAGCAAATGCGAGTTCTGGCTCCAACAAGTGGGATTCCTCGGGCATGTCCTCTCGGCATAAGGAATCTCAGTGGACCCAAGCAAGGTGAAGGGTGTACTTGATTGGTCCGCACCCACCACACTCTCAGAAATCCGGAGTTTCCTTGGACTAGCCGGATATTATCATTGTTTTATCGAAGGCTTCTCGAAGATCGCCAAGCCTATGACTGAGCTTCTGAAGAAGGATAAGAAGTTCATATGGACCGAGGAATGCGAGCGGAGTTTCAACGAGTTAAAAATCAGGATGACATTGGCACCAGTATTGACTCTTCCTGACATCTACCGCAGTTTTGATGTCTACTGTGACGCATCCAGAAGAGGACTGGGGTGCGTACTCATGAAAGATGGCAAAGTGGTGGCATATGCATCTTGACAACTGCGTCAACACGAAGGAAACTACCCTACCCATGATTTGTAATTGGCTGCGGTGGTGCACGCTTTGAAAATCTGGAGACACTATCTGATTGGAAAGAGGTGCCAGATATTCACCGATCATAAGATCTCAAGTATATATTCACTTAGCCCAATTTGAACCTTCGACAGCGAAGATGGCTCGAATTGGTTAAGGACTACGACCTCGGGATAAAGTATCACCCGGGCAAAGCCAATGTGGTGGTTGACGCCCTCAGCCGCAAACCAGCCAACCTTAATGTGCTAATGGATTCCTTGCCTCCTGAGCTTTATGAAGAAATCATGCAACTCAATTTGGTAATCACCAACGCCAGTCTTGCCAATATATTGGAAGTTTCCCCTACTCTCGAAGAACAAATCCGCAGTGCTCAAGCGAAGGATGAGAGGTTAATAATATGTGTTCAGAAGATGCACCAAGGGCGTGCACCAGACTTCGCTATGGATCAGCAAGGTTCGCTAAGGTTCCGAGGAAGACTCTGCGTACCCAACCAAGAAAGTCTGAAGAAGAAGATATTGGTAGAAGCGCATGAAGCACCATACTCAATTCATCCCGGTGGTACCAAAATGTATGAGGACCTTCGTCAGGTATTTTGGTGGGATGGAATGAAGAAAGACATCGCATACTTTGTGGCCTCTTACGACGTATGCAATAAGGTAAAGGCGGAACACCAAGAACCCGCCAGACTCCTCCAACCTCTACCAGTATCCCAATGGAAACGGGATGATATCTGCATGGACTTCATCACCGTACTACCAAGGTCTCATCAAGGAAATGATGCAATATGGGTCGTAGTGGACACTTTAACAATGGTGGCACACTTTCTTCCTATCCGGACCACATATCGTGCAAATCAACTCGCACAGCTGTATGTGTCAAGAATCATCAGTCTGCATGGAGTACCCAAGACTATCACCTCCGACAGGGGATCTCTCTGCACCTCCGCATTTTGGTCCCGACTACATCAAGACTTGGGGACCGCTTTGAAATATAGCACGGCCTATCATCCTCAGACAGATGGACAGACTCAACGAGTAAATCAAATACTTGAAGATATGCTCAGGGCATGTACATTGGCCCAAGGAACCAAGTGAGAAGACTGTCTGCCCTACGCTGATTTTTCCTACAACAACAGTTTCCAGGCCAGCTTAAAGATGTCACCCTATGAAGCCCTGTATGGCCGAAAATGTCGTACTCCATTAAACTGGTCTCAAAGCGGAGACAGCCGCATTTTTGGGACTGATTTAATGCTCGAAGCAGAGAAGCAAGTCAAGGAAATCCGCGACAGACTGCAATTGGTCAAATCTCGACATAAGAGCTACTATGATGCCAAACATCGTCAGATCAGCTTCGAACCTGGAGAACACGTATATCTCTGAGTCGCTCCTATGAAAGGAGTCAAGAGGTTTCAGACCCACGGAAAATTGGCACCCAGATATATCGATCCATTCCTCGTCGTGGCCAGAGTTGGAACAATTGCATATCAGTTGGAATTGCCACCAGAACTGCCAAAAGTACACAACGTGTTTCACATCTCACAGCTAAGAAGATGTATCTCCCCACCGGAGAAAAGGACTGATATGGCAGAGATAGAATTGGCTAAGGATTTGACTTATGACGAAAATCCAATCAGAATATTGGATCAGACGGAAAGGGTCACCCGCAACAAAGAAATAAGGTTTTACATGGTCCAGTGGAAGCACCACACCGAAGAGGAAGCGACCTGGGAAAGAGAGCAATTTTTAAGGACTGCATACCCAGAATGGTTTTCCCAAGCAACCGAATCTCGAGGACGAGATTCATCTTAAGTGGGGGAGGTTTGTGACAGCCTGGATTTTGCCTTCTCTCTCTTTCCAGACTTGCCTTCTCTCTCGTTCCGGACTTGGTTTTTATCGTGGTTTTTGCCCTGATTTGAATTGGAGTTTGAATCATTTCAAATGGACTGGCACTTGGGCATATCCTTGACTTTCACCCAAGTGACCTATCTTCTTTATTCCTCTGATCAATCCTCAAAATAATCAAATGAATATTTGTCATAAAAGAAAAATATTCATTTCTCTCTCTGAAACTCACTTCAGAAACTTATGCTCCAAAGCAACTTCAAATTTTCTTGCTCAGAAAAATCTGAGGTAATTCCTAAATATTCTTAGCACCTTGGCACACCTTCCCATGCAAAAATATTGCATCACTTTTTGTAATATTTTTGCTGTAGAAAATTTTTCACTTCTGGACCAGAAATGCACTTTGTACAGCAAGTACATTTTTCCTTGAGCTGTGAGCCTTGATCTTTCTTGAGCTTAAACACCCTCCTAAGTAACACTAAACCCCAGAAGATCAGCCCTAATGGCCTTCTAGAAGGTGGCCAAACTTGGCGACCAAGTTTCTGGATAGAAACTTGTCAGCTTAGTGGAGTCAAGTCTGGTCGGCCTGGGCATGAACCATCAACTCCCCTAGACTAAACACTGCAAGGTCGAGCATGTAGACAATGTTTGGCCACTCCTGGGCATCGTTTTGACCATGCCAGCTTGGTGACCGCGCGTGGACACGCTGCCTGGCAGCGTCTTGACGCGCTCTGGCTGGCGCCTTGCTCTCTGTTTCGCGCATGCTCGTTCCAGCACTCGCCGCCGACTGCCGCACCGCGCCACAAGCCCCGAACCATCACCCTTGACCGCTCCCTAGCGCTCGCCGACGCCGGAGCTGCCGCAGCAAGCACAGGCGTGTTGCGGCCAAAACGCCACAGTGCGCGCGTGCACTTGTCCGCTTCCCCAACCGCCTCCTGTGCTTGTCCACGAGCATGGGCAAGTGTAAATGCATCTAGTGCCCCTTAGTGATTTTGGTGTATTGAAGACTTATAGGTTAAGGGACTAATATGTTTGTGAGTGTACACAGGCTTTATAAGTCAACAAGGAGTTTGATATTTATAGTGAAAGTCGACCCCTAAAAATGAATGTCTTCGGCTAAAGACCTTGGTTCTCCTGAAGACTTTGAAAGTGAAGAAATTGGTGTGACCGTGAAGACTTCGATATTCATGCGAGGAATCTAGAGCGTGAAGACTTTTGTTTTCGTAGTTTCATTTTCTTCTTCTTGAGTCATAGGAAACACCATACTGTTAAAGGGGGTCAAGGTAATACTAAGGAAACAGATTTCCAAGTGATGCTCATCTCAAAATCCTACACCTACCCAATCCTTCGAGTGAAGCCATTGGAAATCTCATATCAGTTCAGTCAATTTCTTCAGTGACAGAGATGAAGATCTTCTAGTCTCTGAGGAATTTGTTCTGAGTGAGGAGTTAGGAATTCTCCAGTGCGAATTGCCTACACAGTGAGAAACATGATAGCCCTGAGGAATTTGAACCTCAAATCCGACCGTTGCTGTGTCGTGCGCCAGCTGTCCCAAAATATCCTACCACCTAACGGTCATATCAGACAAGGGCATTTATGTCTTATCATGTCGGGCTGCTTCCTAGGTTATAAATAGCCGCCCCCTACAACCACTAGCTGGTTGGCTGCTCCGAGAGAAACTGACACTTGTCATTTGAGAGCATCCCATCCTCCGAGGACTTTGAGAGAAAATCATCAAGTGAGGAAAACCCAAATCCCAAATCCAAACCTACAAACCCCAAAGTGATTGAGCATCACTGAAGAGATTGTTCCTGTGAACCGACGCTTGTTACCTTTGAGGATTGTGTATCCTCCAGACGGTTAGGCGTCATGGTCTGAGCATCCAAGAGGAATTGGGATTGCCGAGTGACCAAGTCTATGAAGGTTTGGAAGTCACCTGTGAAGACTTACCACTACTATTGGGTGAGGTCTGTGTGATCTTATCTCAAGGAGAATACGGTGAGGACTAGGTGTCCGGGACTATGTGTCCTCGAGTTTAAATACTCAGCCGCTCCAACCAGACGTACAACTATCACAACAGTTGGAACTAGTCTACCAAATCATTGTCTTCACCAAGCCAACTGGTTCTATTTCCTCAACCCTTTCATTTCCTCAGTTATGTGTTGATGTACCTCATCATTACTTTTTGAAGACATTGACTAAAGACTTTCTCTAATTCCTCAATCCTATTTCTTCAGTATGTTTGTCTTCATCATGTTTATCCTGTGTTTACGCTTTCTGCACTCTGTGTTTGTCTTTCATTTCATCATGATGACTATGTTGTTGCTCTATTATGCTTATACCTGAGTACTTATTCCGTTGCAAGTAGTTCTTCGCTTAGGAATTTCCTCACCCTGAAATTCCTCGGTGAAGAATTCATAAAAATCGCCTATTCACCCCCCTCTAGTCGATATAACACACTTTCAATTGGTATCAGAGCAAGGTACTCCCTTGTTCTGCGTGATTTTGGTTTAACCGCCTAGAGTTTTAGTTATAGTTATGTCGACTGAAGGAATGAGGAGTGTGTCATGCCCCATCTTTGACGGTCATGAGTATCCCAAGTGGAAGGCCATGATAAAGAAGCGACTCATGGCGATGAACAGTGAATTGTGGACCGTCACTGAGATTGGTCTTACCGATCTATGGAAGATGGTGGAGGCTAATGACATTCACAAGTACACTCTACTCAACCTCACAGCGAAGGATGTCATCTGCTCCTGTTTGTCCCAAAATCAGTTCAGGAACATCATGCATCTCAACCATGCGAAGCTAATCTGGGACCGACTCTCTGAGGTCTACGAAGGTCATCGTACCCGTCATGATCCTTGGTTTGAGGATTTCAAGGAATCACTCAAGGAGATGACTTTCGCACCTGAATCATCATCCCCTTCACCATGCCTTATGGCAAAGGGTGCCAAGGTAACAGAATGCTACCTTTCCGAATCTAGTGATGATGAATTAGGTGATGAATTTGGACCTAGCTATGTCAAACTTGCTTCCCTTGCCACTAAACATCAAAGAGCTCTTGAAAAAGTTCAAAACATGCTAGATGAAAGCGATGATATGTTGGGTGAGGAATTGGATCGAAATAAGGCTTTGACTGATAGTCTTCAAAAACTACAGTCAAAGTTTAACAACCTTCAAAATCATCATAACACTCTTTTATCTAATCATGAAAAGCTTTCTTATGAATTTCTTCAAAGAAAGCAAGATCTTGAGAAGTTAAAAGCGAGTAATGAAGATCTTTAGAAGGAAAACGATTCATTGCTTGCTCAACAGACCAGTTCCGCTCAGGAAGAATTTATTCCACCATGTCTTAAATGCATTGAGCATGAATCTGCTAATTCATCACCTGAATGTTCAAATGCTTCACTTGCTGCAAATTCTTCAACTGTCTCTGTGGTTACAAATTCCTCATCCGAGGATACCACATGTATCACTGACGATAATGCAGGGCTAAAGGAATTGTATATGATAGGCATTTACAAAAGCCTCAAAGGGCATCATACTCTATGTGATGTGCTCAAAAAGCAGATCTTGAACAGGAACCCTAGGAAAGAGGATATTGCCTTTGAGAGGAAACTCAATGCTGATGGAACCTATAGGAAACCTGAGCAGTACCCCAAAACCTCTGGGGTTGCTGCGAAAGGACCTCCTGTAGATCCATGCACTTTATCTGCCTTTACTTTTGATTCTTCATATTCCTCTGATGAGTCATTTGACTCCAACTATAAACTGTTTAAGAATCAGAACGGTGAAGTATTTGCTCGATATGTTGGAACTAACTACAGGAACGGTCCCCCTATGAAGAAAATCTGGGTTCCTAAAAGATGCCTTGAAAATATTCAGGTGAATGTCATCATGACACCACCCATGAAGAATAGGAAACCCAGATCAAATTCTTCATATGGACCAAATTCTTCTTATGGATCCAAGTCCTCATAAGGATCAAATTCCTCACGTGGATCAAATTCCTCACGCGGATCAAAATCCTCGTATGAACATCATCGTGCTATGAATATATGCATTATTCTGCAAACCATTATGTTCATAAGTCCTCGAAGAGTTTCTTTGCTTATTCATATGCTTATCCTAACCACTCTTCTATGAAACGAAGTGCACTGGCTTCTATGCCATCATTTTCTTATGGATCTCGCAGAATGATGAACTCTTTGCCACCCCTCCAGATGTGGGTGGTGAAGAAAAATAATTAATCCTTTATGCAGGGTCAGGTCTCCAGATGAACTTACTCGTCTGAAGAATTTGCTGGAGACCTGAATGTTCTTGAAAGGATACAAGCTAATCATGAAGAAATGAATCATTCATTTCTCACGTCCTCATATTGCTATATCTGTTACTGTTTGATGAAATTGATATCATATTCTTCACTTATGAAGTATATGGGTTCATAAGTTGCACTAATTCATCTGCAGGATGAACAACCCAAAGCTACTGAGTGGGTCCTCGATAGTGGATGTACAAATCACATGACTGGTGACAGGAGCTTGTTGATGGACACTGATTTGTCACCATCTCATCTGAAGCATATCACCTACGCTGACAAATGCAAAAGCAAGGTATTGGGTCTGGGTAAGGTTGCAATTTCAAAGGATAAACACATGGACAAGGTCATGCTTGTTGAGTCCTTAGGATTCAATCTTATGTCTGTCTCAATGCTTTGTGATCTTGATATGGTTGTTGTCTTTGGCAAATATCGTTGCCTTGCGCTAATGGAATATGACAACTCCAAAGTCTTCGAAGGCTTTAGGAAAGGAGACTTGTATATTGTTGATTTCTCTGCAGGACTACAGCCTGCGACATGTCTACTTGCAAAAGCTTCAGAATGTTGGTTATGGCATCGACGACTAGGTCATGCTGGGATGAGGAACTTGCATACACTCACGAAGAAGAAGCACGTCATTGGCATCGAGGGTGTCAAATTCCTCAAAGATCATCTTTGTGGGGCTTATGAGGCTGGAAAGATCACCATAGCTAAGCATCCCGTGAAGACTATCATGACCACTTCTCGTATCTTTGAATTACTTCATATGGATCTATTTGGCCCTACTCATTATGCCATGTTCACTAGTTCAGCATCTTTATATGGCTTTGTCATAGTTGATGACTACTCTCGTTACACATGGGTGCATATCATCACTTACAAAAATGAAGTGCAGGAAGTCTTCAGACGATTTTCCTCAATGGCTTCCACTAACTTCGGTGTGAAGATCAAGCATATCAGGAGTGATAATGGAACCGAGTTAAAGAACACTGGCCTCGATGAATATCTCGATATGCTTGGTATTACTCACGAATTGTCTGCTCCTTATACTCCTCAGCAGAATGGCGTTGTGGAGCGCAAGAACAGGACTCTTATTGAGATGGCCCGCACTATGCTTGATGAATACAAGACACCTGAGCACTTCTGGCCTGAAGCAATTGATACTGCGTGCCACATCATCAATAGGGTATATCTTCACAAATTCTTCAAAAAGACCTCATATGAACTCCTCACTGACAAGAAACCCAATGTAAGTTATTTCAAAGTCTTCGGTGCTAAATGCTGGATTAGAGATCCTCACCGTCACTCTAAATTTGCACTGAAAGCACATGAGGGTTTTATGCTTGGTTACGGAAAGGACTCGCACACCTATAGAGTTTTCAACATCAATCATCACAAGGTTGTTGAAACTGTAGATGTGCGGTTCGATGAAACTAATGGGTCGCAAAGAGAGCACCTACCTCATCTGCTAGATGGAATGTCACCTGAGGAATCCATCAAGTCAAAGCTACTGAGGATGTCATCCCAACTGAAGAATCTGCTGAAGAAGTCATTCCTGATCGTGAAGAAAATCATGCTGGTGCTGCTAAAGAAACTGGCCCTGAAGAAACTGCTGGGCCTAAGCAAAGTTGTCAACCCACACATCCTCGCATTACAAACAAAGTGCAAGTCGAGAAGATCATCGATGACATTCGTGCACCAGGTCCCCTCACATGCTCAAAAGCTTCACATTTATCTAACTTTTGTGGGCATTTTGCTTTTCTCTCTATCACAGAGCCCACTAAAGTAGATGAAGCATTCATGGAATCTGAGTGGATTCAAGCCATGCAAGATGAATTGCATCAATTTGAGCTCAACAATGTGTGGGAGCTTGTCAAGCGACCAGACCCACGCAAGCACAACATCATCGGTGCCAAATGGATCTACCGCAACAAACAAGACGAAAATGGCCTCGTGGTGAGGAATAAGGCTCGTCTTGTAGCTCAAGGCAACACACAGGTTGAAGGAATTGATTTCGATGAAACTTTTGCACATGTTGCTAGACTTGAGGCTATTCGCATATTGCTTGCTTATGCTAACCATCATAATATCATCTTACAACAAATGGATGTGAAAAGTGCATTCCTCAATGGTAAGCTTGAGGAAGAAGTATATGTTGCTCAACCACCAGGTTTTGAGGATCCAAAATTTCCAGATCACGTCTACAGACTCAACAAGGCCCTCTATGACCTCAAGCAAGCACCTCGGGCGTGGTATGACACACTGAAGGAATTCCTCATGAAGAAAGCCTTCAAACCCGGTTCACTTGACCTAACTCTTTTCACCAAATCATATGACTATGAATTATTCGTGTGCCAAATATATGTTGATGATATTATCTTTGGTTGTACTAACCAACGTTACAGTGATGAATTTGCCTATATGATGAGAGAAGAATATCAAATGTCTATGATGGGAGAATTGAAATTCTTCTTAGGTCTTCAGATTCGTCAACAATACAATGGCATATTCATATCTCAGGAGAAATACCTCAAGGATGTGTTGAGGAAATTCGACATGCAGGATTGCAAAGGCGTCAAAATTCCTATGCCCACAAATGGCCATCTATGCATTGATGAAAATGGTAAAGACTTCGATCAAAAGGTATACCGCTCCATGATTGGCTCTTTATTGTACCTATGTGCATCTAGGCTGGATATTATGCTTTGTGTTAGCATGTGTGCTCGATTTCAAGCTACACCGAAGGAATCACACCATAAGGCTGTGAAGCATATTCTTTGACATCTAGCTCACACACAAACACTTGGATTATGGTATCCCAAGGGCTCTTCCTTTGATCTCATTGGATATTCAGACTCTGACTATGCTAGTGATTGGGTGGACAGCAAGTCAACGTCAGGCACATGTCATTTCCTCAGACGATCCTTGGTATGTTGGTCCTCAAAGAAGCAGAACTGCGTATCACTCTCCAATGCAGAAGCTGAGTATATTGCTATTGGATCTTGCTGTGCTCAATTACTATGGATGAAGCAAACACTCAAGGACTATGGCATCAACGTGAAGAATGTGCCTCTCTACTGCGACAATGAGAGTGCTATCAAGATTTCTCATAACCCAGTTCAGCACTCGAAGACAAATCACATCTAGATTTGTCATCATTTTCTTCGTGAACATGTGTTGAAGGGCGACATCTCCATCGACCATGCAAGTACTGAAGACCAGTTGACCGATATCTTCACAAAGCCCTTGGATGAGAAGAGATTTAGCAAGTTGTGGTGTGACCTAAATATCCTAGAATCTTCGAATGTTCTTTGAAAAGGACACACATCCTAACACTTATGCTGATTTGATGACTTAGATGTGCAACACACGAAGTAACGTTTTTCTTCAATCAATGAAGACTAACCCTCTAAGTGTGAAGAAATTAATGAAGAAATTGATTCTCAAAACCCTACGAGAATTGTACGCGGTGTCTGAAATCAGCTTTCCTATACGGTGGGTTACGCCACCAACCAAAGTTGAAAATCTTCGATTTGAGTTTTTTCATCTTTTTGAAATTCCTCAGTTTTTTTAAATTCTTTAACTTTGCATTGTTTCACTCTTTCCGTCGTTGTTCTTCATTTGACTATATATATATATATATATATATATATATATATATATATATATATATATATGAGTTTATGTCCCCTACAACATTCACTTATTCCTAATTCTTCAAGTTGATTTTTCTGCTAAGTGAATGTGATCGGACCCTTCCCCCTCTATGCTAAACTCAACCCAGTCTGTTCACAAATTCTTCATGTGCGTTCTATTTGAAACTCGTTCAAATTCTTCACTGTGGCCTTGTCAGCTGAACAAATTGCAAACGACACTTTAAAATATTCTTATCTGAAATTTTCGGTTTTTGCCGCTCAAACCGTTACGCATTCCACAATATAATTATCTATTCACCCTCGATCTCACACGATCTCCACCTCTCAGTACGTGGGTGACACATGTCACGCGAATGAGAAGGGTCAGGGGCAGGTTCGTCCAAATTCTTCGGGTGAACAGTTTTTCACCTCAGCTATAAATACCCCCTTCAATTCCTCATTTCTCTTTTACTCCGCTCGACCTCACTCCCTCGCTCGAGCTTCTCAAGCCCTAGCGCCGCCGCTAACTTCATCGTCGCCGATGAGGAAGAGCTTCACTGCCTCGACCTCGTCGCCGTCGTACTCGCGCCGGCCGCAGAAATCTTCCCTCCGCCGCCGCCATAGACGTCTTCCTCCGCCGAGTTAGGGCGTGGAAGATCCGAGCCAACGAACTTCCAAATCCACTCTTACAGTTCGTCGTGTTCTTCATCAAGGGTAATTAAAAGTTACTTTTACCGCATTTATTCTACTGATGATTTTCGTCAAATCTTCAAAAGGTGTTTATCCTTCAACTCCACACTCTAAACACCTAGCAAAAAATCTTCAGTTCTTGATCTGTTTCTCTAAGTGACATTTTTCTTCATGATTCCTCAATTGTGTGAATCTCACGATCCGCACAACTCTAGAACCTAAGACAAAGAACGCTTAGTGAAATTCTTCAAGACAAATCGTGTCAATTTTCTCAAACTTGTTCAATTTACAAAACCTTCTGAGAACGCATATGACCTCTCCAAATTCTTCGCACCTATACTCTATTCACACATACAAATCTCTGCTACTGAATCACTAGGTTCTCATCAACTTAACTCATTTGCAGCATTCCTCGAAGAAAAGCTGCATACTTCTTCAGAGAACTCGATTGTGCAAATTCCTTAGCTGAAGAAAATGGCAGACGGTAAAAGGCCTCAGAAAGGAGGAAAGAAGCTTGAGGTTAATACTGCTTTTGAGATCCTTGCGGACATCTATGCAGGGTACTGCACGCCTGATGAGGCAACTCACGGCAAGGAAACGAAGAATGAGCGCAAAGTGCGCATTTAGAGGATAGAAAGAAGATGGGCAAGAGAGTGGAGGGAGTACAGATATGTAACTCCCAAATACATGAAGAAATTTGCTCTTAACCCTCCATGCCCAAGACCTCCTCTGGCACCTGGCCAATTGGCTGATCCAACAAGCCTTAAACGTGGTGAGGATTATGCTGATGAGTGGGCGAGGCGGCAAGCTAAGTTGGCCAAGCAGGCCAAAGAAGCAGTGAAGAAATTCAATGAGGATTCTGCTGCTGCCGCTGCCGCTGCTGAGGCTTCTTCAAGCAAGAACGCTATGCCAATGAAGCCAGGCAAGAAACCACCTTCCTCAGCAATGCCCTCACGGCCAAGTTCTTCTTCAATGCCCTCACAGCCAATTTCCTCAGTGCAACCAAGGCAATTTCCTCAAGCTGCCCCAATTCCTCAGGCTGCTCAAATTCCTCGGGTTTAAAAACCCTCTGCTCCTCCGGCAAAGTCCTCAGCACCTATGCATCTTGGCACGTGCCAAAGGACCACTGATCAATTGCCTCAGGAGCTTAAGCAAGTTCTTCTGCTCACCGTTCATCAACCGGTCCCACTCTGCTGAAGACCAAGGCCACTACTGGACGAGGCACTAGACCAAGTCCTCACAAGAAGCAGGTGGTCTTTCAAACTCCGTCTGATGATGAAGCTGATGATGATGAATTAGCTGATATCATCATGGAAAGACAGCAGCGGGCCGCTAGAGCCAAAGGGAGTGTTGTGCCCCTTCTAATCGATCCGAAGAAAATGCTCGATTTCATCAATCTATGGTACAAGGATCCAAATGCTCCAATGCCAGAGTTGGGCCTCACTCCTGGACAAAGTCACGTGGTGACGGCATTCATTGCTGAAGAGAAGTGGAAGTATGACCAAGCCCGAGTGGCTAAGAAAGCGCGGTACAAGAAGCAGCACTACTTAAAGGACAATGTCCTCAGTCTTTCGCCTGAGTAGCTCATTGCATTGCAAGCTGACATCAAGAAGCTCAGCCATGAATTTGAAGCCTACAAGGCTGAATGGCAGGGTGCCAAAGTCAGATTCATCAAGCTGACAAAGAAATTCACCTCAAGTGTTGCTGCTCCTGTGCACATTGGCGTCACTTAGGCTGAAGCATCTGCTCAAGCCACTGAAGGAATTGCCAGCACCGCTGATGAAAATCAGGCTGCTGATGAAACTACAAGCACCAGGGCTGCTGAAGAAATTCCAGCCGCTGAAGAAACTTCCAGGACAACCACTAGTGTTGCGCCTGAAGAAACTGCTGAGGGATTCCTAGATAAGGGGGCATCCGGACAGCCGGACTATATACTCTGGTCAGACTGTTGGACTATGAAGATACAAGATTGAAGACTTCGTCCCATATCCGGATGGGACTCTCCTTTGCGTGGAAGGCAAGCTTGGCGATTCGGATGCAGATCTCCTTCTCTATAACCGACTCTGTGTAACCCTAGCCCCCTCCGGTGTCTATATAAACCGGAGGGTTTAGTCTGTAGGATAACAACAATCATACCATGGGCTAGCTTCTAGGGTTTAGCCTTTACGATCTCGTGGTAGATCAACTCTTGTAATACTCATATCATCAAGATCAATCAAGCAGGAAGTAGGGTATTACCTCCATCGGGAGGGCCCGAACCTGGGTAAAATATCGTGTCCCCAGTCTCCTGTTACCATTAGCCTTAGACGCACAGTTCGGGACCCCCTATCCGAGATCCGCCGGTTTTGACACCGACATTGGTGCTTTCATTGAGAGTTCCTCTATGTCGTTGCTGTAAGGCTCGATGGCTCCCACAACCTTCAACAACACAGTCCAGGGTGAGACTTTTCTCCTCGGACAAATCTTCGTGTTCGGCGGCTTCGCACTGCGGGCCAACTCGCTTGGCCATCTGGAGCAGATCGACAGCTACGCCCCTGGCCGTCAGGTCAGGTTTGGGAACTTGAACTACACGGCCGATATGCATGAAGACTTGATCTTCGACGGATTCGAGCCTGCATTGGGAGTATCGAACTGTCACGACGAGCATGACTTAAATCTGCTATCGAATAGTGTTCTGGTTATCGCTCGTGCAGCTGCTCCAGACCTAAATCCGGGGCAGATCGCGTCGACCGAGGACAGGTGGATGGACCCCGCCACGGAGGCCGCATACTCTTCGGCGGTAGAGCCGAACACAAACTCCACTGTTGAGGAGATCTGCACCATCGGACCCCTGGACTTCCGTCCGGACGTGGGTTCCGAACCGCGAGTGCCCGGGCACATCAAGCCTGATTGGGCTCCAGTAATGGAGTTCACCACCGCGGACATCTTTCAGCACTCCCCCTTTGGTGATGTGCTAAACTCATTAAGGTCTCTCTCTCTGTCAGGAGAGTCCTGGCCGAACTATGTCCGACTCGAGTGGGAAGTAGGCAACGAAGAAACTCGTTACCCACCCACCACCCACTTCATAGCCACGGTCGATGATTTGACTGACATGCTTAACTTCGACTCCGAAGACATCGACGGTATGGACGTTGATGCAGGAGACGATCTGGAACCACCGCCCATGGGGCGCTGGACCGCCACTTCATCATATAACATCTACATGGTGGACACGCCTAAGGAAGACGACGGTGACAAAAGGGACACAACAAAGGATAAACCCCCAGGACAAAAACAAAAACGACGGCGCAGACGCCGTTATAAGTCCAGTCACAGTAAAAATAGCGATAAGAGCGCAAGGAAAAATGACACTCCGGTTGACTCCGAAGGCAACAATATGAACCCAGCAATGGAGCAAGAAGAGCCAGGCCACGCCGAACAAACACCCGATCACAGCGATCCTGAGGTCCGAACTCATCAAAATGCCCACGGGGAGGAGGACAGTCCAGTTAACGATGCATTCATCATCCCGGAAAAATGCTTGGAACAAGATAACCTCCGCAGAAGTCTCATGGCCACGGCGAGGAGCCTAAAGAAGCAGAATCAAAGGCTTAAAGCCGCGCAAGATACACTCAACCGAAGATGGAATAAGGTGCTAGACACCGAAGGAAAATGCGGCGACGACCGCCACACAAAGAGCTACCCAAAACGTAAGCTGCTGCCTGAATTGGAGGATGAGGCCACAACACCCATTCCGCCAAAAAACAATACGACCACTCGACCGGATCAACCACTTCACGACCGTGATAGAGCAGCCACTGATACCGCGCACGACTTACATGAGCTCTTGGACAAAAAGGCCGGTGCGGCCAGGTCCATCTATGGACCCAGAGGACACCACAACGATCACACTGATCGAATACCAGTTCGGAATCAACACCGGGCGCAACAATAGTCGACATCATGCCGCGAGATGTCCAGATACAGAGGGGCTATGCACCCTCTATGTTTCACCGACGAGGTGCTGGATCATGAATTTCCACAGGGATTCAAACCCGTGAACATAGAGGCATACGACGGAACGACAGACCCTCGGGTCTGGATTGAGGATTTTATCCTTCACATACACATGGCTCGTGGGATGATCTCCATGCCATCAAATACCTTCCCCTCAAGTTGAAAGGACCAACTCGGCATTGGTTGAAAAGCCTCTCCAAAAACTCAATCGGAAGTTGGGAGGAACTTGAGGATGCTTTCAGGGCCAATTTTCAAGGGACCTATGTCCGACCTCCGGATGCAGACGATTTAAGTCACATAATACAACAGCCCGGAGAGTCAGTCCATAAGCTGTGGAACATATTTCTCACTAAGAAGAATCAAATTGTTGATTGTCCAGATGCCGAAGCCTTAGCGGCCTTGAAACATAGTATCCGGGACGAGTGGCTTGCCAGACACCTCGGCCAAGAAAAGCCAAGGACGATGGCGGCCTTAACAAGCCTAATGACCCGCTTTTGTGCGGGCGAAGACAGCTGGTTGGCCCGTAGAGGCACCAGTGACCCAGGCACATCCGAAATTCGAGATGGCAACGGGAAGCCACGGCGCACTAAGCACAAGCGTCGGAACAATGAAGATAGTCCGGACAACACGGCGGTCAATGCCGGATTCAGGGGTTCTCGCCACGGCCAAGGAAAGAAGCCATTTAAGGGTAGTAAAGAGGGACCGACCGGCCTGAGTAAAGTCCTGGACAGATTGTGCCAAATCCATGGTACCTCCAAAAAGCCTGCAAATCATACTCACAAAGAATGTTGGGTCTTCAAGTAGGCCGACAAGTTAAATGTTGAACACAAGGGAAGGGAAACGCCAAGCGAAGACAAGGATGAGCCTCGCCAGCCGAACACGGGGGGAGAGAAAAAAATTCCCACTAGAGGTCAAAACAGTAAACATGGTCCATGCAACTCACACAGAGTTCATTGCCCCTAAATTCAACCCCTGGGCGGCCTGCCCGATCACCTTTGATCACAGGGACCGCCCGGCCAGTATCCGGCATGGAGGATCGGCTGCCTTGGTGCTCGACCCAATAATTGATGGATACCATCTCACTCGAGTCCTAATGGACGGCGGCAGTAGTCTTAATCTGATATATCAGGACACCGTCTGCAAGATGGGGATAGACCCACCCAGAATAAGCCAAAGTAACACCACCTTTAACGGAGTGATACCAGGCGTTGAGGCCCACTGCTGGGGCTCCCTCGCATTAGAGGTGACATTCGGTTCTCCCGACAACTTCAGAAGCAAGGAACAACTCTTCGACATCGCTCCCTTCAGCAGCGGTTATCATGCTTTACTCGGAAGAACGGCCTTCGCTTGCTTTAACGCAATACCGAACTACGCTTGCCTTAAACTTAAGATGCCCGGTCCACGTGGCGTCATAACTGTTAGCAGAAACGCAGAGTAGTATTCGGCGACTCTTGTAGGCGGACTTTAAGCGGCCTCTCCCATCAGAACACATGATCGGTCGTCAAGACCATGGACACGGTTAGACGAGTCCAGTACACCATCGTCAACAACAGCCCGGATAAACCTAAGCTGGGCGCTATACATATATCCCCGTAAATGATACCAGGGGCTGAAAATATAATAAAGCCCACAATTCAGCTTGCCTCGTTAACAGCCAGATATCTCATATTTCTAACATCCATCGATAATAACCAACTTCTCGCATGCTTACTCACTTTTATGAGTTTTTGTTTTTATAGACACTATTCGTGCGACACCCTTCCAGGATACGGCACAATAGAGACAAAGGCGCAGACGTGCAGCAGGGCCCCGCTAAAAGGTTTCTCTTTAGATTAAGCCCGTGTGTAAACCTTTTTACTGTCTTTTGTTGCTTGACATCCCATGGGTATTTAATACACCCACAGCGGATACTAGCATTATAGGCATCTCGCTATGACAGATCAATGCACGTACCTGGAAATACAGGGTTCATAATTAAGGGCGTTGCTCAGCCCAGCATATGTTATAAAGTCCGAATACCTTCGGGAGTGTTTGGCGTCGCGAGTTTGGCCTTATATGCATCAGCTCTGAATCATGTCTTTGGTCAAATGTTGGGTTTGCCCGGCTCCTGGGTTTGCTGCCTTACGTTCCGTTCTATCGGCTAAGGCGGCCAAAGGAGAACTACTGCGATTGTGCCCTGGTTATTCTGGATGAGCACCTCAGTAGAGAAAGCCAAAAACGGACTGTCATGATATAGCGAGAGACTGATCAACCACTCGAAGACTCATCGGAATCTATAGGATTCCTCCGCATTAATGAAGGACCGTTTCCCGGTCACGTACATACACGCCCCTATACGGATGCATGCGGATGTACTAGGGGCTACTTAGTAGCCCCACAATTAAACTCCTATGTCCAAGTGAAAGTGTTACAGCTATATAGTCCGGTTGCCTGGTTCGACGTGCAATCACCTCCTTAATGGACCAAGACGTTGGATCAAGTGTGATTACGCATATATTTTTCGGACACCCCTGCATCATATGCGTGGGGGCTGAAGCCAATGGCTGCTAACTTTCAAATTATATGAATACATAAAACGGCCGCACAGGAGGCACCATAACACTTTCAGGAAAAAGTATCAACACATCCTATATATTTCACATATAATTACAATTAATCGATTTGTCACTCGAACATGACATTTTTCAAGCACTGAGCCTCTATTCTACGGGCACCTTCTATGACCTTCTCAAATTAGTGCTTGGCTGGGTCTTGGCTTCCCGCCGGACCCTAGGTTGCAACGCCGGTGGCCTCCATATCTGCCCAATATGTTTTAACATGGGCAAGAGCCATCCATGCACCCTCTATGCACGCCAACCTCTTCACGGCATCGATTCGCGATCTGGCGCCAAATAATTGTTGCACCAAACCAAAGTAACTGTCCGGCTTCGGTCCCTTCGGCCATAGATGGTCTATTACAGACCTCATCGCAAGACCGGACAACCTATGGAGCTCGGCTGTAGCGGCCATCTTCTCACTCAATGGCAATGAGCGCGCTGGAGCACTAAATTGCGACCAGAATAGCCTTTCCATTTCGTTATCTTTATGATCCTTGAACAACTTGGTCGCATCAGCCGCACTCTTCGCCAAGTCCGCATACTCATCCGCAGCGCTCCAAAGCTTATCCAACGGAGCATACTTTGGATCTAAAAACTTCATCCGCAACAAATAGGGATTTCCAGTCGTGATTTCTCCGGCTTGTCGAAGTTCCTCCCGCGCGTCTCTAATTTTAGAGCGCGTCTCCTTAGCCGAATCCAGCGCCTTCTTCAGGTCAGCCGCCTTTTCCTGATTCTCCTTCTCGAGAAGCTCATACCGGCCGGCGGCGTCCCTCAGCTCCACAGCCATCTCGGCTATCTTTTCTTCGCTTCGGCGATGAGCAGCCTGTTCGGCTCTCAAGTCTTCGGCTGCCTATAGGGCAGCCACATTGCTAACCCGGGCTTGTTCCTTGGCTTGGGCAAGCTCCACCCTCAGGGCCTCAATGGCAGCAGCTCCGCCTGCAACTACATCATATCATATTAATATTACAATCCTCTTCATACTTCCTAAAACAAATGAGGAAAAAACGAGCGCATACTCTGTGAATCGTCAAGTTGCTTATTCACAAGCGTGATGTCGGTATCAACCACGTCAATCTGTCGCCTCAGTTCAGCGAATTCAGAGTTCCGGTCTATCGCCGGACTCTTAGCCACCTGCGCATGTATACAGTAATCATTACCTGAGAGTGTCATCCTCCGTTTGCCGCCTAAGGCTGGCAACCAGAGTCTCAGGGGCTACTATCTACACGGAGCACACCTAGCATGTGCGGAACTATCAAAAATTACGTATTTTATTGTGTACCTCAAAGCCTTTGAGCAAACTTCCAAAAGCTTCATTCAAACCACACTTGGCGGATGAAATCTTCTCCAACACCATACCCATTAGCGTACAGTCACCCTCTGAGAGAGCAGCTTGCTCCAGGAGGCCTGGCAGCGTGTTCGGACGGGCGCCGGACTGATCCGAACCCTTCTCATCGCCCTTCAAGGGAGCCTCACACACCGGGCTCGGGGCGGCCGAAGTGTCAGCTTCCGGCCTCGATGGATCTGGACTCCTCCGTGAAAACACCTCGGGGTCGCCTGCCCCATGGGGCGGAGAGGCAGGGGGGTTTCACTCTCCATCATCTCCAGAAGAAGATCCCCCGAAGACGAACCCTGTTGAGACGAGCTACTAGCCGGACTGCAAAAAACTGATCCTGGTTACTATCCTCAGAGGAAAAAGCAATGGCTTCTTGTTTATTATTAACTTATAGCTCGATGAAGGGCTGGCCCATTTGCGGGCATGATGCGCAAGGACGCCCCTCGGGGCAGGGCCCCCTGGTGAAGCTTTCTTCCCTTGCTTAGGCACCTCTGTCTCCAAATCTTTGGAGGCAACCCTTTTCTTCCCGCGAGGGGAGGGAACCTTGAAAGAGCCTCCCCGATTATCCTCCTTCACGGAGACAGTAATTCCCCCGGTTTGGATGCGCAACGTGTGGAGTTTGGCTCCTCCATTCTTCTCTTCCCCTTTCCCCGAGGGCACTTGGCTCAATGTGCACTTAAGCATCCTGGCTATTGCAGGATTAGGCGAGCCTTCGGGAAGTGGAGCCGGACACCTGATTCTCTCCGCCTTACTGAGCCAATCCTGGCCACGGACAAGTTCTCAGAATAATGTTGTATCAAACATATGGGAAGTGTTCGGTTACAGGGTTACTTACTTGGGTATCTGGGTGGTGGCAGCTCAGGCCCGCATCCTTGGTGGTGTCCGGACACCTCACTTGTGGTCCGAAGAATAACTTATACATCCCTTCGAGCGTCACGCCGAAGAAGTGCTGAAGGGTTCGCAGACCTTCGGATTGAACTTCCACATCCGGAGAGGCCGACGCTTGCACGGCAAGATCCGCCGAACCAGCATTACCTGAATGATTCTGACAAGACCGATATCCCTCTCAAGAAGCTCCCGAATACGGCTCTGCAATGTCGGTACGTCATTAGCAGGCCCCCAGTCCAGTCCCACATTGGTCCATGACGCCAGTTGAGGCGGAGGACCTGAGCGGAAGGCAGGGGCAGCCGCCCACGTTGTGCCTCAGGGAGCGGTGACGTAGAACCACCTCCATTGCCACAAATCAGACACCTCCGGGAAGGAACCTTCTGGCCATGGAACATCGGCGTTTCTGCTTATTGCAGCGCCCACGCACTCCGCGTGTCGCCCCTCAATCATCTTCGGCTTCACATTGAAGGTCTTGAGCCATAGGCCAAAGTGTGGGGTGATATGGAGGAAGGCTTCACACACGACGATAAACGACGAGATGTGGAGGATGGAATCCGGAGCTAGATTGTGAAAATCTAGTCCGTAGTAGAACATGAGCCCTCTCATGAAGGGATCAAGAGTCAAGCCCAAGCCCCGGAGGAAGTGAGAAACAAATACGACACTCTCGTTGGGTTCGGGAGTGGGGATGATCTGCTCGAGGGTAGGAAGCCTATGCTTGACATCGGCGGTCAGATATCTGGCCTCCCTGAGCTTCGCAATGTCCTCCTCTATGACAGAGGAGGCCATCCACCGACCTTGAAGGTTGGATCCGGACATGGTTGAAGATCCGAAGTACCTAAGCTTGAGCTTAGGGTGTTGGAACTCGAGAGGCGGAAAGGTGCAAGCGTGGTAAGAAAGGGATAGGCCTTGACCCCTCTATAAAGGGGGGAGGATATCAAGCGTCCCCAACGTGAACGTTTGGGAATTGCCTAAAAACACGGAGGCACACAATAGGCGTGGTGGGGTTACCCATACACGTATTGATGAGAATCTCGCGATAAGGGGGGACACGATCTCCGCTTCGGCAGGACATGCCAAAGAAACCGCCTCGCAATGTGTGCGGTAGCTGGTTATAAAAAATGGTTCGAATAAAAGCGGGCCTATGGCGTGATGTCACGCCACGAAGAATTATCAGCAAATTAGATTCATGGATTATTATTCTCTCTATGGTGGTATATGAAATTTGTCTTGCAGAGTCGAACACGGTCCTTGTGTTCGGAATTTATCTTGGAGTATTTGGAGATGGAACCCGCCTTGCAATGTCGAAGACAATCTGCGTGCCGGACTCATCGTCATTGAAGCCTGGTTCAGGGGCTACTGAGGGATTCCTGGATAAGGGGGTATCCGGACAGCCGGACTATGTACTCTGGCCAGACTGTTGGACTATGAAGATACAAGATTGAAGACTTCGTCCCGTGTCCGGATGGGACTCTCCTTTGCGTGGAAGGCAAGCTTGGCGATTCGGATGTAGTTCTCCTTCTCTGTAACCGACTTTGTGTAACCCTAGCCCCCTCCGGTGTCTATATAAACCGGAGGGTTTAGTCCGTAGGACAACAACAATCATACCATAGGCTAGCTTCTAGGGTTTAGCCTTTACGATCTCGTGGTAGATCAACTCTTGTAATACTCATATCATCAAGATCAATCAAGCAGGAAGTAGCGTATTACCTCCATCGAGAGGGCCCGAACCTGGGTAAAACATCGTGTCCCCAGTCTTTTGTTACAATTAGCCTTAGACGCACAGTTCGGGACCCCCTACCCGAGATCCGCCGGTTTTGACACCGACACCTGCCAGGCCAGGTGAAGACTTTGTTGTTGCGCCTGAAGAAACTGCTTATGACAGGCCAACTGCATCAGTTGGGCCTGAAGAAATTGATCCAATTCCCACTGCTCCACCTGCTCCAACAACAAGCACAATTCTTCCTTCTGCTCTGGAAGTGAAGAAAACCAAAGTTGCGGAGCGTGCTGCTTTGAAGAAGAGGAAAGCATCGGCTGCCATAGAATCTTCGGCCCCCAAGAAGGCGAAGATTTTGACAAGTTCAATGGACAATCCCATTGATGTTGTTCCTCTTGCAAGTATGCCATCAAAGGAACTTGTTCCTTATGATGAAGAATATCATATTCCTAAAGAATCTATTGAAGAAGATCCCTGCTGCTTCCACAGAGCAGATGGATGAGGAAATTGAAGTTGAGGCTTTCACTTCAACTCCTCGGATATCATCGCCAACGCCTCAGTTTACTGCTGAAGAGGCCGGCGTTGAAGAAATGGAAGTGGATGAGGATGTGGACATTGGCTGCACCACTCCCGTGACGAACAATGATTTTTGGGATAGCCAACACCCCAACTCTCCTCTGTTGACACCAATCCAATAAATTCCTCAGCCCCCAACCCCAACTGAAATTCAAATGGGCTCTGAAGAAATTCATGCCACCCCTTCCATTCACAAAGAGATTCCAGCCACTAGTGCTGATGAAAATGCTGAAGAAATGGAGGCCCAGGCTGCTACTAAAGAATAAGATATTCCTCAGCCTGCGGCTCCAGAGATTGACATTCCAGAAGTCATTCTTCAAATCACTGACACTCCTCAGCCACAGCCGAAGAATCCATTCTCCAAAACTCTGAAGTTCAAGGCTGATGCTTTCTTCAATGAGCATGTATTTTTCACTGATTATAATCCATATGAATCTTCTCGTCTGAGGAGGAAGCGCTTCTGGACTGCTAGCCAAGCAAATTTCTATTCTTTAGTTTTGTTCAACAAATACAAAGTCTTCGACCATGATCATATTCCTCACTTGGATATGGAATCACTGCCTTGCTTTGCGCCAGTCCTCACTGCCATTCATGATGCTGGCCTGCTCAATTTCTGCACTGACATCTGTGATTGGAATGAAGAACTCATTCTTCAATTCTATGCGATGCTGCACATCACAGACAATGCTGAAGATGTGAACTCTTGGGTGTTGGACTGGATGACAAAAACACACACTATAAGGCACCGGCCACTGAATTGCTTCGTGTCATGCCTGTAAGTCCTTCCCCAGAAGGTGCACGTCTCATATACTCTGAAACTGAGCCGTCAGATCATTTCATGCAAGTGCTAATGAAGCCATTGAAGCCTGGATAAGCCTCAAGAACCAAATTCCTCGTGAAGGAATTGCAATATGTGCCAAGGACAGTCTATCGCATTCTGACGAAGACATTGAGTCCAATCAAAGGCCACGACTCGAATGATGAAGAAGTCATTGGCATCATGAAGAATCATCTTTTCAACATCATGCATGGTATTCCCCTGAACTATCATGATTTCTTCATGAGGACTTTGGCAAACGTTGCAATGTCCCCATTTGAGTTGAAGCCTTACGCTCCCTGGATTATGAGATTCCTCAGATCAAGGTCTTCACTCAACTACAAAGCTGATACACTCAACCAAGGCAGCTACTTGCCCCCAATTGAAGTCCTCAAACGGAAATTTTCCTCAGCTGATGAAAAGGGCAAGGCCACTGCTGTTATTGATGAGGGCATTCGACCATTGGATGGACAGTTTCGCAAAGCTGCTTCATACTCCACCAATGATGACTCTGCCACTCATGATACTGCCGCTAATGCATCCAAGCAAAGTCCTCAGGCAACAGCTCCAAGGGTGATGACTGATCGTGAGCTTCTCCTCAGTCTTCATCAAAAGGTGGATCGCAATCACAAATGGGTGAAACGTCAGTTTGGTTCAATTCTTCACAACATGGCTGCCACATATAATTCTGTGAAGAAGAACCATTACTACCTTAATGAAGTGTTTGATCGCACCTGGGCTATACTATCTCACCTTTATGGTGACGAGGATCTCAAGAAGATGGGCTTCAAGCAGGACTTCGACTGGGCTAAGACCCCACCGAAGAAATTCAATAAAGGTGCCGTTCCTCCTTTCGTGCCCACTTCATATTCCTCATCTCGTGACACTAATGAAAAATGAAGATCTGGACGACACTACGGCAGGCCCTTCTCCAACAAACGACCCCAACAACGCTGACGCTCCTCCATCGACTTCGTGAAGAAATTCTTCAGGGGCGTTAGTCCTCACTTTTCGTCCCTTTTGGTCATTTGATGACAAAGGGGGAGAAATTTGAGTTAGTCTTCAAGCGGGTCTATATATATGGGCGTTTTTTGTTAAGTTGCAACTCTCGCTCTTCTGAAGCTTTTGTTGATTGAGTTGTAAACTTAAGTCCGATGGTGACCTGATACTTTTGCTCTATTTTTCTGCATGCTATTTCCTCATTAATGTTATGCACGCATGCTGAATCACATCAGTCACCATATTTCATCATGCATTTCAAATTCTTCATTTCATATGTTAAATGCGTGTATGAATTACAAGATATAGGGGGATATCTCCATGATTCTACTCTTCAAATGTGCATTGCTTCAAAAGCAAATTCCTCACTATGCACATCTTCAGGGGGAGTTCTTCCATATCTTGCAATCAAATTCCTCAATATTGAGTACTTTCAATTCATATGTTTATCCCCGTTGAAAACTTAACATATATTGTCATCAATCACCAAAAAGGGGGAGATTGTAAGTACATCTAGTGCCCCTTACTGATTTTGGTGTATTGAAGACTTATAGGTTAAGGGACTAATATGTTTGTGAGTGTACACAGGCTCTATAAGTCAACAAGGAGTTTGATATTTACAGTGAAAGTTGACCCCTAAAAATGAATGTCTTCGGCTGAAGACTTTGGTTCTCCTGAAGACTTTGAAAGTGAAGAAATTGGTGTGAAAGTGAAGACTTCAACATTCATGCGAGGAATCTGGAGCGTGAAGACTTTTGTTTTCGTAGTTTCATTTTCTTCTTCTTGAGTCATAGGAAACATCATACTGTTAAAGGGGGTCGAGGTAATACTAAGGAAACAGATTTCCAAGTGATGCTCATCTAAAAATCCTACACCTACCCAATCCTTCGAGTGAAGCCATTGGAAATCTCATATCAGTTCAGTCAATTTCTTTAATGATAGAGACGAAGATCTTCTGGTCTCTGAGGAATTTGTTCTGACTGAGGAGTTAGGAATTCGCCAGTGCGAATTGCCTACACAGTGAGGAACATGATAGCCCTGAGGAATTCGAACCTCAAATCTGACTGTTGTTGTGCCGCGCGCCAGCTGTCCTGAAATATCCTACCACCTAACGGTCATATCAGACAAGGGCATTTATGTCTTATCATGTCGGGCTGCTTCCTAGGCTATAAATAGCCGCCCCCTACAACCACTAGCTGGTTGGCTGCTCCGAGAGAAACTGACACTTGTCATTTGAGAGCATCCCATCCTCCGAGGACTTTGAGCGAAAATCATCAAGTGAGGAAAACCCAAATCCCAAACCCAAACCTACAGACCCCAAAGTGATTGAGCATCACTGAAGAGATTGTTTCTGTGTGGAACCGACGCTTGTTACCTTTGAGGACTGTGTATCCTCCAGACGGTTAGGCGTCATAGTCTGAGCATCCAAGAGGAATTGTGGATTGCCGAGTGACCAAGTATGTGAAGGTTTGGAAGTCACCTGTGAAGACTTACCACTACTGTTGGGCGAGGTCTGTGTGATCTTAGCTCAAGGAGAATACGGTGATGACTGTGTGTCTGGGACTGTGTGTCCTCGAGTTTAAATATTCAGCCTCTCCAACCAGACGTACAACTGTCACAGCAGTTGGAACTGGTCTACCAAATCATTGTCTTCACCAAGCCAACTGGTTCTATTTCCTCAACCCTTTCATTTCCTCAGTTATGTGTTGATGTACCTGATCATTACTGTTTAAAGACTTTGACTGAAGACTTTCTCTAATTCCTCAATCCTATTTCTTCAGTCTGTTTGTCTTCATCCTGTTTATCCTGTGTTTACGCTTTCTGTACTATGTGTTTGTCTTTCATTTCATCATGATGACTATGTTGTTGCTCTGTTATGCTTATACGTGAGTACTTATCCCGCTGCAAGTAGTTCTTCGCTTAGGAATTTCCTCACCCTGAAATTCCTCAGTGAACAATTCATAAAATCGCCTATTCACCCCCCCTCTAGTCGACGTAACACACTTTCAGCAAGCTCCTGCGATGACGCTGAGCGTTTGCCCCCTCGCCTTGGAGCTTCTCGTCGCCGTTCGCCGCGAGTCCAGAGAGCTCCGGCGGCGACACGTTCCCCCCTCGCTCCGGCTATATATAGCGCTCCCCTCCTCAATTTCTAGCCAAGCACCACTCCACACAACCTCCACGAACACGTAGACGAGCAGAAGCTCGATTGGGCAGGCCTCTGGTCGTCGCCCCGACCAGAGGACTCCGGCGATCCCCGCAGTCCAGCCGTCGCGCTCCAGTGCCTCTCGAGCTCAAGCAGCTGCTTGGGCGGGGCATTGGGGATCTGCTGGTGCTGCCTGGACACCGCTGAGCCCTCGGAGCTGCCTCTAGCCGTCATCTTCAACCTCTCCAGTGAAACCCGTCCGCCACCAAGGCTTGCGAGATCAACTGCGAGCAGCTCCGTCCACCTCTCGCCAAGCCACGGGTACGGGCAGGTGCGCCTCGAGCCCCGCTTCAATCCTATCCCTCTAGCCTAGCCCCAAACCCCCTCATCGCCGGGGTGAGCTCCGGCGAAGCCCCGCCTCTCTCTGATCTCGCCCTCCCCCCCCTCTCTCTCTCTCCTAACGCGTGGGACCCACCCGTCGGTCTCACCACTCGCGCCCGAAGCGGTACGAGTGGAGGCGTATTTCTGTTTTACGCTTTCGACATCACACCCCAGGATTTCGGTTTAATTCAAATATTATTCAGAAATTTGACTGAACTTTGACCAGCCACCATTTCACATAGGTCCAAATGATTTGATTCTTTTTGCATTGTCTTTGTTTCAGAAAGCTCTAGCAGCACACCAGAAGGTGGATTTTTCCTTGCTGTCTAGAATTTCTAGTGATTTTTAGAATGTGTTTTGACAAATAGTTTTGTGGTTTAAATTCTTTTTCAGAAGGAGAAGCTTGTCTTGAAGCAAACCAAGAGGGGTGTGATCCTCCTCTACACCAAGGCAAGCCACACCAGCATTTGGATGGTGTTATTTCAATATCTATGATTTTCTACTTGAATATGAGTTCTTATTTGCATTTAAAATTTGATAAATAACTTTGGTTAATTTCTAGTTACTTTACCATGCTTGATATGCTTGTTTTAGTTACTGGTTGAATGCATGAACTCGTTTGGCTAAGTAGAGTAATATTTTGCACTATGCATATTGCTATGGAAATGAATGGTAGTTATTTTACTAGTGATAGTTTCATTAAAATAAAGAACTAATAAAAATATTGTTTGATAAATAAAAATGAGTTATAACCAGAGAAGTTTGGTTCTAAGTATTGCAAGATGTATATGTTGTTAAGTTTGCTCCATGAATATGAGTTGTTTGCTTTGCATGACGAATAGTTGCATGATCCTTTTTGGGGTATCTCATGTTGATGATAAAAAGTTTTTATCAAAGCTAAACTTGATTAAGTTCAACTTGAAAATGATGTTGATCACATCATGGTGCCACTAAATCAGGTTTTTAATTCAGTACGACCACATTTAACTTATGGGAAGGTCTTGATTCGGTCCTTTGTCGTGGCTCTCACTGGTGCCTCCCGCGAGTGAAGGTTATGGGCGTGCATACCTGGCCCGGTAGGCAGCCATAACCTTGTGTGCTAGTTTTTGTTTTTATGGTACCTTGTCCCTGTTTGGGACCGTTTTGCCATGACGGTGGCCGTTGGTGTCTTTGGTAGACACAGGGCCACCCAAGACCTAGCCCTGACGGGGAGTTGGTCGGAGTGGCTGGGGAGAGTGCATGACAAAGGGAGGGTTTCGTCGGAATGCTTTAGTCCACCCAAATGGGAATGCGAGGCCCGGTGTTTCGTAGTGTGGGTAAAGTGCGCTACCTCTGCAGAGTGTAATTAATCTATCGATAGTCGCGTCCTCGGTTATGGGCATAACTCGGAAGTAAGTCATACCATGGATCAACTTTTCTAATAAATCTTGCAAACTAAGTGATGATTGTGATGTATTGGTTCGTGGCGAAGCATGAACATGTGAGGTGTTCATGAGTGATTGGTTTCAGGTGTGACCCAGGAATGGTCACAGTTTGGTTACGAGGTAACCGTCTGGTAAGCGAGTCCGTGGGACTCATTGCATGAAACGTTTGTTTTCCTTCAGTAGTAGTTTTGCATTGTATTAACCTGGTTAAATATCATGATATTGTTTGCCATCGTGCTTATGTTTGTTGTGAGCTTGCAAGTACATTCAATGTACTGACCTGGAGTGTTATGCCAGATTTCAGGCAAGTCAATTTGCATCGGAGCGCATCTCGTGTCTAGGCCGTGTTCACGTCGGTGTCCCTATGCTATGGAGTTCCACTTCGTCGTTCTTCCGCTGCCGTGTAGCTCCTGTGATCGAGGCCCCATCATGTTCATTAAATTATGTACATACTGTCTAGCAGCACCATGTGTGCCGCTTGGCCTCGAATCTCGATGTAATATCAGACCTATGTAATCCGCTAGGATCAATAAAGCGGTTGTTTTTGTACCATGTTGTTGTGTATTGCCAGAAGACTTGATCTCTGGGTTGGCAATGCAATGCAAGATGGCCTGCTAGGCAATTCTCCTTTATGATTTTATTGCTTTTAGCCTGCAATGGGCTATACATGGGCTAACCCGTTCACGTTAATGAGAAAAGGCATGAAAAAAGTATAGGGGAGCGAAGCAAGCACGAAACAAGCGGGCAAGGAAAAAAATTAGCGATTAGTTGATCGCTATCGAGGGACGAGATGATCGTTAGGGGGGGTCTCGCCCCCCCCCCCCTCGTCCCCCCTTAGATCCATCCCTGCTCCTAGTCATGACGACGCTCTCTCTGTCATCTTTGTGAAGCTTACAAAAGGTTTGTTACGTACATGGTTTGGCTCTGGGATATTTTATCTACACAAGGCTTCTACGACAATGATTTTTTCCGCCCGGCGGCCGCAGGCCGAACCCGGCGCACTGGGGGCAATCGGGGGCTCCGGCGCAAGGGAAAAGCACCGCTGGCCCACGCCGTCAGGTGAAAAGTCAAGATTTTCTTCCCCGACTCGCCTCCCACCCCCCGCGCCCTCGGCCGCCACTAGCTATATCTCGGCGCCGCCCGCCGCCCTTCACCGCTAGATAGCCATTCCCCGCCGGAAAAATAGCAGAGGTTCACCGCGGCAGCCCCTCCGACAGCAGCTGGGCGTTTCCGGCCGCCGTTTTCGGACGCGTAGGGGCAGTTTAGCGGCGGGTGCACGCCCACCGGGCGCAAGGTGTTCGGCGATTTGCCTGCCTCGGCGATGAACTCGGATGACGAGGAAGCGCTTGCCGCGCTGCTGGAGGAGGAAGCCGAGGCCGACGTCCAGGAAGAAGAGCATCTCATGGTGCTCGCCGCCCTCGCCTAGCTGCTGGCGAGCAATGAAAAGCCATGGCGAGGTGGCTCGGCGCCGGGGCGGGTGAAAGCAAAGAACCGGCATCATGTCGAAGGCTACTGCATGCTCTACTCCGACTACTTCACCGATGCTCCACTTCACGACGACAAAACATTTGGGCGCCGTTATCGGATGAGCCGAAAGCTCTTCCTCAGGATTGTGAATTCCATCCAGGAGTTTGACAACTAATTCAAATGCAAGATGGATTGCACCGGCAAACTTGGATTCACCTCGATCCAGAAGTGCACGACAGCGATGAGGATGGTTACATACGGAGCTCCCGGTGACTCACAGGACGACTATGGGCGCATGGTCGAGTCCACTAGCATAGAGTGTTTCTACAAGTTCTGTCGGGCAATGGTGGCAGTGTTTGGACCGCAATACTTGAGAACACCCAACGCAGAAGACACTGCTCGGATCCTAGCACAGAATGCAGCAAGAGGATTTCCTGGGATGCTTGGAAGCATCGACTGCATGCATTGGAAATGGAAGAATTGCCCATTTGCTTGGCAGGGGATGTACAAAGGCGCCAAAGGCGGTTGCAGTGTGGTACTTGAGGCGGTGGCCACACATGACCTCTAGATTTGGCACTCCTTATTTGGTATGCCAGGAACTCACAATGACATCAATGTGCTGCAGTGCTCTCCTGTCTTTGCCAAGCTTGTTGAAGGTCATTCTCCTCTAGTGAACTTCAAGATCAATGGGCGGCACTACAACAAGGGGTACTATCTAGTTGATGGCATCTATCCGAGATGGTCGACATTTGTGAAGACCATCTCAAACCCTATGCCAGGAGGCAAGAACGCCTGGTTTGCGAAGATTCAGGAGGCTTGCAGTAAGGATGTCGAGCGATCATTTGGTGTGCTCCAATCTCGATTTGCTGTTGTCCGGTACCCGCTCAGACCTGGTCGAAAGATCAAATGTGGTGACCTGCTGTGTCATCTTGCACAACATGATCATTGAGAGCGAGCAGGAAGAGCCAGTGTTTGACACTGAACCATACCACAGGCAGGGTCCTCTTGCCCAAGTTGATCACCAGCTACCGGCAACCTGGACTGCCTACCTCAGTATGCGTCAGGAGATCCGAGACCCACAGGTGCATCATCAGCTGCAGCATGATCTGGTGGAGCACCTATGGAGGCTCAAGGGCGAGCCGGGCGCGACGTGTGATGAAATACGAGTTTTTATTTGTTGAACTATATAATTTGTATTGAACTATTTGTTGTTGTACTATTTTGTTCAAGTATTTGATTTTTCTATGATGAAATATGTGATAAAAAAATATTTATGTTGATAATTGAACGTCGAGCCACGGCGAACCATGCCGAATATGGGCCTATTCTCGCCCATATGGGCCCTTTATTCACCGAAATGGGGCTGAAAAGTGGGCCAACATCGGCGCCTGGGGGCGACGACTTGGCGCAAAACCGCCCCCAACGCCGAACGTATCACCGGCTCGCCCCCAGAAGGCGATTTTTATGCGTCCTGGGGGGCCAATGGCTGGAGATGCTCTTAGGCCTCGTTTTCTCCCCTTGGATGTCTCCATTATGCAACATAATGTTCTCTTGTGGTTCGTGCTTCCTCCTAGTCATGGCGACGCTCTCTCTGTCGTCTTTGCGAAGCTAACGAAAGGTTTGTTACGGACATGGTTTGGCTCTGGGATATTTTATCTACACAAGGCTTCTACGACAATGATTTTTTCTCCAGGGCATTAGTCCAACTGGATCTTAGCACGATGACTTTAGGACTGCATGATACACCGTCAGGCCGGCTTCGACTATGAACAGCGGCGGCGCGCCTTTGATTCATGCTGAATATTGAGCTTGTTTGGCTCTTTGGGAACCTGGCTCTAATTTCCTTGTGTTTTTTAGACGTCTAGTATTATTAAAAGTTTTTATTATAAATCCGGAGCCTTATATACTACTCCCTCCGTCCCACAATATAAGACATTTTTGCAAGCTAAGCTAGCTTGCAAAAATATCTTATATTATGAGACAGAGGGAGTAGAAAATTAGCTTGCAAAAACGTGTTACATTGTGGGACGGAGGAAGTAGAAAAAAGGGAGTTAAAACTATAGAGACCAACATTCAACCAGGGCAATGGCGACCGGCGAGGCTGTCTAGTTGTGAGATGAATCAACAAGACAAAATAAGGAAGCAGAAGCACGAGCTCTTTGGATATTTTTCGTCTATGTTGTTTCCAGGTACATAAGCTGTGCGTCGCGCTCCGCCGTTGATAGCTGGCCTCACGTGACACCGACCGGAACACGCGCGCGGCCACTGCCCACGCTTTACTGCCCGGGCCGGTCGGACTGCGGCCGCCACCACCACCCCTGAGCGGCGATCAATGCGACACCAACCCCCCCTGGATTTGCGTGGCTTTGTGGCGGTGCAGCGTCGCCGTTTGCATGTTGATGATGCCCGTGTCATGCCGAGTGATTTAACAGTTGATTACTCCACAGGCCACTCCCACTTGGATCCGGCTTGCCTGCTCCCTCCTCTGTGCACGGCCCAGCTGCCTGCGACCGATACCCTCCGTCCACGTCCATACCCCTGTAGCCCTCTCCAGCCAGTGGCTGCTCGTCATAACTCATAACCGGTCGGTCGAGGTATAGTGTGCACCTGCACCCAAAAGTTCACCGGCGGTCCACCGATCGCGCTGCGTGCCGTCCGTCCATGTGCAGAGCCGCAGTCCGACTGGCTGGCGAAACAGCACGCGGCACCCTCCGCTGCTGCACGGCACGGCCCCGCGCCCGCCCAGGAACGACGGCGAGGTGAGATGAACCAAAGTGTTAATTCTCTCGTACGACGCCTTCAATGCCGCATTTAAGCCGGGCGTGACCGCTCGGTCGCGGACCACCGTTTCCTCCTCTGTTAACCATCGGCCAATCCGAGGCGTGGCTCGCTCGATCCCCTCACACAATCGTTTCTTCACTGTCAGCCTCTGTTGTCTTATTGCCGGCCACCACCTCCCCTGCCGCGCTGTTCAGGCCAGTGTCTGTTGTCCGGCCGCGCGCTTGGAGGCTGCAGCAATGGCGACGCGCTTCTCCGCCGCCGTGCTGCCTTTGCTCCTAGGCTTTCTGCTCCTGCAAGGAGCACCGTCGCGCGCCGCCGATACAGACACCGTCGTCATCGGCCGGCCGCTGTCAGGCCGACAGAGGCTGGTGTCCAAGCGCGGCAAGTTCGCGCTCGGCTTCTTCCAGCCAGGTAAACCCACCTGCAACACCTACCCCTCCGACTCTCCTTAGCTCTTCTTGTGGTCTTGCGGATGATGCAGATTCTACATGTTTCTGAATGATGATTGTCGTGTGACATTCCTTTCGCATGCGCAGCAGAATCCTCGCAGAACTGGTACCTCGGCATTTGGTACAACCAAATCTCCAAGCACACCACGGTGTGGGTCGCCAACCGGGACGCGCCGGTCTCCGACCCAGCTTCCGCGCAGCTCTCTATCTCCAGCGACGGCAACATGGTCCTCCTCCACGGCGACCGTGCCAAGTCCCCGGCACTCTGGTCCACAGGCGTCGCGGGCATCGCACCCAGCAGCTCCACGGTCGGCGTCCTGCTCGACACGGGCAACCTCGTCCTCGCGGACGCGTCCAACACCTCCGTCGTGCTCTGGCAGAGCTTCGACCACTTCGGCGACACGTGGCTGCCCGGCGGCAGGCTCGGCCGAAACAAGCGCACCGGCGAGGTCACGCGCCTCTTCGCGTGGAAGGGCTACGACGACCCGGCGCCGGGCGTGTTCGCGCTCGAGCTCGACCCGAACGGCACGAGCCAGTATCTGCTCAACTGGAACGGCAGCATGGAGTACTGGACCAGCGGCAACTGGACCGGCGACGGGTTCACCGGCGTGCCGGAGTTGAAGGCCTATAGCAGCTCCCCGATGTCCATGTACAAATTCGGCTACGTCGACGGCAAGGACGAGAGCTACTTCTTCTACGACGTCAAGGACGAGGCCGTCGTGACGCGGTTCCTGGTGGACGTGACGGGTCAGATCAAGTTCCTGACGTGGGTGGAGTCTGCCGGCGCGTGGATCCTCTTCTGGACGCAGCCCAAGGCGCAGTGCGACGTCTACGCGCTGTGCGGGGCCTTCGCCGCGTGCGTAGAGAATGAGCTGCCGTCGTGCCGCTGCCTCCGCGGATTCCGGGAGAGGCGCCCGCTGGCATGGCTACAGGGCAACCATGCTGAGGGCTGCGTCCGGGACACCGCGCTGCAGCAGTGCGCGCGCGGCGGCGGCGTCCAGGGCGCTACGCGCGAGGCGAAGAACGACGACGGTTTTTATGCCATGCCCAACTTGAGGCTCCCGAGCGACGCGCAGGGTGTGGTGGCCGCGGCGAGTGCTCACGACTGCGAGCTCGCGTGTCTTGGCGACTGCTTCTGCACCGCGTACTCTCACAACGGCAGCTGCTGGCTATGGCACGGAGGCCTCATCAACCTGCAAGACACGAGCAGCACTGCCACCGGAGGTAACAGTGGCACCATCATGGTCCGGCTGGCTGCGTCTGAGCTCACTAGCCCAGGGCGCACCAAGACAGTGATCATTGCGCTCGTCGCCGTCGCGGCGGCCGTGGCCGCGGTCACCGTTGCCGTTCTCGTGTCAGCCTTCGTTCTGAGGAGGAGAAGGGTGAAGGCGCAAAGAAGAGTCGTGGAAGGTTCCCTGATGGCGTTGACGTACCGCGACATGCAGTCCGTGACCAACAACTTCTCGGACAAGCTCGGCGGCGGCTCCTTCGGGTCGGTGTTCAAAGGGTCACTCCCCGACGCGACCGCGACGCTGGTCGCGGTGAAGAAGCTCGAGGGCGTGCGTCAGGGGGAGAAGCAGTTCCGCGCGGAGGTGAGCACCATCGGCACCATCCAGCACGTCAACCTCATCCGGCTGCTCGGGTTCTGCTCCGAGGGGACAAGGAGGCTGCTCGTCTACGAGCACATGCCCAACGGCTCCCTGGACAGGCACCTCTTCGGGTCCAGCTCCAGCCCCGGCCATGGCGTCCTGAGCTGGGAGACGAGGTACCAGATCGCTCTGGGCATCGCGAGGGGACTGGACTACCTGCACGACAAGTGCAGGGACTGCATCATACACTGCGACATCAAGCCGGAGAACATCCTCCTGGACGACGCGTTCGCCGTCAAGGTGGCGGACTTCGGGCTGGCCAAGCTCATGGGCCGGGACATCAGCCGCGTGCTAACGACGATGAGGGGCACGGTCGGGTACCTCGCGCCCGAGTGGATAACCGGCACGGCCATCACGGCCAAGGCCGACGTGTTCAGCTACGGCATGCTGCTGTTCGAGGTCGTGTCCGGCAGGAGGAACGTGGAGCAGCGGCCGGACGGCACCGTGGACTTCTTCCCGTCGACGGCCGCCAGCCGGCTCCTGGACGGCGACGTGAAGAGCACGGTGGACAGGCGGCTCGACGGCCACGCCGACATTGGCGAGGTGGAGCGGGCGTGCAAGGTGGCATGCTGGTGCGTACAGGACGAGGAGGGCGCGCGGCCGAGCATGGGGACGGTGGTGCAGGCGCTCGAGGGGCTCGTCGATGTCACCATGCCGCCTGTCCCGAGAATGCTCAAAGTGCTCGGGGATCCAGCCAACTATGTCAAGTTCTTTTCAGGGTTGCCGTCCACGTGAAATCGCTCAGGCGCTCACGCAGCAAAACGTACTTAGCTTAGCCTTGTCATCACCGACATGACCTACTCATGTCATGCCTAGTTGTGTACAAGTATATAGGGTGGCCTTCTTCAATTGTAGTGGTGTCTCCTAGTCGCCTACGTGTTGTACTGAACTAGGCAAGAATTAGTGTATGCAGTCTTGCGGATATAGTGAATTCATGTTTTTTTCCACAATAGCTATATGTAGGTTGACTGAATTTTTAATTTGGGTAAGTCGATTTTGTGAAAGGAGGAATGGTTGGGGGAGGAAGAAAGCTAGAGGTAGAAGAAAAAAGGTCGATCATTGGATCTTCAATCTAACGGTCCAGAAAATTGACTTACTCAAAATATATTTTCAGGTGACTTACATGTAGCCGTTCCCTTTCTTTTCATAGGACATAATTAGGAAAAACTACCCTGCTAATTGAGGCTGAGATGATTCAATACTACTTGGTTCCGGAGGTAGTATGATGTACCGTAAAAAAATCTCTAAATAAAGTGACTGACTCAAATTACATATTGAGACCACTGCCTATTTAGTCAGTCCCATACAAGACATCTAAAAAACACAAGGAAATTAGAGCCAGGTACCCGAAGAGCCAAAGAAACTCAATATTCATCATCGAAGCCGACATGAGGTTGAATCCTACAGTAGGGAAGTCGTCATGCTAAGGTCCAGTTGGAGCCGCTGTCGCTTCATCGTTGAAGCCGGTCTAACGTTGTATCCTGCAGTCGGGGTGTCATCGTGCTAAGATCAAGTTGGACCAATGGCCTAGAGAAAAAGTCGCCATCACAGAAGCCTTGTGTAGATATATACAAACCATGTCTGAAACAAATATTTCGTCAGATTCGCAAGGACGATGGAGAGAGCGTCGCCACGACTAAGAGGAAGCACAAACCACAAGAGAAGATTCTCTCGCATAAAGCAGACATCCAAGAAGAGAAAAGGAGGCATAAGCCTCACTGCTGCCGCAAAAACAACCAGGGGAACATCACCCACATCCCCGAGGGTCGGCCTTCAGCCGTCGAAGTCGCTGGCTGCCCGCAACACTAGCACCACAAAGAGTTTGAAGAAGAAGGCCATTACCTCGATACTAACACTAAGACACACGAACTGCCAGCTTGGATTCCAAGGATCGCAGATGACGTAGACACCGCGTCCCAGATCCGACAGCAATAGCTAAGAAAACCACCCCTTCGATGACAGATCAGGAGGAAACTTATTTGATGCCGCCATTGCCACCGCTAAAGCCAAAGCCATGGACAACCAAAGAACTGATGAAGACACTACATAACTAAACATGTGTGAGGTGCCCTCCCAGATCAGCCTGCATGCAGTAGGCGTGGCTTTAATGCGCCACTAAACCTGCACACATTCGTTGGAACCGACGATCCTTGTTATTTCACCACCGAGAAGTTTTCCTCTCCTCATTATGTTCATGTTCAATCCGCACACAGTAGTCTATCTAAGTAAATATGCTCTCTAAATAAATCCGTATGATTTCTACCATTAGTTATGTCAATCGTATCGAAGCTGTGTTCCTTAATTAGTTATGTCAATCATGCATGCGCTCTAAAAAAATAGCTACATGTAATTCGTCTGGAATTTAATTTTGGGCCAGTCGATTTTGTATGTCGTTTATCTTGCTTTGCGATTGTAATGTTAATTTCCTTCTGGTTTGTTCTCTTAGGTGTTTGGATTGACCACATATTTGGGTAGTTGATTCCTTAATGTGCCAAAGCCCATTACTAGTTGCCATCCAACCTTCTCATTTTTCCCTTTGTTTTCTTCTTCTGTTTTTTTTGGCTTTTATCTGATTTCATTTTTATTTTTAAAATTTATTTCATTAATTTATTTTTATATTTATTTTCAAGGTATTTATGAAAAGTTTGGTGAGTGTAAATATATACGCACAAATACAGCCAAAAATGCATTGTTATAAGATTAGAATTTGCATATTGAAAAAGTACAATTTTTGTGCAAAGTTGTATGCAAGTTTTTTTTTACTTTTTTGTCTGTGCTTAAAGGATGATAGTATTGCTACGAATTCATTCTTTTTTATAAAATTTATTATTAATTTCTTTAATTTTTCTTTCTTCTTTAAGGATAATACAAATACCATTAATTCATTTTTTCGTAGGAAACTTATTTTTTTAAAATTCCACTTTCATATGTTTATTCTTTGCATATTTTCAAAAACACAACTTTTGTGTACATTCTGTAAAAAAATTGTCATTGTTTGCTTTAGATGTTTTTTCCTTCCATTTTCTTTAAAGGTTAATATCAATTGCGCTAATTCATTCTTCATTAGAAAACTTCAATATTCTGATTTTATTTTAGTTTTTTATTCTATTTTCTTTCGTCTTTAAGGGTAATACCAATAATCCAATAACGTATATAGTGAATATTCCACAGAAAGATGGATATCAAGCGTGCATCAAAGTATTAAGGAAAATAAAGATTGCATTAAGCCGATTGACATGATGTAGATAGATATTGTTTTCGCCATGCGTTTAAAGGAAAATTACACATCTAACTTTTTATCCTCAGTGGCAACAAGACAATACAAGCCTTTAACATTTTTTGCCACTGCGGTAGAATATTTGCAAGATTAAACCCAACTAACATACACAACTCCCTCTTGAAGATCGTTCATTTAAACATGGCGAGTGCAAAACTAATAAATCACAGAGTGTTGGGGATATAACTATTTGTGTAAGCCGCCGAGGAGGGCCCGGGTTACGCAAAGAAGACTCATCAGAAAGAAGCCCAAGACCAAGCATGAAGATGGCGGTTCAATAAAGGGTCTAAGGCCCACAAGCGGCTTAAGGCCCATAGTGGTAAACCGCCATGATGACATGACTTGTAACATAAGGTAGAATTAACTAGTCACTGAGCCGGACACTGTCTATGAGCCGGCAGGGACTCTGTAGGCCGCAGGGCGTCAACCCGTGTATATAAGGGGACGATCCGCCGGCGGCTTAGGGATAAGAAACAACTCATCGAGAACCGGGCATAGCGTATCTCGCTCCCTGGTCATCGAAACATCAAGCAATACCAACCCAACTAGACGTAGGTCTTACCTTCACCGTAAGTGGCCGAACTAGTATAAATCTCTCGTGTCCTTTGTCCCGAATTAACCCCTTTAAGCTTCCTAGTTGCGATGGCTCCACAACTAAGTCCTTGCAAGAGGACATCTGCCGTGATAATCCCACGACAGTTGGCACCCATCGTGGGGGCAGCGCACGGTGGATTTGAGATCTTAAAGGGCAGCTTCGAAGGGCTCAAGGGATACGTAGTTGGCCGTAAGACCAAGAGTCGCCGCGGCGAGATCTACATCGATGACGAAGGCTGGGGCCCCGACGCCGGCTCAATTGAGTACGGGTACCGGGTCCCCTTCGGCGGAATCCACGTCTTCATCGGCCAGATTGGTGAGCC
>NC_041385.1:693117300-693131002 GCF_002162155.2 Triticum dicoccoides | reverse complement strand
CGTGGGCTGCATCCACGGAGAGGAACTTCCTGAAGGATCTGAAGATGGTGGTGAGACGGTCGTCCTCTCTGACGGTGATTCGTCCGCCGGTTCAACAGATTCGCTGTATCAAGTACAAGATGGCATGCTTGGGGGCTGTTCCGATGGCCCCAGTATTACGGACCCCTATGAGCCGCCAAGATGGGCAGGATTCTTCATGGCTGGGACTCAACCCGGCCAAAACTCTACAACTGCTGCAGCAATAATGTCCAGGTCAGGAGCGGCCGGGGCAGGAGGCCCTGTGCGCCCGCCGACTCAGATACTGATGGATCTCATGGATAAGCTTACGGCCCTGTTAACCGCCACGGTTATTCCTGCAAATCAAGATGAGCATGACGCGGAGGTGGCACAGGTGCGCGAGGAGATAGCTCGGGCCAAGGAGGCCTTGGCAGCTGAGGACACCAGGTTAGCTACAGAACGGGCGGCTTTGGATGCACGGGCGCAGCAGCTCCAGTCAGAGGCTTTCCAGCTTACGACGAACCTGAACGCATCTAATGAGGTGATGAGAAGGAGGCACCAGAAAACTCAATCCCGTTTGCCTCCGATTTACAACCCTCGGAACCTTTTCGCTACACCCGGTGCCGGCCCTAGCGACCCGCCCGAAGCAAATCAGTTCATGACAGCCGGAGCGGGAGGACTGGCTCAGCCTCGAGAGATGGCACCTCCTCATGGGAGTATGGCTCCGCCCGTTTATGTACCAATACCACCGGGTCACTTTTCCAGCCCCATGGAGAACTTAATCGCAGCATCGGCGCGTTTGGCGGCTCTCCCAGTGGACGGTGATGATCCGACAGCAGTGGAGTCCCAGAGGATCATAGAACTTGTCCAGACGGCCCTGGCTTAGCAAGAGACTTATTCTTATAGTCGGGACAGGATTCATTCGACTCCTCCGCCTTGGTTAGCACCACCTCGTCAAAACCGGAGTCCAAGTGACAGCAGGCACATGGAGTCAGAAGCTTTGTCAAGCAACGCCCAGCGCCGTAACCAGCCCGGTGGCTATAACCCGACACAAGACCGAATACGTTAGGAGAACGAGCGGACGACTCAGCTAGCGGCTCAACAGATGGCTCATCAAGATTTCCCAGAGTAACCGACGACTTCCATTGAGGTGGGAGTGGCTACAAGGACCGACGGTGTTCCTTGTTTGGTGCCGGCTCTGCGTAATGTACGCCTACCCAAGGACTTCAAGGGACCTCGAAAGGTGCCGAATTACACGGCCGACTTACAGCCCGAAGCGTGGATCAAAAGTTATGAGATGGCCATGGAGCTGTTGGAGGTCAGCGACGCGACAATGGCTAAGTACTTCGCCATGATGTTGGATGGAACGGCCCAGTCTTGGTTAAAGGGCTTGCCGCCTAATTCCATTAATTCATGGGCAGAGCTAAAGGCCCGATTCATCCAGAACTTCAAAGACACTTGCAAGCAATCCATGTCGATTGTGGATTTGACAAATTGTAAGCAGGAGGAGGGTGAATCCACAACTCATTGGGTGCGCCGGGTCAAGGAGATAATACATTCGTCTGATAAGATGGATGTCAGTTCTGCAGTCCTCATGTTGGAGAAGAATTGCCGCTTTGAGCCGCTAAGACAGAAACTGGGGCGCCTTAAGCGTGATTGCAATGATATGGGTACGCTAATGGCAGCTTTAGTCAAATACGCCGACTCTGATAGTACCAAGGATCCCGCGTCTGATGAGGAAAAGACAGGGAAGGGAAAGAAGAACGACAATGGAAAGGGTCGGCAGCATAACCCGATGAATCAAGGAGGCAACAAGCATAAGGCTGAGGGTAACCCGGAGTTTGTGGCTAATGCCAATGCGCAGGGTAACAATCAGAGACGTAAGGGAAAACCGCCCCCTCGATCTGGCGGGTCAGGTCCATCTCTTGAGCAGCTACTCAATGAGCCTTGCCCGAGACATGGCACCCGGGAACGACCCGCCACCCACTTATGGAAAGATTGCGCGATCATGAAGGCTTTCAAGAATTCCAACATGTTTGATGGCAATCATGGATCGGCGGCGGCTCAGGAGCTGGCGGCTTTCATGGCCCGGGCGGCGGTTCAAGTTCCGGCTTTCAGGGAAATCAAAGCGGCTATAATCAACAGCAGCCTTGTCAGGGGGGACAACAGCAGTAGCAGTCGGGTTATCAAAGCCATCCGAAGCAGCTGAATAGTGGGCAGTATCATGTGTTCACCACTAGCTTGTGCAAGCGTGACCATAAGGTTCATAAGAGGGCCGTGAACTCTGTTGAGCCGGCAGTTCCCCGTTACTTAAGGTGGTCAGAGCAGCCTATTGTATGGAGCAGGGAAGATCACCCGCCCCGGGTTGATAATCCGGGTCAGTTAGCCTTGGTGGTGGCGCCTCAGGTCGGTGGATATAAATTTACCAAGGTACTCATGGAGGGAGGTAGCAGTATCAACATCCTTTATTACGAGACCTTTCGATGCATGGGTTTGATTGACAAAAATTTAAGGACATCCAACACCGTTTTCCATGGGGTGGTGCCTGGTAAGTCGGCATACCCGGTCGGTAAGATTGAATTGGAGGTGGCCTTTGGAGAAGAATATGATTCCAGGGCTGAGAAATTGACGTTTGAGGTGGTCAAAATCAAGAGTCCATATCATGCTCTATTTGGGCGGCCGACTTATGCCAAGTTCATGGCACGACCGTGTTATGTTTATCTGCAGCTCAAGATGTCGGGTCACAAGGGCACCATCACTGTGCATGGGAGTCGAAAGGTAGCCTTGGAGTGTGAAGAAGGCGACGCGGCTTTTGCTGAGTCTGTTTGTGCAGCAGAAGAGCTAAAGTTTTATCAAGATAATGTTGACCCGGCGATATGACCTCTCTGAAGAAGCCAACTATAGAGCATGACCCGGCGTTGAAGTTTAAATCGGCCGCTGAAACGAAGCTTGTTGACTTTACTCCAGGCGACTCTTCTAAGCAGTTCAGCATCAATGCCAACTTGGATCCTAAATAGGAAAGCACGCTCATCGAGTTCATCCGTGAGAACCGGGACATCTTTGCATGGAAACCTTCTGACATGCCGGGCGTCCCGAGAGAACTCGCTGAGCACACTCTTAATATTAATCCGAAGTATAAGCCGGTCAGGCAATTTCTTCGACGGTTTAATGAGGAAAGACGGAAAGCTATTGGAGAGGAGGTCGCCCGGCTCTTAGCGGCTGGATTCATTGTTGAAGTTTTTCACCCGGAGTGGTCAGCTAACCCGGTGCTCGTGCTCAAGAAGAACGGCACCTGGCGGATGTGTGTGGATTACACGGACTTAAATAAGGCTTGTCCGGCTAATCCCTTTGCCCTCCCCCGTATTGATCAAATCATTGATGCTACGGTGGGTTGCAAGCGATTGAGCTTTTTGGATGCTTACTCTGGCTATCATCAGATCAAAATGGCAGTTAAGGACCAGGAGAAGACGGCTTTCATCACTCGGAGCCTTCTGCTATGTATCTATGCCATTTGGGCTCAAGAGTGCCCAGGCGACTTATCAGCGATGTGTACAGAACTGTCTCCACGATCAAATTGGGCGCAATGTTCATGCTTATGTGGATGACATCATGGTGAAATCCAGGGAGACTCCGGGATCCATGGCGTCGCGAGCTTGGCGGAGGCCGCGCGTCTCGATGAGATGCGCTAGGACGGAGCGGAGCGGCGAGGAGTGGTGGCTGGCGTCTCTGATACCAGATGATAAGATAGCAGTATTCGATCTAGGTATTGCTCTCTGAAGTAGTAGCTTGGTACAGATCGATTACAAGGAGCGGCGCTCGAATGGGGAAACAGGAAGAACTAGGGTTCGGTAAGGGAAAGTAGCAGCCGCCGATTCGTCCGTGATCCTCCGGATCTCAATGCCGAGTCGCTCGCCTCCTTTAGTAGTCGCGTGGGTCGGGCTTCCGTTAGCGGAGACGGTCAAGCAAGTCTTCGACGGCAAGCTCGACATATTGGTGGCTACTTCCTTTTTTTAACTACTCTGTTCATCTCAGTGTCATAAAAAACTTCTTACATTATGGGACAAAATGAGTAATGACTTTGAGGACTTGGACTTAGTCATCTTTCTGAGATCTCCAGAGTTCATCGGTTCAGATTATTGAGATCATGGCCGTCGTCAAGAGACTGCAAATTGGCTCTAAAATTCCACCCAATCCAAAGAGGTTCATATGGGTTTACAAGGCTGACCACTCCTACTGTATGTATGCAGGTGAACAACGCGGCACAGGCTGTTGCCAAGGCGGTTGTGGAGTGCACATCAGAGGAGTACACGCACCTCATGGCGACCAACCTAGAGTCGTGCTTCCACCTGAGCCAAATCACGCACCCCTTGCTCCTCAGGGCATCCATCGCTGGAGGAGGTAGCATCGTCAACATATCCTCCCTTGGGGGCACACTTGGGTTCCCGGGCCTCGCGATTTACAGTATGACAAAAGGTGATTCCCTCCGGTTTTCCTACTTTTGAAATTCGAGTATTATTATAGCGTACATGTCAAAATTGAAACTTTCAAATAATGACGGTTTCAGTAAACAAAGGTATCCACATTGGCAGAAACTTGTTTACGGAGTGTTCATGGCAAGCCGGAAGCTGAAGCAGTACTTCCAAGGTCATCCTATCACTGTGGTAAGCTCTGCCCCCTTAGGAGACATCATACAGAATAGAGAGGCCACAGGGAGAGTCGCCAAGTGGGCCATTGAGCTTGGGCCTCATGGTTTGAAATTCATGCCTCGGACTGCTATCAAGTCTCAAGCCCTGGTGGATTTTATCAATGATTGGACAGAGTTGCAGGCACCTGAGGAGAAGCCAGATAACACATATTGGACTATTCACTTTGATGGGTCCAGGCAGTTAGAAGGCTCGGGGGCTGGAGTTGTTTTAACTTCCCCTCGAGGTGACAAATTTTGTTATGTGCTCCGACTTATGTTTCCTTGTACTAATAATGCAACTGAGTACGAGGCCTTACTCCATGGTCTCCAGATGGCCAAAGAGATGAATTTGAGCCGGGTAAGGTGCTTGGGCGATTCAGATCTCGTGGCTCAACAGGTGTCAGACAAGTGGGACTCCAAGGATCCCCTTATGGTGGCTTACCGTCGTGAAGTAGATGATGTGGCTGGGCACTTCAAAGGTTATCAAGTGGAGCACATTGACCGAAGGAAGAATGAGGCGGCTGATGCTTTAAGCCGATTGGGATCCCAACATAAGCCGGTGCCGCCTAACACATTTCTCGACGTTTTGCATAATCCTTCTGTCAAGGTACCTACAGAGGAAGAACTAGCAGTGCCAGACCCGGAGGCACAGCTGGTGGCAGCTCTTCACGTCATCCCAGATTGGACAGTGCCATATTTGGCCTATATGACCCGGGGAGAGTTGCCTGAGGATGAGACCTTGGCGAGACAAATCATCAGGCGGTCCAAATCTATGACAATTGTTCATGGCGAGTTACATCACCGCAGTGTCACTGGGGCGTTTCAACATTGTGCGTCGCCTGCGGAGGGTCAGGAGATACTTCGTGAGATCCATGAAGGAGATTGTGGTCATCATGCCGGTTCAAAATCTCTTGTGGCCAAGGCTTTGCGTCATGGTTTCTATTGGCTGACGGCTCATGCTGATGCGGAGGATCTAGTCAGCAAATGTGATGGATGTCAAAAATTCTCACGACGAGCTCATGTGCCGGCTCAAGAGTTGAGGATGATTCCGATTACATGGCCGTTCGCAGTCTGGGGGCTTGACATGGTTGGACCTTTCAAGAGGTCTAAGGATAAAAAGACACACCTCCTGGTGGCAGTGGATAAGTTTACAAAGTGGGTTGAGGCAGAGCCGGTCAGTAAGTGTGATGCAGCCACGGCGGTTCAGTTCATGAAAAAGGTGATCTTTCGTTTTGGTTTTCCACACAGCATCATAACTGATAATGGCACTAATCTCTCCAAGGGTGCCATGGAAGAGTTCTGTCAACGAGAACATATCCGGCTTGATGTTTCGGCTGTTGCTCATCCTCAATCCAATGGTCAAGCAGAAAGAGCTAATCAGGAGATCCTGAAGGGTATCAAACCCCGACTCTTGGTCCCCTTACAGCGGACTCCGGGTTGTTGGGTGGAGGAGTTACCCTCTGTACTGTGGAGCATCAACACTACGCCTAACAGATCTACAGGTTACACACCTTTCTTCATGGTATACGGAGCAGAGGCAGTCCTGCCAAGTGACATCCGGCACGACTCACCCCGCGTGGCGGCTTATGTTGAGGTTGATAACGAAAAAGCTCGTCAGGATGCACTTGACTTGTTGGATGAGGAGCAAGACTTGGCAATAGCCCGCTCGGCGATTTACCAGCAAGACCTGCGCCGCTATCATAGCCGCCGGGTTAGAAGCAGAACCTTTCAGGAAGGCGACTTAGTGCTCCGGCTCATCCAGGATCAGTCTGATATGCACAAGCTATCCCCTCCTTGGGAAGGACCCTTTGTGGTCAGCAAGAATCTGAACAACGGGTCATATTACCTTATCGATGTTCGAGAGCACAAAGACTCACGTAAGTCGGAGGAGGAGACCCGCCGGCCGTGGAATATCGCCCATCTTCGGCCTTACTATACTTGAGCCACGGGCTCTCAAGATGTATATATTTTTTGACGATGTATATGTTATATAAAGCAATAAAGCAGGACCTCTAGTAGGACGACGGGAGAAAAGAGTAAGGAGTACCGGAAAAAGAAGATTTTGGACTTTCTGCCCACGAAGAAATAGTAGCATTTGAAACTAGAAAGATTTACTTTGGATAGTTCTTTTCACCCTCAAAGGTTTACATGTCTTCTTTATCAGGTGGTGGAAACAACCAACAGGGAGCAGATCATATCTAAATCCGGCTTTCCCTTTGGTCCGGCTTATGATCATATCTGAATCTAGCTATGGTCACTTGGGGGCTTCCTGTTCAAACATAGGTCATATTCGAACCAAAGAGAACATAGCTGTCGATACCCACTTGATCGGCATACTGCCAAACCCACTTGGGGGCTTCTTGATCATATTTGAATCATAGCTTAACCCCTTTGGGTCTGACGTGGATCGTATTTGAATTAGCGTCATTAAACAACTCTTATGGTCACTTGGGGGCTTCCTGTTCAAACATAGGTCGTATTCGAACCAAAGAGAACATAGCTGTCGATACCCACTTGATCGGCATCGCCAAAGCCACTGGGGGCTATATGATCGTATCCGAATCTTAGCTTAACCCCATTGGAACGGTTCACTGATCGTATTTGAATCAGAGGCCTTTTAAATTTTGTTTATTATTCATCATACTTTATAAGTGTAAATGTTTGACTATCGGGAGGCCTTTCTCGAAAGTACTATGGGGTTCTTGCTCCACCGGTTTAATATTGGTCACTTCAGTTGTTAAGGGCCAGGTGAACATCATATGTGCCAACTTTCAGGAGTTAAACTTACCCTCATGATTTAGGTCACATAAACCTGCGAGATTACCAAAAGGATCGCAGGTATGCTATTGTGATTATGTTTAACAAATATAATCATAAACCGGCCTTTATATGATGTTTTGGTTCGCACTCCGGGTTATCAATACCTTATGTGACCCCCGATGCGATAAGTCGCCAACGGAATTCTGCTTGTTTTATATGCAGGATAAGGCAGGCAAAATTTTAATGTCAAGGAAATAAAAGATCAACATAAGCTGGAAGTATATAGCGATGGCGGCTTACGAAAGTATTAAGCGCCGTAAAGATGCGCGAAGGCATGACAAAAATCGAGAGGTTTTTCTACCCTATTACAAGACTCCCTGAGTCTGAATAATGAAGCATTGTTTTCGCAAAGTCATAAACGCCTGGCGGTTCACTCTTTTGGTTGGCTTGAAGATTCCGGGTTATCCTTCTCCGCCTCTCCGTCGGCTGCCCTGTCCTAGAAGGTTGACGAGGCCCAGTCAATGCCACTCAAGGCTTCAAACTCAGCTTCATCATCTATTAAATCGCCTGGGTCCACTTCAGGGGCAAAGGTATGCTTACGAGTTGGAGGGATCAGGTTGACTTCATTATAGTGAGGTGTTGGAATTCTCTGGTTCTCACTGTCATAGCCCGGCTGATGTTTGGTAAGGTCAGTATCATTCCCAATGAGAGTAGCCACAGGACGTATGTCTTTCACACTGGCGGTGAAGTTTGTCTTGTTGAATAAAGAGCCGTCTTCCTTCAAGCTGGGATACCCAAGAGCAATGTATGCCGGGTCTAACTCTGGAAGCCATGCCTTGGCCCGGCTCAATGCGGCTATAGCCCCAGCTCTGGTAGATGCCCGTCTTAGCTCTTGGACCCGCTGGGGTAGCACGGCAAGCCGCTTTAGCACATCTTGCAGGAGATGAGGAACGTCATTTGATAAAGCTACAACGGCCAAAGCACGTTGTGACAAGGTGTACAGTTGCTCCACTGGAGTGTAAACCGCTTTCAGTTTGATCAACATGTTCTGCTTGAGGTTTGTGCTCCTGGGGCCTGCGTTCACAAACATAAGGTGACCCGGAGATAACATTTAAAATAGTCATCAAAGGAAGGATTACAATATTTGAGGTTATATACGGTAACTTACCGAAGATTGCTGAGACTGATGAAGCTATGTACCTAGGGTAGGGTCATGGACCTGTCCAAGATACCCTCCCCAAGGACATCTCTAGAAGAAACCACCTTTCAATCGACCCGGAAGTGTTCCACTCGACGGACTCGAAGACACTCGACCATGAAGCCAACCACTCGACTGCCAGGAGACTTAAAGTCACTCTACACGCAAACGGTCTGTCATTAAGTAGCTTTTATGGTCATCATAGCACTTTATTTGTGGCGTTACCAGTAACGCCTGATCTTAATGTACCTTAAACCCTACATAACCGAGGGCCGGAGGGGTCTGGCGAACTCTATATAAGCCACCCCCCTCCTCAGTGTAAAGGGTTCGCACCCCTGTAACTCATACACACATAATCTAGTCAACCGCCTCCGGGCTCCGAGACGTAGGGCTGTTACTTCCTCCGAGAAGGGCCTGAACTCGTAAACCTCTTATGTGTACAACTACTCCATAGCTAGGATCTTGCCTCTCCATTCCTACCCCCTACACTACTGTCAGACTTAGAACCACGACAGTTGGCGCTCACCGTGGGGTAGGTGTCTTAGCGACTTTTTGGAGAAGTTGCGATTTTTTCGACTTCCTTCATCATGGTTTCAGGCGGAGTTTTGGTTGAGGGCTGCGAGATCCGTCTCGGCGCGCTCACGTTCATCGCCGACGACTCCGCTTGGCTTCAGGAGGCTCCACTCGACATCGACGCGCTCCCTGTCCACGGGGGGACACACTTCCGCGCGTGCGTCCACAGCGTCCTCCTGCGGCAACCGTCGATCCAGTATCGGTCGGCCCCTATGTCGTCCTCCCTCCTTGTTTCCCGCCGGCGCAAGCGCTCCGGTCGGTCGAGGCTTCAGCAACGGGTGAGGCACGCGGTGTCTCGCCAGTCGGCCACCCCCCAAGTTGCGGTGATCGAGTCCGACGAATCTCTCTACGGCCTGTTCGACTGGCTCCGCAGAGACTGCATCCGAGTGCGACAGCAGTGATCCAGCGGCGGAGGTTCTGATGGTCGATGGACCATGCAGTCCTCCCGGCTTTCCCCGCACCGACGGAGGTGGCGACGGAGGCGGTCCATCGCAGGTCCACGAAGAGTATCTCCCCGAGCCCCTCACTTCGCTACAAAGGGAAGAACTTCGCCGCCGGAACATGGATGCGCTGCACACTCCTATAGTTGGAGAAACCCCCGAGGCTCGTGCCTTAGAGGACGCGCGCCTGGCCAACTTGGCTGAGCGCACTCGACTGGAGAACCTCCAGCGAGCACTCGACGAGCGTGCGTGACAACGGGTTCCCGAATCCAGTCGACGTCAACTCTTTCCACCATCGACTCAAGTATATCGAACTCCGATTCAGAATTTAGCAGCTGCAGCCCGTATAGCAGAGTCGATTCAGCCTTCCCAGTCAGAGGCTGGTAGAGGCTTGTTACAGATCAGAGCATTACTCCGGGCGACAGAGATCAAAATTCAGCTGTATCACAGTCGCGGAATAGGATCCATAGCAGATCCGTCGCTGCAAATACAGTCCAGTCGGCCCATAGCCCAAGATCGCCCTCGAGGCGTGAGGGACGTGGAGACCGGCGCGATCAGTACAAGAACCGTGAGCAGTATGATCACCGACTCAATCATGATGATCGACGTCGAGTGCCCACCCCTCCCCCAAGGAGTGGATCGTACGCGCCTCGACTGCAGGATGGCAGACGCCCTCACAGTGTTGGGCGAAGTATTCCAGTCGACCCCAGGGAACTAGGCTTTGATGCGAGATCCATTCTCGTTCAAGGTTTGGTCGACAGGAACAGAGCTCACCGAGAAGGTCATGATAGAGATGTGCCCACCAGCAGCAGAGTACACGTCTTAGGGCCAGAGTGCTTTAGCAGAGCCATCAGGGCCGCGGTTATTCCTCCCAACTTCAGGTTGGCGATTGGAGTCAGTAAGTTCACCGGTGAGTCCAAGCCTGATACTTGGCTTGAAGATTACCGAGTGGCTGTTCAGATTGGCGGCGGCAACGATGAGGTGGCCATGAAACACCTGCCTCTTATGTTGGAGGGCTCGGCCAGAGCATGGTTGAATCAGTTAGCACCCAGCACCATTTACACTTGGGAAGATCTTGCCCGAGTGTTTGTCAGAACATTTGAAGGAACTTGCAAGCGACCAGCAGGGTTGACAGAGCTGCAATCTTGTGTGCAGAAGCCAAATGAAACTTTGAGGATTAGATCCAGAGATGGATCACATTGCATCACACGGTAGAGAATGTATCTGATCATCAAGCAGTCTCTGCCTTCAAGGAAGGCGTTAAGTACAGAGAGCTAAACCTGAAATTCGGTCGAACCGGAGACATGTCTCTGTGTCGAATGATGGAGATTGCCACCAAGTATGCTAATGGTGAAGAAGAGGATCGGCTCCGGAGTGGCAAGCACAAGTCAGTCGCCCATGAAACCGAAGGAGGGAACTCCAGTCGGAAGCAGAAGCGGAAAGCCAAGCCAGTTGCTCCTGGAGAAGCCTTGGCCGTGACTCAAGGAAAGTTTAAAGGGAAGCCCAAAGGGTCTTGGAACCCTAAGAAGGTGAAGGACAAGGAAGGGAATGACGTGATGGATTTGCCATGCCACATCCACACGAAGAAAGATGAGGAGGGTAAATTCATTTACCCGAGACATACCACTCGACAGTGTCGGCTCTTGATCCAGCAATTCCAGGGGAAACAGCCCAAAGATAAGGAAAAGGAGTCGAACAAAGTTGAAGACAAAGAAGATAGTGATGATGGATATCCCCGGGTCAATTCCACCCTGATGATTTTTGCTGATGTTGAAAGCAAAAGTCGATTGAAAGTTATCAACCGAGAGGTGAATATGGTTGCTCCGGCGACACCCAGATTCACTTTGATTCTTCCAATAACGAAGCAGAATACGAAGCACTTTTGTATGGGTTGCGTATGGCCATTTCACTCGGTGTCCGTCGCCTCATGGTCTATGGCGACTCAGATTTGGTGGTTAATCAAGTGATGAAGGAGTGGGACGTCAGAAGTCCGGCCATGACTGGTTACTGCAATGCAGTGAGAAAGCTAGAGAAGAAATTCGAGGGGTTAGAGCTTCATCATATACCCCGACTGAAAAATCAAGCGGCTGATGATTTGGCAAAAATAGGTTCCAAGAGAGAAGACATTCCCAGTAATGTGTTTTTGGAGCACATCCACACACAATCAGTTCAAGAGGATCCTTTCACCGAAGAAGCCCCGCAGCCAAAAAGTGTCACGGATCCGACTAAAGTTGAGGTCCCAGCTGTGGTCGACCTGATCATGGAAGTTTTGGTCATCACTCCCTACTGGACAGTGCCGTACATCGCGTATATCCTAAGGAAAGAGCTCCCGGAGAACGAAGAAGAGGCTCGACAGATCGTCCGTCGATCCAAGGCCTTTACTGTGATAAAGGGACAGTTGTACAGGGAAAGCGCGAATGGAGTCAGCCAGAAATGTATAACACCAGAAGAAGGTCAGATAATTCTTGACGATATCCACTCGGGGACCTGTGGTCATCATGCGTCCTCTCGGACCATTGTGGCTAAAGCATACCGAGCGGTATTTTACTGGCCAAGAGCAAATGAAATGGCGAAGGAGATAGTCGACAAGTGTGAAGGATGTCAGTTCTATTCCAATATGTCACACAAACCCGCCTCAGCCTTGAAGACCATTCCACTCGTCTGGCCCTTCGCTGTTTGGGGATTGGATATGGTTGGACCACTGAGAACTGGCAGGAGTGGCTTCACCCATGTATTGGTGGCAGTCGACAAGTTCACTAAGTGGATAGAAGCTAAGCCTATCAAGAATCTTGATGTCTGCACTGCTATCAGCTGCATCAGAGAGTTGATATTTAGGTATGGGGTTCCGCACAGCATCATCACTGATAATGGGTCAAACTTCGATTCCGACGAATTTAGAGCTTTTTGCGCTTCTCAAGGCACGCGTGGCGACTACGCTTCCGTCGCTCACCCCTAGCCGAATGGACAAGCAGAAAGAGCAAATGGCCTAATTCTCAAAGGACTGAAACCCCGGTTGATGCATGATCTCAAGCACGCAGAAGGCGCATGGGTCGACGAACTTCCATCAGTTCTTTGGGGATTGAGGACCACTCCTAACCGGTCGACTGGGCGAACTCCATTCTTTCTGGTCTATGGAGCTGAAGCAGTTCTGCCGAGTGACCTGCTTCACAATGCACCCCGAGTCGAGCTTTACTCTGAAGATGAAGCAGAACAAGCCCGACAGGACGCAGTCGACCTTCTAGAAGAAGAAAGAGAGATGGCAATGATCCGATCGACTATCTATCAGCAGGAGTTGTGTCGATTCCATGCCAGAAACGTGAAGAGTCGAGCCTTCCAAGAAGGGGACTTGGTCCTCCGAGTGGATCAACAGAAGCCACACAAGCTCGCTCCTACTTGGGAAGGCCCCTTCATCGTCACCAAAGTTCTCCACAATGGAGCGTACCGTCTTTACAATGTCGATTGCCAGATTGATGAGCCGCGAGCTTGGAATGGGGAGCTGCTCCGCCCCTTTTATAATTAAGTACTCACTCGGATGAGATGTAATAAAAAGTACCTCTGTATTTTGTTTATCAAAGACAAGAGTGTTACAATTTTCCCAGTGATTGTTGTTGCTTGTGTTTGCGTGAGAAATCCCCCAGTGGGTGGCTTAGCTGTGAATCCGTTTCGCCTAAGTTTGTAAAAAAAATCCTGCCGAGTGATGAGCAAGCCTCTCACTCGGGGGCTTAGCTGCGAATCCGTTTCGCCTAAGTATTTGAAAATCCTACCGAGTGGAGAGCAAACCTCCCACTCGGGGGCTTAGCTGTAGTCCAGTACTCGCCTAAGTATTTAAAAATCCTACCGAGTGGAGAGCAAACCTCCCACTCGGGGGCTTAGCTGCAGTCCAGTACTCGCCTAAGTATTTGAAAATCCTACCGAGTGGAGAGCAAACCTCCCACTAGGGGCTTAGCTGCAGTCCAATACTCGCCTAAGTATTTGAAAATCCTACCGAGTGGAGAGCAAACCTCCCACTCGGGGGCTTAGCTGCAGTCCAGTACTCGCCTAAGTATTTGA
>NC_041385.1:693116784-693117258 GCF_002162155.2 Triticum dicoccoides | reverse complement strand
GAACCTCCCACTCGGGGCTTAGCTGCAGTCCAGTACTCGCCTAAGTGTTTGAAATCCTATTGAGTGGAGAGCAAACCTCCCACTCAGGGGGCTTAGCTGCAGTCCAGTACTCGCCTAAGTATTTGGAAATCCTACCGAGTGGAGAGCAAACCTCCCACTCGGGGGCTTAGCTGCAGTCCAGTACTCGCCTAAGTATTTGAAAATCCTACCGAGTGGAGAGCGAACCTCCCACTCGGGGGCTTAGCTGTAGTCCAGTACTCGCCTAAGTATTTGAAATCCTACCGAGTGGAGAGCAAACCTCCCACTCGGGAGCTTAGCTACAGTTCGGTACTCGCCTAAGTATGAAACCCATTCCGACCCGCAAGGACGACGAGGTGCAGGTCGACTGCTACCTTCTCCTTTGGAGCTCCACCACAAATACAATGTGCGCTCTGCAAGGACGACGAGGTGCAGGTCGACTGCTACCTTCTCCTT
>NC_041385.1:693098997-693116575 GCF_002162155.2 Triticum dicoccoides | reverse complement strand
TAGCTGCAGTCTAGTACTCGCCTAAGTATTTGAAAATCCTACCGAGTGGAGAGCAAACCTCCCACTCGAGGGCTTAGCTGCAGTCCAGTACTCGCCTAAGTATTTGAAAATCCTACCGAGTAGAGAGCAAACCTCCCACTCGGGGGCTTAGCTACAGTCCAGTACTCACCTAGGTATTTGAAAACCCTACCGAGTGGAGAGCAAACCTCCCACTCGGGGGCTTAGCTGCAGTCCAGTACTCGCCTAAGTATTTAAAAATCCTACCGAGTGGAGAGCAATCCTCCCACTTGGAGGCTTAGCTGCAGTCCAGTACTCGCCTAAGTATTTAATCCATTCCGATCCGCAAGGACGACGAGGTGCAGGTCGACTGCTACCTTCTCCTTTGGAGCTACGCCACAAATACAACGTGTGCTCTGCAAGGACGACGAGGTGCAGGTCGACTGCTGCCTTCTCCTTCGGAGCTACGCCACAAATACAACATGCGCTCCATCCTGATCCGCAAGGACGCAGGTCGACTGCAATCTGTGCTCCATCCCTACCTGCAAGAGCGATGAAGTGCAGGTCAACTGGACTTTCCACCTCAGAGCTGTGTCTCAAGCACTAAAGTATATTCCGAGTGAAGAACAAAGTTTGCTCGAAGGCAAATGCAAGCATATTCAACGATAAGCCAAGTTCATATAACATCCTACGGGTTCAAAAGTGCTAATGTGTCAAGCCTGTAAAAGTTTATCGGTTACAAAACCACTCGGCATTCCGAGGCAAATTTAAGGCGAAGCATAGAAGTTTTTTCTTACTCCTCAGGTGGAGGACTGGAGGGTGCGACAAACTGGTCCAAGTCAATTCCGTCAGCAATCCGAGTGGCAGCAGCAATGAAGGTCTCCATGAAAGATTGGAAGTCGTGTTTCTTGGTATTGGCCACTTTGATGGATGCCAGCTTGTCCTCTCGCGCATCCTTGCAGTGAACACGGACCAGGGACAGAGCAACGTCAGCACCGCACCTGGCAGAAGACTTCTTCCATTCTTGCACTCGACCTGGAACTTCATTCAGTCGAGTCATTAGAGACTCGAGGTCATTTTGAAGCGTTGCTCCTGGCCAGAGTGTCGTGTCGATTCGCGACGCCGCAACCTTCAGTCGAGCAAGGTAGTCAACCACACCAGCAACACGAGACTCTTGTCGGAGCACATTCATAGCGGCTTCATCCTTCACAGGAGAGTTAATGGGGTCCAAGCTTGTCTCCACTCGACTGGTCTCTTCCTCGAAGTTTTGGCAGAATTCTGTAAACACAATTCAAAGATAAACCAACAGTTCTACGATGAGTCGATGATAACAAGTCAGTCGGATAGAAGAGATTACCCTCAAGCATGATGAATAACTTCTTGGCGAGCCCTCCCAGATAAGCCTCCAGATCGTTCTTCTTCCCCGCCAGTTCACTAGCCTTGTCACTCAGAGCTATCTTATCATTCTTTAGACGGCTAACCTCCTTGTTGGCCGCGTCGAGAGTAGCTTTCAGATTGGCGTTCTGCTCTTCAAGTTTACCGACTAAAGCCATTTTTTCTTCCGCAAGCTTCGTTTTGTCCAAAGCCGCCTTCTACGCCTCGGCGAGGTCATGGTCCTTCTTCTTCAGAGCCTCCTTTATTTTATCTACAAAATGACAATGAGATCAGAATCAGGGATGGGCAGAAAGATAAAGACAGTCGTCAAGTTCTCACCAGCCATACCTTTTGCTTCATCTTTCGCCTTATGAAAGTTCTCCTGAACAAGCTTCAAATCAAGGTCGAGCTGGATTTGTTTGTTTTCCAATCAGTATAGCGAGCCACAAGCTCGCAGGATTTCTGCGAAGGGTCAATCGACGGACATCAAAGATAGGTTGCTTCCGAGTGACTAAGAGGAAAATCGTAGCATTTCTAAGACTACATCCGAATCAAAATATTCAACAGTGGTCTCGGGGACTACACCCAGTGGGTGCACTCAGCGTGCCCCCACTGGTTCTACCGACTCGGTCCGATCAGTCGATCGAAAGAGACAAAAAGGTTATGATCCTAAACCATAGCTAACTGCCAGCAGTCAGCCACGGTCTCATCATGATCTAAAAAAAAACAGGTTCTTCAGACCTTAGTCGACTGCCAGCAGTCGACCATGGTCTCGGGAACCACACCCAGTGGGTGCACTCAGCGTGCCCCCACTGGTTCCAAGATTCCATTCGACATGGTCCGACCAGACCGAGTGAAGAAGTTAGAGTGAAGAAACTCAAAGTACAAAAGACTACAGTCGACTGCCAGCAGTCCACCATAGTCTTAGGGACTACACCCAATGGGTGCACTCAACATGCCCCCACCAATCCAAAAATTCAATCGACACACCCAGTAGGTGTACAGATACAAAGATCTTCGGAAAGAGAGCATTCAGATAGCATATCCTAACAGAACAAGCGGTGACCAACTAACCTGGACGTTGCTCTGAAGAGCTGAGCTAGCATCATAGGCCGCTTGGCTGGCGTCCTGGATCGCCTTCACCTGCTCCAGCATGATCCCCGCCTGGCGTATAGCCTCCTTAGCAGCACCCACTTGGTCCTCTGGGACGTGGTGTGTGGCGAAAAGGGAGGGTGGGTCAACAGTCGACGATGAAGGCCGAACACTCGTCAGTAGCACAGCGAAGGACACGGAGGTCCGAGTGATGTCACCACCCTCCTGAACCAGTGTCTCAGGCACTGATGCAATCTGAGTAGTCTTGCCAGCCGGCGCCTTTCTATTCCTCCTTGGCCTCAGTGGCGCCTCGTCGTCATCATCAGGGAGATCAATGACATGAGGAGGAGCTATAAGAAAGATCCAAAGTTAAAAACGAAAATCCAATCGACCAAAAGCGAAACTACAGAGATCATACCAAGGTTGGAGGTGGCAGCGTCTTCCATTTCCTGGTCTTCGTTCCTGGCGGAGGTCTCGGAGGTAGCAGCACTGCAGATTTCAGAAACCAGTCGGTTAGCCAACGAGTCGACCAAGAGTCTGTCCATGCTAAACGAGAAAACACAAGTTCTGCTGTTACCCGGAAATGGTGGGAATGACCATTCTCATCTTGGGCAAGGCCTTCGGCGGCTTTGATGACGCCGCTCGGGGATGCTTCGGCGCTTTTTCAGTCGGCGCTGGAGAGGACATCCGAGGGCGTTTCGACGACTGCCCAACAGGCACAGTCGCTTTGCCACGCTCACCCGCGGGGTCGTGGATGAGCTTGGATCGCCTTTCGTGCGAGGAGGATCGACTTCCTCCTCCTCCTCTTCACTAGAGCCGTCGTCATCCTCTTCCCCCTCACCATCAGATTGCCACTCCTCCTCACTTTCACCTTCGCTCGCCTCCTCCTCCTCGGCCCGTTCTTGCGCCCTGTTGGGCATCGAGTACATCTCAGTAATAGCCTGGAAGACAACAAACAAGACAAAAGTCCGTCGATTGATTTTAAGCAAACAGAATGAAGAAAGCAGGATCACAGTCAGAGATGCAGAATTGGACCTGGTCTACTTCGTATGATTGGTCGAGTGGAGGAATCCTCCTGGCTCCTCGGGGGTTGTCTTTGTTCCCTATGATGCTCGTCAGCCACCCCTCCAGCGTGGCATCCTCGACCTCCTATGGGTGGATCCGAGTGGTGTCGTCAGTGCCAGAATACATCCACATCGGATGGTCTCGAGCTTTAAGCGGCTGGACGTGTCGTCGGAGGAAGACCTCCAAGAGGTCCATGCCGGTCACCCCGTCACGGATAAGCTGGACAACACATTCGACCAGCTTAACCTGCACCTTCTCTTCCGGGATCACCTTCAAAGAGGAAGGCTTCCTCACTTGGTCCATGGAAAAAGGAGGGAGTCCGGTCGACTGCCCTGGCGTCGGCTGGTCTTTGCAGTAAAACCAGGTTGACTGCCATCCACGGACCGAGTCGGGTAAGATCATGGCCAGAAAAGAACTTTTCCCCCTCATTTGAACCCCAAGACCCCCACACATCTGAATCACTTGTGTTCTCTCGTCACTCGGATTGGCCTTTTTCACCGTCTAGGAGCGATAGGTGAAAATGTGCTCGAAAAGACCCCAATGAGGCCGACAACCCAAGAAATTCTCGCACAAAGACACGAAAGCAGCGAGGTACACGATGGTGTTGGGTGTGAAGTGGTGGAGTTGCGCCCCGAAGAAATTCAGAAATCCCCGAAAGAAAGGGTGAGGTGGCAAAGAAAACCCACAGTCGACATGGGTGGCCAAGAGAACACAATCACCCTCCTAAGGCTGCGGCTCAGACTCCTTCCCTGGGAGCCGCGCCGATCCATGGGGGATCAGTCCTCCATTGGCCAGGTCGTCAAGGTCTTCTTGACGAATCGTCGAGCGGATCCAGCTCTGCGGCAGGCCGGCCCTCGATGAAGATCCGCCCAGACTGGTCGCCCTTCCCTTCGCCTTCGCTGTCGCTTTCTTCGCTCGCTCCAGGGTCTCCGTCTTCTCTTTCACCATCATCTCCGGCGAGACGCGCACAGGGCAGCGGCACTGAGACGGAAGCGAACGCGGTGGATAAGTCTGAGGAAGAGAGGAGGAAATGAGAACGCACTGTTCAAAAACCCCCTCCGGCGCCTTATATGAGGTTACTTCCGAGTGACTGACTTGTAAGCCCGGGTGATCCTGTCAAATCCCACAACACTCGCGCGCGCGATATGTGGCGAAAAAGGTGGCACGGAGATCGAGGCGTCCCTGCCTTATCCCATCCGATTACTGCGGCTTCCTCCGCCTCGCGCGCTTCCCGAAATTCGAATCCCGCTAAATCCGCGAGCTGCAGAACAACTCGTCAGATGGAAGATTTCCTCTGCTCTGTCGTTCGGAGTTCTCCAAGTAAAGAAATTCACTCGACGGATACAAAGAATGGATCAAGGCGACTGAAAAATAAGTTGATGCCGTCACCTAAGTTCATTGATCCAGAACAAGACATACTCATAGCACAAAAATGGGTCGGAAGTGTGTTCAACTCCTTCCCCACTCAAACCTCGATCCATTCGGGCGCTAATGATGAAGCTATGTACCTAGGGTAGGGTCATGGACCTGTCCAAGATACCCTCCCCAAGGACATCTCTAGAAGAAACCACCTTTCAATTGACCCGAAAGTGTTCCACTCGACGGACTCGAAGACACTCGACCATGAAGCCAACCACTCGACTGCCAGGAGACTTAAAGGCACTCTGCACGCAAACGGTCTGTCATTAAGTAGCTTTTATGGTCATCATAGCACTTTATTTGTGGCGTTACCAGTAACGCCTGATCTTAATGTACCTTAAACCCTATATAACTGAGGGCCGGAGGGGTCTGGCGAACTCTATATAAGCCACCCCCTCCTCAGTGTAAAGGGTTCGCACCCCTGTAACTCATACACACATAATCCAGTCGACCGCCTCCGGGCTCCAAGACGTAGGGCTATTACTTCCTTCGAGAAGGGCCTGAACTCGTAAACCTGTTGTGTGTACAACTACTCCATAGCTAGGATCTTGCCTCTCCATTCCTACCCCCCTACACTACTGTCAGACTTAGAACCACGACAGAGACAATTTGAGATATATGGCGCTTTAAGCCGGATAGCTCGGCTGTTGCTTCTGCAAGTGATGTTTCTGCTGTCTCGACCCGGGTTACTAGTGAGGCCTTCTCATCAGCCCAGATTTTCTTCTCTGCCTCAAAATTCTTCTTCAACTTCTCTTGTTCAGAGACGCTGAATTCAAATTTGGAGTTGGCCTTTTGAATTTCAAGTTCTTGAGCTGCCAGGCGGCTCTTCAGGTCAGCAATCCCCGACTCAAATTGACTTATGGTGGCCTGCATTGATGCCGGGATATAGTCAGAATCATGGTAAGATAACATTAAGTTCCAAGCACTTTGCAAGCAAAGACATTTGACACTTGGGGGCTAATGTATGCTGAAGAATTTTAACTTACAATGACGGTTCATGGAAATTCATCATCTGGTAACTTCAATCATATCATCTGGTAAGTCATCAGAACTGTGGCGCAGCGGGTCATCCTTCTCGCCAGTGTAAGAGCACATTAAGCCGGGGCGGTGGCTTAACGGGATCACCCGCCAGGAGATCTAGCCTCGCACCAAATCAATACCGCTCAAGCCATTGCCTAAGAGGGCTTTGATCTTCTTGATGGTAGGGGCAAGTGATAGGCGTTCAACAGCGGTTAGCTTATCCGGCAGCGGGTGATTTGATTCAAGGCGCAGAGCGCGGAAGCCGGGCAGAGGGTTCTCGTCAGCCGGAGAAGTGTCCTGGCAATAAAACCACGTCTGGTTCCAGTCCTTTGGGTGGCTGGGCAGTTCGGCATAAGAAAAGAGGCAGTCTCTCTGCCCCTGAATTGAGATGCCGCCGAGTTCTAGACTGGGCCCGTTGGCACGTTCATTCTGCCGGTTTAAATAGGATAGCTCTCTAAACAAAAGCAGATTGGGCTCTTCTCCCAGGTACACTTCGCAGAAAACTTGGAAGTTGCAGATATTTGGCACGGAATTGGGTCCAATGTCTTGAGATCTAAGGTCAAAGAAATGCAAAACATCCCTGAAGAATTTTGAACCGGGTGGAGCAAATCCCCGGCTCATATGATCCGTAAAAACTATCACCTCCCCTTCTTTGGGCTAAGGTTTCTCCTCGGACGGGTCAGGGGCACGATAAAACATGACCTCCTTCTTGGGCAGGTGGCCAGACTTCACAAATTCAGACTATTTGCTTTCTGTGACAATGGATTGGACCCAATTACAGGTCACAGGAGCCTTGGGAGCCTTAGGTGCCATGGCGTAAGTGGAAGCCTATGACAAAATAAGAAGCTCCAGTTCAATTTTAACCCGGAAGGAAAGTACTTTTATGTCTATTCAAAATGGTGGCTTAAGACGGGGTCTAATGATATATAAGTAACTACGCAATAATATTTAAGCCGCTACATGTATCAGGGGCAGTTAAATTTTCTTAAAGTCGCCAGAAGCAAGCAAGACTGACAATCAGTGTTGTCACAAACCGGCTAAAAAATTCAACAAATTCAACAGAGGCAGTTTTTGACTAAGTGTGGAACAAACAGATTTCACAAGCTGCAATTATTGTTTTGGATCAAACGGTCGTTCCAAAAGGAAAAATTTCTAGACCTAAAATCAGTGCAGAGAAGTTCATCCACTTGAAGGAAGCCTCTGAACAAAAGAAAAGAGATCTGTCTATGTTCGAGATAAATGTAAAACAGTCGCCGCAGCAGTTTTATATTATTCAACGATCTGAACAGGGCATCGAAGGTGAAGAACATAAAGGGTTTGCCGCGGGCGGCGATGAACACTGACGAACTCGAAGAAGCTTCAATGCAGATCTAACAAAGGGAAAGAAGGGAACTTACTGATGTGGACGGGCTGCAGAAGTTCGCCGTTGATTTCTGGTCAGATTCGGGTTGATGCAGCGGCCTGAGTCGGTGAAGACGAGGAGCTCAACGGCGGCGGCGGCGGAGCTCGGGCGGCAGAGACACAACGAGAGGAAGAGGATGACCGAAAGGGGGGAGAATGGAAGACCTAGGTCGTGCCTATTTATAAGGGAAGACCGACGGAGACGGCGCGAGAAACGAGGAGACTAAACATCATTATCTAGCGGCCCCGACGCCTCGGTTTTTGGAACGGCTAGTAAAAGCAAAGATCCGTTGGAGGATATGGCGGAGTAAAATATGAATTTAAGTAAAGATGACGTCACGACGGGTTAACGCGGATCCAGAAAATGACGTCATGGCGGGTTAAAAACCTTTGCAAAGGCAGAAGGCTGAAGGTCTATTTCTTAAGGTATTTTAAGATTGACATGAAACGGTTCAAATCAATCTGGGGCCTAATGTTGGGGATATAACTATTTGTGTAAGCTGCCCAGGAGGGGCCGGGTTACGCAAAGAAGACTCATCAGAAAGAAGCCCAAGACCAAGCATGAAGATGGCGGTTCAATAAAGGGTCTAAGGCCCACAGGCGGCTTAAGGCCCATAGTGGTAAACCGCCATGATGACATGACTTGTAACATAAGGTAGAATTAACTAGTCACCGAGCCGGACACTGTCTATGAGCTGGTAGGGACTCTGTAGGCCGCAGGGCGTCAACCCGTGTATATAAGGGGACGACCCGCTGGCGGCTTAGGGAGAAGAAACAACTCATCGAGAACCGGGCATAGCGTATCTCGCTCTCTGGTCATCGAAACATCAAGTAATACCAACCCAACTACACGTAGGCCTTACCTTCACCGTAAGGGGCCGAACTAGTATAAATCTCTCGTGTCCTTTGTCCCGAATTAACCCCTTTAAGCTTCCTAGTTGCGATGGCTCCACAACTAAGTCCTTGCAAGAGCACATCTGCCGTGACAATCCCATGACACAGAGTATCTAAGTCCATCAATTATGCACCAGATTACTCATATGAATCCATGAATAATATATACTCATTAAAGCTGATCATAAAATGATAATTTATCACACCACAAAGAACACATCATTAAGATTACATAATCTATACCAGAAGCAATGTAGGACCACTCATGTGATCATTGTTTCGGAAAACAAGGGAGAGATTGTCATCTAGCTCCTATGAACTCATAGACTAAAGAGGACTACTCACACATGTATATAGTGGCAACAACGTTTATGTAGATGGTCGCCGGGATGAATTCCCCTTCCGAGAGAGTGCAGGAAAGACCTCCAGATTGGATTGCTAGCAAGAACTCCGTATTGAGAAAAAATGGTACATCCTTTTTTTGTCATTTATAAATCGATTAGAGCCTGCAGAACAGAGAGGTGTGATGGTAGAAAAATTGCTCGGTAAATACGAGACGGGGTTTTGGGCCAGTATAAAGCCGGGGGCATCAATACGTGGTGGAGGGGTGCTTATGGGGCCCACGCAGCCCTGGCTCGCGCCCCTAGTCACGAGCTAGGGGCGCGTGGCCCTCACGGGCATCACCTTCTAGCCCTTCGGTGCTTCCTGGAACCTTTTGCACTTGAAATTCACCGACATATTTTTTCTGATATTTTGGTCTCCTAAAAGTTATTATTTGAAAAGTTCAAAAAAAAAACACTAAAACTTCATTGGACATTGAATCAATAGGCTATGTAAAAAATAATAAATGTTGATGCCAAAATATATAGAAATGGTATGATTGTAACATGAAACAAACAAAAATTATAGATACATGTAGAACGTATCAACATCCCCGATCTTAATGTTTTCTCATCTCCGAGCATGTAGATGATAATACAATATATTTTTATTTTGAATGTTACCTTAACATGAACATGATCAGTCTAAGGATGCGGCTATTCTGTACCCGGGCTCATATGAGCCCGGATGTGAACAGTAAAATTGTTTTAAATATTACCTCCGTCCCAAAATTCTTATCTTAGATTTGTTTTGATACGGAAGCATCTAACACTAAAATGTACTACATACATCCGTATTTAGTCAAATCTAAGACAAGAATTTTGGGACGAAGGGAGTAGTAAATAAATTCCAAAAAGGAAAAAAGATCCTTTTTTGTGGTGCAAGATGCTCATGTGCTTGATGCCGGTGACAGCCCATGATTGCCTCAAAAAAAAGTGAGGCGCATGATCCTCAAAAAAGGAAAGTGTGAGGCGCATTAATCGCTTAAATGCAGCTCCAAAATGGAGCGTGATGTGAACGTGATAGAAAGACGCGTACACTGTCTGGACTTACGTGTTATTCTCTGCGTTCTGCGAGGTACTAGTGGGTGTCAGTGTGTGGTTGTGGCGTGCGTGCCTGCGGTAGGCAAATACGACTGGACACTCTGCTCTACTCGTGGAGCATGCGTCTCAGCCAGATAGGCCACACACACACGGTCTATTTTACGTGTGGAGCGTGGGCACTCTCCCTATGTACGGGCCTTGTCTTACACAAGGATATCTCGTCGCTCCACGAGTATGAGAACACATGCACACGCACATAGAGTGATCTAGCCAGAGAGAGATGGCGGCCGGCGGCATGAGCAGGGAGGCGAGGTGGAGCCTGGCCGGCGCGACGGCGCTCGTCACCGGCGGCAGCAAAGGGATCGGGTACGCAATTTTATAATCTTCTTACGTGCAAGCATGCTATGTACATTTGTACGTATACTCATATACTTATCTGCATGACGGTGTCGATTGATGGAATCGCAGCCACGCAATCGTGGAGGAGCTGGCGGGGCACGGGGCGCGGGTGCACACGTGCGCCCGGAGCACGGCGGAGCTGGAGGAGTGCCGCTGCCGGTGGGAGGCCAAGGGGCTCCCGGTCACCGTCTCCGTCTGCGACGTCTCCCTGCGCGCCAGCAGGGAGCAGCTCGCGCAGACGGTCAAGCAAGTCTTCGACGGCAAGCTCGACATATTGGTGGCTACTCCTTTTTTTTAACTACTCCGTTTATCTCAGTGTCATAAAAAACTTCTTACATTATGGGACAAAATGAGTAATGACTTCGAGGGCTTGGACTTAGTCGTCTTTCTGAAATCTTCAGAGTTCGTCGGTTCAGATTGAGATCATGGCCGCCGTCAAGAGGCTGCAAATTGGCTCTAAAATTCCACCCAATCCAAAGAGGTTCATATGGGTTTACAGGGCTGACCACTCCTACTATATGTATGCAGGTGAACAACGCGGCGCAGGCTGTTGCCAAGGCGGCTGTGGAGTGCACATCAGAGGAGTACACGCACCTCATGGCGACCAACCTAGAGTCGTGCTTCCACCTGAGCCAGCTCACGCACCCCTTGCTCCTCGGGGCATCCATCGCTGGAGGAGGTAGCATCGTCAACATATCCTCCCTTGGGGGCACACTTGGATTCCCGGGCCTCGCGATTTACAGTATGACAAAAGGTGATTCCCTCCGGTTTCCCTACTTTTGAAATTCGAGTATTATTATAGCGTACATGTCAAAATTGAAACTTTCAAATAATGACGGTTTCAGAAAACAGTGATTTAATTTGTACTTTCAAGATCAGGTAAATGTCTGAAACGATAACCATGCTTTCATTTAATATGTTTGTAAAGTTCAAAAAATTGAATGGTGTACTTTCCGATTCAAATTCACACACATGATTTTAGGTACTATTCAATCTCAATATTTCCAGCTATCAATAGTCAAGTGACTAATTTTAAATTTGACTCTTTCCTTGTCTCGAACGACGATGTTTTTCGAGACGAGATTGCACTATAATTTAGCTATCCAATCTAACTACTTGTAAAAAAACTCAAAGAAGCTCTAACTGATGGTATTCATAACCACGACTCGTTCCAACTTTCAACTAAGGCATAAAACTGACATCTCTTTTTTGTCTCTAATTTACCAGGAGGAATTAACCAGCTTACAAGGAGCCTTGCTACCGAATGGGCTCATAACAAGATCCGGGTGAATTGCGTCGCCCCGGGCGCGACCAAGAGTGACATGTTAAACAGTGTAGGCGCCGACCGAGTCTTCATTAAATTTACATTCAAAAAATACACAAGCAGAACTGTTTAGCCTATTACTTACGACTTCTTACGTGTATAGTAGGATTCTCTTCTACTATCATTTTTTTAAGAAACAAATCATTTGGAGGACTGATCATTTGTGCGTGGAACAGGTTCCACCGGAAATTAAAGAGAACGAGTTGGCAAAGAATCCGATGCGGCGGGCAGGCGAGCCAGAGGAGGTGGCTGCAGTGGTGTCGTTCCTCTGCATGCCAGCGGCATCCTTCGTCACCGGCCAAGTCATCACCGTTGATGGTGGTCGAACAATTAGTGCGTAGTTAATTATTAAGAGGGTCTTATCGATTAAACTCTTCTGCATGCAGATTCAGTAATAAAGTGGCAAGTATTTAGCATGCACCTGAGTGTTGTCCCCTAGTACAATTATTTTGCTACATTGTTGTTAGTTTTTAATGTATTTCTAAAGTAGATTTGTCTATTTTACTAACTAAGCAAGCGTGGACGCACACATGATGCATGATTTTTGATGTTGTGAAAATCCGCAGGGGTCCGTTGATTTTGTGTCGTTAATCTTGCTTAAATTGACCGACCACATATTTGGGTCCGTTGATTTCTTAACAAGGCAAAGCCCATTACTAGGTGCGACCCAACCTTCCCATTTCACCCTTTGTTTTTCTTCCTCTTTTGTTTTTCTGCTTTCATTTGATTTCATTTTTATTTTTTATTTGAATAATTGTTTTTATATTTATTTTCAAGGTATTTATGAAATGTTGGGTGAGTGTAAATATTTACGCACAAATACTATACATCCAAAATTGCATTGTTATATGATTAATTTTCGCATATTAAAAAGTACAATTTTTTTGCGCATGAAAAAAGTACAATTTCAGTGCAATGTTGTATGCAACTATTTTTTTATTTTTTTTATTTATTTCTTCTGAAAGGATAATAGTATTTGCTACTAATTCATTCTTTTTTGTAAAGCTTTATTATTTGAATTTTATATTTATTTTATTGTATTTCTTCTTTAAGGATAATACCAATGTCACTAATTCATGTTTTTGTAGGAAACTTATTTTTTGTGAACAATCCACTATCATATGTTTATTCTTGCATATTTTAAAAAACACATTTTTTGTGTACATTGTGTGAAAAAAATCATTGTTTGCTTTATTTTTTTTCCATTTTCTATAAAGGTTAATACCAATGGCACTAATTCATTTTTTTCCATAGAAAACTGCATTGTTTTGATTTTGTTTTAGTTTTTATTCTATTTTCTTTCTTCTTTAAGTGTAATACCAACAATCCGGCAACACATATAGCGAATATTCCATAACGAGATCAATATCAAGCATGCATCAAACTATTAAGGAAAATAAAGATTGCATTAAGCCTGATGACATGATGTAGATAGTATATTATTTTCACCATGCGCTTATGGTACAACTACACATCTATCTTTTTATCCTCAGTGGCAACGACTCAATACACGCCTTTACCACTTTCTGCCCCCCGCGGTAGATTACTTGCAAGATTGAACCCAACTAACATACACAACTCCCTCTTGAAGATCATTCATTTAAACACGGGGAGTGCAAAACTAATAGATCACAGAGTATATAAGTCTATAAATTATGCAGCAAATGACTCATATAAATCCATGAATAACATATATAAAAATGATCATAAAATGATAATTTATCACACCACAAAGAACTCATCATAAAGATTACATCAGATATATCAAAATCAATTTTGGACGGCTCATGTGATCATTGTATAGAAAAACAAGGCCGAGGTTGTCATCTAGTTACTCCTATGAACCCATAGTCTAAAGAGGACTACTCACACATGTACATAGTGGCAGCAACATTGATGTAGATGGCCGTTGTGATGAATTCCCCCTCCGACATAGTGCAGAAAAGACCTCCAGATTGGATTGCAGGCAAGAATTCCGTATTGAGAAAAAATGGCACTTCCTTTTTTTGTAATTTATAGATCGGTCAGAGCCTATAGAACAGAGAGGTATGGTGACGGAAAAATTCCTTGATAAATATGACGTAAGGTTTTGGGACAATATAAAGCCGGGGGTGTCCATAGGTGGTGGAGTGGTGCTTATGGGGCCGACACAGCCTTGGCTTACACCCTAGCCATGAGCTAGGGGTGCGTCGAGCTCACGGGCATCACCTTCCAGCCCTCCGATGCTTCCTGGAACCTTTTGGACTTGAAAATCACGACATATTTTTTTTGTTTTCTTGGTCCCCTAAAAATTGCTTTTCTGAAAAGTTCAAAAAAAAGTTCATTGGACATTGAATTAATAGGTCAGACCAAAATAATAAAAGTTGGTGCCAAAATATACAGAAATGACATGATTGTAACAGAAGACAAACAAAAATTATAGATATGTGCAGAACGTATCAGCATTCCTAAGCTCAATGTTTGCTCATCTCCGAGCATGTAGATGATAATAAAATAATTTTTGATTTTGAATGTTACGTTAACATGAACACGATCAATCTAATGGTGCGGCTACTCTGCACCCGGGCTAATATGAGCCCGGGTGTGAACAGTAAAATTGTTTGAAATATTGCCTCCGTAACAAAATTACGTGACTAGATACCATCGTATTTAGATAAATCTAAGATAAGAATTTTAGGACGGAGGGAGTAGTAAACAAATTCCAAAAAAAATCATTTTTCTATGTAAGATGCTCATGTGCATGATGCCCGTGAAAATTTTGATAAGGTTTGGACATTCGAGAAGCTCATGAAAAAAAAGAGGTAATATCACCAGGAGTAACAGAACTTGCGATCTATGCTCAGTTTGATGCTAGAACTTTGAAAATACGGAATTGCAGTCACTTAAATTGACTCAAGTGTGCACATATGGTCACAACATGCATATGTGGGTGTATCCGTGTGTATGACCCCACCTGTCAGTGAGTGCTGGCGCTCAGACGGCGCATTCTTTTTTGCAAAAAAAAAAACACCCTTGTATTTCTTTTATTCGCGGAAAAAGCCGACCATAACTACACATCTTGTTTACAGAAAAAACAAACCACTGTACTGCACGAATTAACACAAAAGCCAGGCACGCCTGGAATCAATCTCGCGACCCACGCTTACAACACTGGTCAGTTTAGCCACTCCACCAAACATTCACATGTCTACTGCTGATAACAAATACATATTCGATCGTGTGTTATAAATATGTCTACTGTTTACAAATTTCAGTAATAAAAATAACCTTTAGATATTCGTGTGTTATAAATATTGTATATCCAAACGAAATAACCTACTTTGAAATTGTTCATGTATACTTTAAAATTTAAATTTTGATATGAATATTCGATCGTGTCTAATATTTAAATCATATAAACTTTTAAATATAAGTCATGAGTAAAAATAATATACAAGTGAATTTTCATAAATATTTTGAATTCATAATTTTGTATAATTTAAATAAAATCCGTGAATGTATAATTGTTTATGGATTCAGTAAACATACTTATTTAATAAGAAAATTCAATGTCCCCATTATCTAAATATATTTTATATAATACACAGCTTTATATTTAAATGTTTTTATTTACTTCTGATCATTTATTTGCATAATAATTTTGGCACACGAATATTTGAACATAATTTTATTATTAAGTTTTACAATATCTTAAAAAGTATCTTAAATGTTTTTATTACTTACATTTTACTAAACTTTTTTTTATAATACACAGGTTTATATCTAATCATTTTATTTACTAATAATCGTCTTTATGTATAATATATTTGACGCAAATATTTGAACAATTTTTTCTACTTGCATTTTATTTTTTAGAATACTTATGTTTTACTTATATACATACAAAAATAGCGCGTGCAAAATGGGCCGTAGTATCTGCAGCCTATGTAAGCTCCACATGCTTTTTCGTTTTTTTTTCGAGGGTAAAAGGATTTTATTCCAGAGCAATAGGGATACAATCGAGTGGCAGAAAGTTCCTCCACACAGGGTGGACTCCTACCTAGCCATACAACAGTAGTACTCTCCGTACGACTATAGAACGCCCGTCGATCTGCTACCCTATTTTGATCACGTTTAACCTTCGAAGGAATAAACTCCCTTTCACCCATAAGACGATGGATCTCAGCAACTAAATGTCCATAAGCGGAGCGGTAGAGACTGTCTCCTTCCAACGCCCGCAAAACTTCCGAGGAGTCGGAGTGAACAATAACCGGCCGCTCCGAGTGTTGAATAGCCAAGGCCATGCCTTGCATTAGGGCATGTATCTCGGTCTCTAGAGCGTCATTGCAATTGAAGATGCATATGTAAGCTGCAAAAATAACACTCCCATCGGACTGCCGTAGAATCATACCCGCGGCCGCCGACCCGTCTGAGCTATCAAAAGCTCCATCTACTGATAAGTCCACCCACCCCTCTGGTGGCTTCGGCCAGGGTTGAGGTATAGCTTCATGTCGTTGTTTCACCGGGGCTTCCTCCCTCATTGGCATCTTTCCTTTCATGATCTCCTCGGTGGTGAATTTCCTAGCCTGGTGCAGAGAGGACATGTAGCTCTGTAAGTATTCTGTTGTCACCTCCATAGATGGGACTGCTTTACCATGAGTCAAATCCGACCGCAAGGACCATATCCTCCAAATTAACATGATGATACAATCTCGCATGTGATCCTGACAATGCAGTAGAAGATTTAGCAGCCATTCATTGCCAGAATCCTGTAGTAATGCTGGGTCAGGGAGCTCCCAAACCTGGCGCATCGCCATCCACACCCGACGAGCATGCACACAGGTCACCAACGCGTGGAAGCTCGACTCTTTCTCCATTCCAAAGAGAGGACATGTATCGCGCATCGCAATATGTCGATATTTCTTGCATCCGCTCGTTGCTAGTGCTCTTGTCACAGCTTTCCAAGCAAGGATACGCATCTTAAGGGGGACCTTGGCCTCCCAGACCCTTTGCCAGATCGGACGCTGGCCATCCGGCGAGGCACTTGATGCGCCCAACCCCGTGTGCATATGAGCAGTCGCTAGCCGGTACGCACTCTTCACAGTAAAACTTCCACTCTTCTCCGGGAACCAAGCGAGAAAGTCTTGTCCCCTTGTAGGAGATGTACGTATCTTCAGAATTTCTCGGACATCCATATCCCAAAAGTATTGTCGAAGACGTTGTACATTCCAGGCGCCCACCTCGAGAAAATCTGCCACCCAGTTATACCTGCAAGTACCCTTTGGGGTGATAGGCTTAAAGTCATAACCCCTCGGAATCCATGCATCTCTCCAAGTTTTAATCAAAGACCCGTCACCTACTCTCCATATCAGCCCCTTCTTGAGCAGCTCCAAGCCATGTGTGATGCCTCTTCACACTGCTAACGATAATGTCGGGAACACTGTGTCCAGCAAGTACCCGTTAGGATAATACTTTGCCCGAAGCAAGCAGGCACATAGGCTATCGGGGCTGTCCAAAAATGTAACGCCCCGGATTCGATGCGCCAGGTGTCCGCCAGTTATTCGTCGTCCTTGCCATGTCATTTGCTTGTGTGTTGCATTTTTCCATGTCATCATGTGCATTTCATTTTGCATACATGTCCGTCTCATGCATCCGAGCCTTTTCCCCGTTGTCCGTTTTGCAATCCGGCACTCCTGTGTTCCCCGGCGTCCCTTTTTGTATTCTGTTGTGAGCGGGTATTAAACTTTCTCGGAATGGACCGAGGTTTGCCAAGCGGCCTTGGTATAGCACCGGTAGACCGCCTGTCAAGTTTCGTGCCATTTGGAGGTTGTTTGATACTCCAACGGTTAACCGGGTAACCGTAAGGCCTCTTTTGTTTGCAGCCCAACACCACTTCCAAAGTGGCAAAACCCAGCTAACTCCCCTCCATGCTCTCGGTCGTTCGATCACGATCGCGTGGCCGAAAACCGCTCCTCATTTGGACTCTCCTAGCTCCCTCTACCTATAAATAAGTCTCCCCCTTCATTTTTTTTTCGCGGATGAATCCCTCCAAACCCTAGCCCCGCTCCCTCTCCGCCGCCGGACATGTCCGGATGGAGCCGGACACGTCCGTGCCGCCGCGCCCAGTCAATCAGAGCGCGCCGCGTGGCGCGCCGCCGCCCACCTCGCCGTCGGCCTGCGGAGCCCATCG
>NC_041385.1:693092126-693098543 GCF_002162155.2 Triticum dicoccoides | reverse complement strand
CCCGGCCCCGCATCGCCTTCACCGGAGCTCGGCCGGATCCGGCGAGATCCGGCCGGATTCGCCCTGCCGTCGCCTCCTCCGGCCTCCTCCGACCTCGCCGGAGCCGCCGGAGCCGCCCGGGTCCCGCCCCGGCCCGATCCGCGCCCGAACCCGATCCGCTTCGTTTTTTTTTTCGCGGGGTAAAAATCTAAGTCCCTGATAATTTTGCAAAAACATGCCATGTTCATCGCATCACATCTCTGCATCCGTAGCTCCGTTTTGTGCGTGTAACATGTCAAATTGTTTGTCTCAACGAGTACTTCATTTAGTTGCATTGCATCATTTTCATTTGAGCTTATCTTGATGCCCGAAATGCTGTTTGGAAGAGTGCATGTTGATGTTAATCTGCTGAAACTGTTATAACTTGCTCATTTGTCATTTTTGCCATGATTGATGTGTGCATCCTATGAGGTTGATGTCTACATGAATGTTGATCTATGCCATGCCATCTTTCCAGAGGTGTTAACCATGTATTTTTATGAGTTGTGTGCTGAGTGCATCGAGCTTGTTAAGGAGGGTACTTGCTGTTGCTGTTTTGCTAGGCAGATTCTGTTATATTTTGTTGCTATGTTAACATGCTTCTACTAATCATTCTATGCATAATCTGGAGATGTCCTATAAACATGTTTTGATCTACATGTCATGCTCTATCCATTCATGACCTTGGTTGCAATTATAGCCTACTGGAACATGTTCATATCTTGCTCCAAAGTTGCTTGAAAATGTTGCTATCAGCCTGTTAACATTACGTTCACTTGTTCCCATGTGTTTTGCTAGTGTTCCAGTCACCCTATGACCTTGCACTTGCCATGATTAGCTTCACAAATATGCCTTCTTATTATTGGTTGCCTTTCCATGCCATGTATTGCTCTGTGGTGAGTGGTTTAAGCTCACCAACATGCCTACTTATTGTTGTTCCTGCCATGTTTGAATCTGTAATATAACTTGCCATGTTTACATGGGTGCCATCTTATCTTCTGATCCTTTTTGGCTCATAGTCAGTAAGGGACTTTTGATCTATGCTTTTAGTAGATTCATGCCATTCCTTTGTTTGCCATGATATGTTCCTGTAACATGTTGTTTGATAGCTCTAAACATTGCAACCTGATGTTATTTCTGCTAAAGTCTAAAACTGTTATTATTTGCAATCTTACCATGTGTCTTTGAGCATGATCTAGTGATTTCTGGAGATAGCTCAGTGTTCATGTTTTGTTATGCTTTACCTGTACATCATGCCCATGCCTTTTGTTATCATGTTGAGTTGCTGTAGCATATTGTTTTGATGCTTGTAAGATGCCTAGTTGCTGTTATGGACAGATTGTTGCTATGACTTGTATAGAGTGTATGTGTTGCACCGTTGCTCCGTTTTGAGTGTGCTCTATATGAAACTTGCTTGATTTTGCATGTAGCTTCATATTACCATGTTGCATCCTTGTTTTGGTGTGTTTGCTTGATGTTTGGGTGCATTTTGCATCAATGCCATGCTTAACGTGTTTTGCTCATATCTTCTAGACCGTAGCTCCGAATCTAATGAACTTTATATGAAACTTGACTAGAATTTCGTGTAGATCATCTTGGTGCATCTTAACTTGCTGTTTAACAACTTGAACAAAACGTTTATTCAGTTCTGGACCAATTTGAAATTTGCATATGAGGACTTACCGGAATTGTTATATGTTGTTTCCGGCCTCATTTAAACTTGCCTTGATGTGTTATTCTTGTTTGCATCATCTCTTGCCATGAGTAGCTTCATGTAGCTTTGTCATGCATCATGCTTGTGGTGCATCATGTCTTGTTCATGTGTGGTGTGTTTACCATGTTGTGTGCTTCTTCTCGATAGTTCCTGTTTCGTTGCGATCGTGAGGATTCGTTCGTCTACGCTTGGCTCGTCTTCGTGGCTTCATCTCCTTCATGGACTTGTTCTTCTTCCTTCCGGGATTTCAGGCAAGATGACCGCTACCCTGGATCTCACTACTATCATTGCCATGCTAGTTGCTTCGTTCTATCGCTTTGCTGCGTTACCTACCTTTTGCTGTTCAAGCCTCCCAAATTGCCATGAACCTCTAACCTTTGACACCATTCCTAGCAAACCGTTGCTTGGCTATGTTACTGCTTTGCTCAGCCCCTCTTATAGCGTTGCTAGTTGCAGGTGAAGTTGAAGATTTCTCCATGGTGGACAGGGTTATGTTGGGATATCACAAGATCTCTTATATTATTAATGCATCTATATACTTGGTAAAGGGTGGAAGGCTCGGCCTTATGCCTGGTGTTTTGTTCCACTCTTGCCGCCCTAGTTTCCATCATACCGGTGTTATGTTCTTGGATTTTGCGTTCCTAACGCGGTCGGGTGATTTATGTGACCCCCCTGACAGTTCGCTTTGAATAAAACTTGTCCAGCAAGGCCCAACCTTGGTTTTACCATTTGCCTCACCACCACCTACATTTCCCTTGGGAGTAATTAACCCAAGGGTCATCTTTATTATAGCCCCCCGGGCCAATGCTTGTCTAAGTGTTGGTCCAAACCAGAGCCACTTGCGGTGCCGCCCCTAGGCAACTTGGGGTATCGTCGGTTACTGTATGTAGTGTTCATCCGGTGTTGCCCTGAGAACGAGATATGTGCAGCTCCTATCGGGATTGTCGGCGCATCGGGTGGTCTTGCTGGTCTTGTTTTACCATTGTCGAAATGTCTTGTAAACCGGGATTCCGAGACTGATCGGGTCTTCCTGGGAGAAGGTCTATTCCTTCGTTGATCGCGAGAGCTTGTCATGGGCTAAGTTGGGACACCCCTGCAGGGTTTAAACTTTCGAGAGCCGTGCCCGCGGTTATGTGGCAGATGGGAATTTGTTAATGTCTGGTTGTAGATAACTTGACACCAGATCCGAATTAAAATGCATCAACCGAGTGTGTAGCCGTGATGGTCTCTTCTCGGTGGAGTCCGGGAAGTGAACACGGTTTCTATGTTATGTTTGACGTAAGTAGGAGTTCAGGATCACTTCTTGATCATTGCTAGTTGACGACCGTTCCTTTGCTCCTCTTCTCTCTCTCATATGCGTATGTTAGCCACCATACATGCTTAGTCGCTGCTGCAACCTCACCACTTTACCCCTTCCTTTCCCATTAAGCTCTGCTAGTCTTGATACCCATTGTAATGGGATTGCTGAGTCCTCGTGGCTCACAGATTACTACAACAACAGTTGCAGGTACAGGTTTATGCGATGATCATGACGCGAGAGCGATGCTTGCTTGCGTTGAGTTCTTCTTCTGCTTCTTCTTCGATCAGGGGATAGGTTCCAGGTCGGCAGCCTGGGCTAGCAGGGTGGATATTGTTTGAGTTTCTATTTATGTTTCATCCGTAGTCGGATGTTGATCTTGTGCATGATGTATTGTTGTATTCATGTGACATTGTATGTATTGTATGTATCCCCATCTATTATGTAATGTTGATGTAATGATATCCACCTTGCAAAAGCGTTCCAATATGCGGGTCTATCCTTGGTGGGACCTTCGAGTTCCTTTTGGATAGGGTCGCATATTGGGCGTGACAAGTTGGTATCAGAGCCTCGACTGACCTTAGGAGCCCCCCTTGATTGATCGTGTAGTTTGGCCGTTGTCGAGTCTAGAAGAAAACTGCTTTCTGAGTCTAGTTATATCGGAGAGTAGGAATTCTTTTTACTCCTCAGCCCCTTCGTCGCTCTGGTGAGGATTCTTGACGTAGGTGTTTTGAACTACTCCTCTTCCCCTTCAAATTTTTCTTTAGGGTCACGCGGTTAGTTTTTGTTCGTTGTCCATCCTCTTTTGTCCGGTGCATCTCTCGTCAAGTCGACTCGATCCTCTTTGTTTTTGCCGAGTTCAATCCTCAGTTGTTTTCTTTTCCCACCCGCCCTCCCTTCTTCTTCTCGAATCCGGAGTCCGTAATCGAGTATCCATCCTACTCGTGCGAAGTTTTGCTCTCTCTCCTCAATGATTTCAACTGGTGTTTTCTCTTCAAGATATTCGTCGGTTTCCTCTTCCAAGTTGCCTTTGTTTTTCCCGCCCTCCCACCCCTTTTCTTCCCGGAGTCTGAGCATCTATTCGAGAAGCTATTTCATTCGTGTGGAGTCTCTTCAGTCTTCCCTCAATCATTCCAACTGGTGAATTCTCGTCTCGGTGGACATTCTTCATCTCTTTTTCTTTTCTGGTGGATTCAATTCAAGTTTTTTGGTAGTGATTATATTCTTTTCCGTCGACTCAAGTCTTTTCCCTGCTCGTTTCGCCTCTCGCCAGTTTATCCTTCCGGAGTGCTCAAGACATCTCAGGAGGTTGGTCTGTGTTTGAATTAATTCGAGGTTGTCACCTCATTCAAATATTTCAATTGTTCCAGTGCAACATCTATCTCTTCAACAATCCTTCCCAACGGTGTTCTTTTAGTGGGCCCTAACCCACAGGTCTTTTCCCAGGATCTTACCTGACTCTTCTAATTCCCCCGGAGCTATCTCAAATTCTTTTCAGTGGTGACGTAAGAATGAATTTCATCAGTCACATGCCTTCTCCAAGATCAATTTCAAATTCTTTTCATTGTTGGCTCAACCTCTTCGCTTTTCGTTCCCCCGGAGTGCCTCAGCAATTTTGGTGGTGTTTCTCGTCATCATTTGAAGACCGAAGAAGAGTTTTTCCTCTAAATCTTGTCTGTTCCCCAGAGATTCGCGGTCCTAGCTCGATGTTATCCTATCGAATTGTTTCAAGTCATGCAAATTCTTTCCATCCATCCGGAGCATTTCAGGAGTTGCTTTCTCTCTCGATTATCCGGAGGCCATCTTTTCGGAAGATTTCTTCGTTCTAAGTTTTCAGCTTCGGTCGTCTCTATATTCTTCCGGTGCTTCATTCAAGTGTTCTTTAATCAGCTCATGATCTCTTTGTTCTTTTGCATCTAAATCCCCTCAAGCATATTTGTTTTTCTAATTCTTCCCGGTGATTCATTCTCTTTCACCAGTCTTTTCCGAATTCTAACGGTGGTTCTTTAAGATTCTTTTTCCTGGATTATCTTTTTAATTCATTCGTTCTTTTCAATCCTACCGGTGGTACATGAAGACTTTCCCAAGTTTTGCGTCATATTTCCCTTAATCCTTTTCAAGAAGAATAAGTAGTATGCAAAATCCATTGCTTGTCATCAATTTAATTTGATGAAGGGTAAGCATACAATAAATCTTATTCTTATTTCATCCAAGAGAGTAATCCCTCCCTTTGGAGTTTGTTCTTGTTGAATAAATTCTAGTTTCTAGTGTTTTCATCTTTTCTTTTCCGGAGTTCAAATTTTCCTCGGCCATCTCGTCCGTACATCCATCGGAATCATCGCAAGGCTCATCTTATTCTTTCATCCTTCATTTCTATCTCATCATCCTTTTGTCACCGGAGTTCTTCATGGTGGTTCTTCACGATTTAATTCATTCTTCAAGAGTTCATCAAGTATCATTCCATCCTCTCTAGTTCGTGTTCTATTCCTCCATGTTTAGCCGGAGTGATGCCTAAATCCTTTCAATCTTATTCGTTTCTTTTCTCATTCTAACCACTCCGGTTAGAACGAGTCGTTTCATAGTCTATTTGATTCCGTGAGTTTTCGATTCTCGTCATTCTCGTCGTTCCTCTCTTCTTCTCGAGGGCTCTCGATTCTTTGTTTCCTCTCTGGAGTTCTTGTTTCACCTCATCCCTTTTTCCCTTCCGTCTCGGTCCTAAGATCTCGGGACGAGATCTGTTGTTAGTGGAGGAGTGTTGTAACGCCCCGGATTCGATGCGCCAGGTGTCCGCCAGTTATTCGTCGTCCTTGCCATGTCATTTTCTTGCGTGTTGCATTTTTCCATGTCATCATGTGCATTTCATTTTGCATACATGTCCGTCTCATGCATCCGAGCCTTTTCCCCGTTGTCCATTTTGCAATCCGGCACTCCTGTGTTCCCCGGCGTCCCTTTTTGTCTTCTGTTGTGAGCGGGTATTAAACTTTCTCGAAATGGACTGAGGTTTGCCAAGCGGCCTTGGTATAGCACCGGTAGACTGCCTGTCAAGTTTCGTGCCATTTGGAGGTTGTTTGATACTCCAACGGTTAACCGGGTAACCGTAAGGCCTCTTTTGTTTGCAGCCCAACACCCCTTCCAAAGTGGCCAAAACCCAGCTAACTCCCCTCCATGCTCTCGGTCGTTCGATCACGATCGCGTGGCCGAAAACCGCTCCTCATTTGGACTCTCCTAGCTCCCTCTACCTATAAATAAGTCTCCCCCTTCATTTTTTTTTCGCGGATGACTCCCTCCAAACCCTAGCCCCGCTCCCTCTCCGCCGCCGGACATGTCCGGACGGAGCCGGACACGTCCGCGCCGCCGCGCCCAGCCAATCAGAGCGGCCGCATGGCGC
>NC_041385.1:693053235-693091609 GCF_002162155.2 Triticum dicoccoides | reverse complement strand
GCATCGCCTTCACCGGAGCTCGGCCGGATCCGGCGAGATCCGGCCGGATCCGCCCTGCCGTCGCCTCCTCCGGCCTCCTCCGACCTCGCCGGAGCCGCCGGAGCCGCCCGGGTCCCGCCCCGGCCCGATCCGCGCCCGGACCCGATCCGCTTCGTTTTTTTTTTCCGCGGGGTAAAAATCTAAGTCCCTGATAATTTTGCAAAAACATGCCATGTTCATCGCATCACATCTCTGCATCCGTAGCTCCGTTTTGTGCGTGTAACATGTCAAATTGTTCGCCTCAACGAGTACGTTATTTCGTTCCATTGCATCATTTTCATTTGAGCTCGTCTTGATGCCCGAAATGCTGTTTGGAAGAGTGCATATTCATGTTAATCTGCTGTAACTGTTATAACTTGTTCATTTGTCATTTTTGCCATGATTGATCTGTGCATCCTATGAGGTTGATGTCTACATGAATGTTGATCTATGCCATGCCATCTTTCCAGAGGTGTTAACCATGTATTTTTGTGAGTTGTGTGCTGAGTGCATCGAGCTTGTTAAGGAGGGTACTTGCTGTTGCTGTTTTGCTAGGCAGATTCTGTTATATTTTGTTGCTATGTTAACATGCTTCTACTAATCATTCTATGCATAATCTGGAGATGTCCTATAAACATGTTTTGATCTACATGTCATGATCTATCCATTCATGCCCTTGGTTGCAATTATAGCCTGCTGGAAGATGTTCTATTTTGCTCCAAAGTTGCTTGAAAATGTTGCTATCAGCCTGTTAACATTACGTTCACTTGTTCCCATGTGTTTTGCTAGTGTTCCATGCACCCTATGACCTTGCACTTGCCATGATTAGCTTCACAAATATGCCTTCTTATTGTTGGTTGCCTTTACATGCCATGTATTGCTCTGTGGTGAGTGGTTCAAGCTCACCAACATGCCTACTTATTGTTGTTCCTGCCATGTTTGAATCTGTAATATAACTTGCCATGTTTACATGGGTGCCATCTTATCTTCTGATCCTTTTTGGCTCATGGTCAGTAAGGGACTTTTGATCTATGCTTTTAGTAGATTCATGCCATGCCTTTGTTTGCCATGATATGTTCCTGTAACATGTTGTTTGATAGCTCTAAACATTGCAACCTGATGTTATTTCTGCTAAAGTCTGAAACTGTTATTATTTGCAATCTTACCATGTGTCTTTGAGCATGATCTATTGATTTCTGGAGATAGCTCAGTGTTCATGTTTTGTTATGCTTTACCTGTACATCATGCCCATGCCCATACCTGGAGATAGCATATTGTTTTGATGCTTGTAAGATGCCTAGTTGCTGTTATGGACAGATTGTTGCTATGACTTGTATAGAGTGTATGTGTTGCACCGTTGCTCCGTTTTGAGTGTGCTCTATATGAAACTTGCTTGATTTTGCATGTAGCTTCATATTACCATGTTGCATCCTTGTTTTGGTGTGTTTGCTTGATGTTTGGGTGCATTTTGCATCAATGCCATGCTTAACGTGTTTTGCTCATATCTTCTAGACCGTAGCTCCGAATCTAATGAACTTTATATGAAACTTGACTAGAATTCCGTGTAGATCATCTTGGTGCATCTTAACTTGCTGTTTAACAACTTGAACATAAGGTTTATTCAGTTCTGGACCAATTTTGAAATTTGCATATGAGGACTTACCAGAATTGTTATATGTTGTTTCCCGCCTCATTTAAACTTGCCTTGATGTGTTGTTCTTGTTTGCATCATCTCTTGCCATGAGTAGCTTCATGTAGCTTTGTCATGCATCATGCTTGTGGTGCATCATGTCTTGTTCATGTGTGGTGTGTTTACCATGTTGTGTGCTTCTTCTCGATAGTTCCTGTTTCGTTGCGATCGTGAGGATTCGTTCGTCTACGTTTGGCTCGTCTTCGTGGCTTCATCTTCTTCATGGACTCGTTCTTATTCCTTGCGGGATTTCAGGCAAGATGACCGCTACCATGGATCTCACTACTATCATTGCTATGCTAGTTGCTTCGTTCTATCGCTTTGCTGCGTTACCTATCTTTTGTTGTTCAAGCCTCCCAAATTGCCATGAACCTCTAACCTTTGACACCATTCCTAGCAAACCGTTGCTTGGCTATGTTACCGCTTTGCTCAGCCCCTCTTATAGCGTTGCTAGTTGCAGGTGAAGTTGAAGATTTCTCCATGGTGGACAGGGTTATGTTGGGATATCACAATATCTCTTATATTATTAATGCATCTATATACTTGGTAAAGGGTGGAAGGCTCGGCCTTATGCCTGGTGTTTTGTTCCACTCTTGCCGCCCTAGTTTCCATCATACCGGTGTTATGTTCTCGGATTTTGCGTTCCTAACGCGGTCGGGTGATTTATGGGACCCCCCTGACAGTTTGCTTTGAATAAAACTTGTCCAGCAAGGCCCAACCTTGGTTTTACCATTTGCCTCACCACCACCTACATTTCCCTTGGGAGTAATTAACCCAAGGGTCATCTTTATTATAGCCCCTCGGGCCAATGCTTGTCTAAGTGTTGGTCCAAACCAGAGCCACTTGCGGTGCCGCCCCTAGGCAACTTGGGGTATCGTCGGTTGCCGTACGTAGTGTTCATCCGGTGTTGCCCTGAGAACGAGATATGTGCAGCTCCCATCGGGATTGTCGGCGCATGAGGCGGTCTTGCTGGTCTTGTTTTACCATTGTCGAAATGTCTTGTAAACCGGGATTCCGAGACTGATCGGGTCTTCCTGGGAGAAGGTCTATTCCTTCGTTGATCGCGAGAGCTTGTCATGGGCTAAGTTGGGACACCCCTGCAGGGTTTAAACTTTCGAGAGCCGTGCCCGCGGTTATGTGGCAGATGGGAATTTGTTAATGTCCGGTTGTAGATAACTTGACACCAGATCCGAATTAAAATGCATCAACCGAGTGTGTAGCCGTGATGGTCTCTTCTCGGCGGAGTCCGGGAAGTGAACACGGTTTCTGTGTTATGTTTGACGTAAGTAGGAGTTCAGGATCACTTCTTGATCATTGCTAGTTGACGACCGTTCCTTTGCTCCTCTTCTCGCTCTCATATGCGTATGTTAGCCACCATACATGCTTAGTCGCTGCTGCAACCTCACCACTTTACCCCTTCCTTTCCCATTAAGCTTTGCTAGTCTTGATACCCATGGTAATGGGATTGCTGAGTCCTCGTGGCTCACAGATTACTACAACAACAGTTGCAGGTACAGGTTTATGCGATGATCATGACGCGAGAGCGATGCTTGCTTGCGTTGAGTTCTTCTTCTGCTTCTTCGATCAGGGGATAGGTTCCAGGTCGGCAGCCTGGGCTAGCAGGGTGGATATTGTTTGAGTTTCTATTTATGTTTCATCCGTAGTCGGATGTTGATCTTGTGCATGATGTATTGTTGTATTCATGTGACATTGTATGTATTGTATGTATCCCCATCTATTATGTAATGTTGATGTAATGATATCCACCTTGCAAAAGCGTTCCAATATGCGGGTCTATCCTTGGTGGGACCTTCGAGTTCCTTTTGGATAGGGTCGCATATTGGGCATGACAAATAATCTCCATGCTTGTTTGGCCAGCAAAGCTTGGTTAAAAGCTCCCATATCTCAGAACCTCATACCCGCCTATCCTTGGATAGCACCATTTTTTCCCAACTGAGCCATGCCATCTTACTTTTGCCATTCTCCACACCCCACCAATATTGTCTCATCATCTGTGTGAGATCATCACAAACCGAAGTAGGAAGCCGGAAAACACTCATGACATAGGTTGGTATTGCTTGCGCAACTGCCTTTAATAAGATCTCCTTGTTGCCCGACGATACATACTGCTCGCTCCAATCAACAAGTCTCTTCCATAGTCTCTCTTGGATAGTCTCAAACTGTCCTTTATGCATTCTTCCTTCCGGGACCGGTAAGCCCAAGTATTTAGGCTCAAAAACCTGCTGATTAATATCCAGGGTATGTTTCACTTCGTCCGCCACTGACTGCATGCGGTTATCTGAGGACAGGATGGAACACTTCTCTGGGTTAATAAGTTGACCCGTCGCTGAGGTGTATGTGTTCAACAAACCTTTGACAACGCTTGCTTGCTGGGTTGACGCTTCAAAGAGTAACATGGTATCATCCGCAAACAACAAATGAGAAATCACCGGTGCACCCCGGCAGATTGATACCCCTCTCAACTCCCCATTGTTAACTGAATTTGTGATAAGAGAGGATAGAGCATCAGCAACAAATAGGAACAAGAAGGGGGACGGTGGATCACCTTGCCTCAAATCCCTAGATGGGGTAAATGACTCTTGAATCCTCCCGTTGAACTTGACCGAATATTTCACTGATTTAACACACGCCATAATCCAAGCGATCCACTCCAAAGAAAAGCCCCATTTAATCAGGGCTTGCTCCAAAAAATTCCAATCCACACGATCATAAGCCTTTGAGAGATCAAGTTTGTAAGCACACACCGCCGGTCTGTTCTGCTTCAGCGGCTGTATATGATGTATGCACTCAAAGGCAATGATAGAGTTATCAGAAATCAAACATCCTGGAATAAAGGCACTCTGATTTTCAGAAATCAAATCTCCAAGTATAGGCCGAAGCCGGTTGACGAGACACTTCGAAACAATTTTGTATAGCACATTACATAAGCTAATCGGTCTAAAATCCTTGAGCTCCTTTGGATGTGGAACTTTCGGGATAAGAACGATGGTTGTATCATTTACCCCGTCCGGCATTATTCCTGACTTAAAGAAGTCCAACACTACAGCCACAATCTCTTGAAGGAAATATGCCCTAGAGGCAATAATAAAGTTATTATTTATTTCCTCATATCATGATAAATGTTTATTATTCATGCTAGAATTGTATTAACCGGAAACATGATACATGTGTGAATACATAGACAAAACTATAGTCACTAGTATGCCTCTACTTGACTAGCTCATTAATCAAAGATGGTTATGTTTCCTAACCATAGACATGTGTTGTCATTTGATTACTGGGATCACATCATTAGAAGAATGATGTGATTGACATGACCCATTCCGTTAGCCTAGCACTTGATCGTTTAGTATATTGCTATTGCTTTCTTCATGACTTATACAAAGTTCCTGCAACTATGAGATTGTGCAACTCCCGTTTACCGGAAGAACACTTTGTGTGCTACCAAACATCACAATGTAACTGGGTGATTATAAAGGTGCTCTATAGGTGTTTCCGAAGGTACATGTTGGGTTGGCATAATTCGAGATTAGGTTTTGTCACTCCGATTGTCGGAGAGGTATCTCTGGGCCCTCTCGATAATACTCATCACCTAAGCCTTGCAAGCATTGTAACTAATGAGTTAGTTATAAGATGATGTATTACAGAACGAGTAAAGAGACTTGCCGGTAACGAGATTGAACTAGGTATTGGATACCGACGATCAAATCTCGGGCAAGTAACATACCGATGACAAAGGGAACAACGTATGTTGTTATGCAGTTTGACCGATAAAGATCTTCGTAGAATATGTAGGAACCAATATGGGCATCCAGGTCCCGCTATTGGTTATTGACTGTGAATGGTTCTAGATCATGTCTACATAGTTCTCGAACCCGTAGGGTCCGCACGCTTAACGCTACGATAATAGTTTTATTATGAGTTTATAAGTTTTGATGTACTGAAGTTTTTTCGGAGTCCCGGATGTGATCACGGACATGACGAGGAGTCTCGAAATGGTCGAGACATAAAGATTGATATATTGGAAGCCTATTTTTGGACATCAGAATGGTTCCGGGTGAAATCGGGATTTTACCGAAACACCGGGGGGGTTACCGGAACCCTCCCGGGGGATAATGGGCCTTAGTGGGCCAAGAGGGAGAAGAGGAGGGCCGGCCAGGGCAGGCCGCGCGCCCCCTCCCACCTAGTCCGAATAGGATAAGGAAGGTGGGGTGGCGCCCCCCTTTCCTCTTTCCCCTCCCCCCTTTCCTTCTCCACCAAGGCAAGAGGGGGGAGTCCTACTCCCGGTGGGAGTAGGACTCCTCCAGGCGCACGCCTAGGGGGCCGGCCGCACCTTCCCCTCCCTCCTTTATATACGGGGGCGGGGGGCACCCCATAGACACACAAGTTGATCTACGGATCGTTCCTTAGCCGTGTGCGGTGCCCCCCTCCACCATATTCCACCTCGGTCATATCGTCGCAGAGTTTAGGCGAAGCCCTGCGCCGGTAGAACATCATCATCGTCACCACGCCGTCGTGCTGACGGAACTCATCTCCGGAGCTTCGCTGGATCGGAGGCTGGAGATCGTCATCGAGCTAAACGTGTGCTGAACTCGGAGGCTCCGTACGTTCGGTGCTTGGATCAGTCGGATCGTGAAGACGTACGACTACATCAACCACGTTGTGCTAACGCTTCTGCTTACGGTCTACGAGGGTACGTGGATGAACACTCTCCCCTCTCGTTGCTATGCCATCACCATGATCTTGCGTGTGCGTAGGAATTTTCTTTGAAATTACTACGTTCCCCAACAGTGGCATCCGAGCCTAGGTTTTATGCGTTGATGTTATATGCATGAGTAGAACACAAGTGAGTTGTGGGCGATACAAGTCATACTGCTTACCAGCATGTCATACTTTGGTTCGGCGGTATTGTGAGATGAAGCGGCCCGGACCGACATTACGCGTACGCTTACGCGAGACTGGTTTCACCGTTATGAGCACTCGTGCTTAAAGGTGGCTGGCGGGTGTCTGTCTCTCTCACTTTAGCTGAATCGAGTGTGGCTACGCCCGGTCCTTGCGAAGGTTAAAACAACACCAACTTGAGAAACTATCGTTGTGGTTTTTGATGCGTAGGTAAGAACGGTTCTTGCTAAGCCCGTAGCAGCCACGTAAAATTTGCAACAACAAAGTAGAGGATGTCTAACTTGTTTTTGCAGGGCATGTTGTGATGTGATATGGTCAAGACGTGATGCTATATTTTTTGTATGAGATGATCATGTTTTGTAATCGAAGTTATCGGCAACTGGCAGGAGCCATGTGGTTGTCGCTTTATTGTATGAAATGCAAACGCCCTGTAATTGCTTTACTTTATCACTAAGCGGTAGCGATAGTCGTAGAAGCAATAGATGGCGTAACGACAATGATGCTACGATGGAGATCAAGGTGTCGCGCTGGTGACGATGGTGATCACGACGGTGCTTCGGAGATGGAGATCACAAGCACAAGATGATGATGGCCATATCATATCACTTATATTGATTACATGTGATGTTTATCCTTTATGCATCTTATCTTGCTTTGATTGACGGTAACATTTTAAGATGATCTCTCACTAAAATTATCAAGAAGTGTTCTCCCTGAGTATGCACCGTTGCCAAAGTTCGTCGTGCCCAGACACCACGTGATGATCGAGTGTGATAAGCTCTACGTCCATCTACAACGGGTGCAAGATAGTTTTGCACACGCGGAATACTCAGGTTAAACTTGACGAGCCTAGCATATGCAGATATGGCCTCGGAACACGGAGACCGAAAGGTCGAGCATGAATCATATAGTAGATATGATCAACATAGTGATGTTCACCATTGAAAACTACTCCATCTCACGTGATGATCAGTTATGGTTTAGTTGATTTGGATCACGTGATCACTTAGATGACTAGAGAGATGTCTGTCTAAGTGGGAGTTCTTAAGTAATATGATTAATTGAACTTAAATTTATCATGAACTTAGTACCTGATAGTATTTTGCTTGTCTATGTTTGTTTGTAGATAGATGGCTCGTGCTGTTGTTCCGTTGAATTTCAATGCGTTCCTTGAGAAAGCAAAGTTGAAAGATGATGGTAGCAATTACACGGACTGGGTCTATAACCTGAGGATTATCCTCATTGCTGCACAAAAAAGTTACGTCCTGGAAGCACCGCTGGGTGCCAGGCCTGCTGCTGATGCAACTGACAACGTTAAGAACGTCTGGCAAAGCAAAGCTGATGACTACTCTATAGTTCAGTGTGCCATGCTTTACGGCTTAGAACCGGGTCTTCAACGACTTTTTGAACGTCATGGAGCATATGAGATGTTCCAGGAGTTGAAGTTAATATTTCAAGCAAATGCCCGGATTGAGAGACATGGAGTCTCCAATAAGTTCTACAGGTGCAAGATGGAGGAGAATAGTTCTGTCAGTGAGCTTATACTCAAAATGTCTGGATATAATAATCACTTGATTCAACTGGGAGTTAATCTTCCGGATGATAGCGTCATTGACAGAATTCTCCAATCACTGCCACCAAGCTACAAGAGCTTTGTGATGAACTATAATATGCAAGGGATGAACAAGACTATTCCCGAGCTCTTCGCAATGCTAAAAGCTGCGGAGGTAGAAATCAAGAAGGAGCATCAAGTGTTGATGGTCAACAAGACCACTAGTTTCAAGAAAAAGGGCAAAGGGAAGAAGAAGGGGAATTTCAAAAAGAACGGCAAGCAAGTTGCTGCTCAAGAGAAGAAACCCAAGTCTGGACCTAAGCCTGAAACTGAGTGCTTCTACTGCAAGCAGACTGGTCACTGGAAGCGGAACTGCCCCAAGTATTTGGCGGATAAGAAGGATGGCAAAGTGAATAAAGGTATATGTGATATACATGTTATTGATGTGTACCTAACTAGAGCTCGTAGTAGCACCTGGGTATTTGATACTGGTTCTGTTGCTAATATTTGCAACTCGAAACAGGGACTACGGAATAAGCGAGCACTGGCCAAGGACGAGGTGACGATGCGCGTGGGAAACGGTTCCAAAGTCGATGTGATCGCGGTCGGCACGCTACCTCTACATCTACCTTCGGGATTAGTATTAGACCTAAATAATTGTTATTTGGTGCCAACGTTGAGCATGAACATTATATCTGGATCTTGTTTGATGCGAGACGGTTATTCATTTAAATCAGAGAATAATGGTTGTTCTATTTATATGAGTAATATCTTTTATGGTCATGCACCCTTAAAGAGTGGTCTATTTTTATTAAATCTCGATAGTAGTGATACACATATTCATAGTGTTGAAACCAAAAGATGCAGAGTTGATAACGATAGTGCAACTTACTTGTGGCACTGCCGTTTGGGTCATATCGGTGTAAAGCGCATGAAGAAACTCCATACTGACGGACTTTTGGAATCACTTGATTATGAATCACTTGGTACTTGCGAACCATGCCTTATGGGCAAGATGACTAAAACGCCGTTCTCCGGAACTATGGAGCGAGCAACTGATTTGTTGGAAATCATACATACTGATGTTTGTGGCCCAATGAATGTTGAGGCTCGCGGCGGGTATCGTTATTTTCTCACCTTCACAGATGATTTGAGCAGATATGGGTATATCTACTTGATGAAACACAAGTCTGAAACATTTGAAAAGTTCAAAGGATTTTAGAGTGAAGTGGAAAATCATCGTAACAAGAAAATAAAGTTTCTACGATCTGATCGTGGAGGAGAATATTTGAGTTACGAGTTTGGCCTACACTTGAAACAATGTGGAATAGTTTCGCAACTTACGCCACCTGGAACACCACAACGAAATGGTGTGTCCAAACATCGTAATCGTACTTTACTTGATATGGTGCGATCTATGATGTCTCTTACTGATTTACCGCTATCGTTTTGGGGTTATGCTTTAGAGACGGCCGCATTCACATTAAATAGGGCACCATCAAAATCCATTGAAACGACGCCTTATGAACTGTGGTTTGGCAAGAAACCAAAGCTGTCGTTTCTTAAAGTTTGGGGCTGCGATGCTTATGTGAAGAAACTTCAACCAGATAAGCTCGAACCTAAATCGGAGAAATGTGTCTTCATAGGATACCCAAAAGAGACTGTTGGGAACACCTTCTATCACAGATCCGAAGGCAAGACATTCGTTGCTAAGAATGGATCCTTTCTAGAGAAGGAGTTTCTCTCGAAAGAAGTGAGTGGGAGGAAAGTAGAACTTGATGAGATAACTGTATCTACTCCCTTATTGGAAAGTAGTTCATCACGAGAACCGGTTCCTGTGACAACTACACCAATTAGTGAGGAAGCTAATGATATTGATCATGAAACTTCAGATCAAGTTTCTACTGAACCTCGTAGGTCTACCAGAGTAAGATCCGCACCAGAGTGGTACGGTAATCCTATTCTGGAAGTCATGTTACTTGACCATGATGAACCTACGAACTATGAGGAAGCGATGATGAGCCCAGATTCCGCAAAATGGCTAGAGGCCATGAAATCTGAGATGGGATCCATGTATGAAAACAAAGTATGGACTTTGGTTGACTTGCTCGATGATCGGCAAGCCATTGAGAATAAATGGATCTTTAAGAAGAAGACTGACGCTGATGGTAATGTAACTGTCTATAAAGCTCGACTTGTTGCAAAAGGTTTTCGACAAGTTCAAGGGGTTGACTACGATGAGACTTTCTCACCCGTAGCGATGCTTAAGTCTGTCCGAATCATGTTAGCTATTGCTGCATTTCATGATTATGAAATTTGGCAAATGGATGTCAAGACTGCATTCTTGAATGGATTTCTAGAAGAAGAGTTGTATATGATGCAGCCGGAAGGTTTTGTTGATCCAAAAGGTGCTGACAAAGTGTGCAAGCTCCAGCGTTCCATTTATGGACTGGTGCAAGCATCTCGGAGTTGGAATAAACGCTTTGATAGTGTGATCAAAGCATATGGTTTTATACAGACTTTTGGAGAAGCCTATATTTACAAGAAAGTGAGTGGGAGCTCTGTAGCATTTCTAATTTTATATGTAGATGACATATTATTAATTGGAAATGATATAGAATTTCTGGATAGCATAAAGGGATACTTGAATAAAAGTTTTTCAATGAAAGACCTCGGTGAAGCTGCTTACATATTGGGCATCAAGATCTATAGAGATAGATCAAGACGCTTAATAGGACTTTCACAAAGCACATACCTTGACAAAATTTTGAAAAATTTCAAAATGGATCAGGCAAAGAAAGGATTCTTGCCTGTGCTGCAAGGTGTGAAGTTGAGTCAAACTCAATGCCCGACCACAGCAAAAGATAGAGAGAAAATGAAAAATGTTCCCTATGCTTCAGCCATAGGCTCTATCATGTATGCAATGCTGTGTACCAGACCTGACGTATGCTTAGCAATAAGCTTGGCAGGAAGGTACCAAAGTAATCCAGGAGTGGATCACTGGACAGCGGTCAAGAACATCCTGAAATACCTGAAAAGGACTAAGGATATGTTTCTCGTATATGGAGGTGACAAAGAGCTAGTCATAAATGGTTACGTCGATGCAAGCTTTGACACTGATCTAGACGATTCTAAATCGCAAACCGGATACGTGTTTTTATTAAATGGTGGAGCTGTAAGTTGGTGCAGTTCTAAACAAAGCGTCGTGGCGGGATCTACATGTGAAGCGGAGTACATAGCTGCTTCGGAAGCAGCAAATGAAGGAGTCTGGATGAAGGAGTTCATTTCCGATTTAGGTGTCATACCTAGTGCATCGGGACCAACGAAGATCTTCTGTGATAATACTGGTGCAATTGCCTTGGCAAAGGAATCCAGATTTCACAAGAGGACCAAGCACATCAAGAGACGCTTCAATTCCATTCGGGACCAAGTCCAAGTGGGAGACATAGAGATTTGCAAGATACACATGGATCTGAATGTTGCAGACCCGTTGACTAAGCCTCTCTCACGAGCAAAACATGATCAGCACCAAGACTCCATGGGTGTTAGAATCATTACTATGTAATCTAGATTATTGACTCTAGTGCAAGTGGGAGACTGAAGGAAATATGCCCTAGAGGCAATAATAAAGTTATTATTTATTTCCTCATATCATGATAAATGTTTATTATTCATGCTAGAATTGTATTAACCGGAAACATGATACATGTGTGAATACATAGACAAAACTATAGTCACTAGTATGCCTCTACTTGACTAGCTCATTAATCAAAGATGGTTATGTTTCCTAACCATAGACATGTGTTGTCATTTGATTAGTGGGATCACATCATTAGAAGAATGATGTGATTGACATGACCCATTCCGTTAGCCTAGCACTTGATCGTTTAGTATATTGCTATTGATTTCTTCATGACTTATACAAAGTTCCTGCAACTATGAGATTGTGCAACTCCCGTTTACCGGAAGAACACTTTGTGTGCTATGAAACGTCACAACATAACTGGGTGATTATAAAGGTGCTCTACAGGTGTTTCTGAAGGTACATGTTGGGTTGGCATAATTCGAGATTAGGTTTTGTCACTCTGATTGTCGGAGAGGTATCTCTGGGCCCTCTCGGTAATACTCATCACCTAAGCCTTGCAAGCATTGTAACTAATGAGTTAGTTATAAGATGATGTATTACAGAATGAGTAAAGAGACTTGCCGGTAACGAGATTGAACTAGGTATTGGATACCGACGATCAAATCTCGGGCAAGTAACATACCGATGACAAAGGGAACAACGTATGTTGTTATGCGGTTTGACCGATAAAGATATTCGTAGAATATGTAGGAACCAATATGGGCATCCAAGTCCCGCTATTGGTTATTGACCGTGAATGGTTCTAGGTCATGTCTACATAGTTCTCGAACCCGTAGGGTCCGCACGCTTAACGTTACGATGACAGTTTTATTATGAGTTTATAAGTTTTGATGTACCGAAGTTTGTTCGGAGTCCCGGATGTGATCACGGACATGACGAGGAGTCTTGAAATGGTCGAGACATAAAGATTGATATATTGGAAGCCTATGTTTGGACATCAGAATGGTTCCGGGTGAAATTGGGATTTTACCGGAACACCGGGGGGGGTCACCGGAACCCTCCCAGGGGATAATGGGCCTTAGTGGGCCAAGAGGGAGAACAGGAGGGCCGGCCAGGGCAGGTCGCGCGCCCCCTCCCCCCTAGTCCGAATAGGACAAGGAAGGGGGGCGGCGCCCCCCTTTCTTCTTTCCCCTCCCCCCTTTCCTTCTCCACCAAGGCAAGAGGGGGGAGTCCTACTCCCGGTGGGAGTAGGACTCCTCCAGGCGCACCCCTAGGGGGCCGGCCGCACCTCCCCCCTCCCTCCTTTATATACGGGGGTGGGGGGCACCCCATAGACACACAAGTTGATCTACGGATCGTTCCTTAGCCGTGTGTGGTGCCCCCCCTCCACCATATTCCACCTCGGTCATATCATCGCGGAGTTTAGGCGAAGCCGTGCGCTGGTAGAACATCATCATCGTCACCACGCCGTCGTGCTGACGGAACTCATCTCTGGAGCTTCGCTGGATCGGAGGCCGGAGATCGTCATCGAGCTGAACGTGTGCTGAACTCGGAGGCTCCGTACGTTCGGTGCTTGGATCGGTCGGATCGTGAAGACGTACGACTACATCAACCGCGTTGTGCTAACACTTCCGCTTATGGTCTACGAGGGTATGTGGACGAACACTCTCCCCTCTCGTTGCTATGCCATCACCATGATCTTGCGTGTGCGTAGGAAATTTTTTGAAATTACTACGTTCCCCAACATCTCTGTCTTCAACACTGCCCAGTTTCTCTGGTAAAACCTAGCTGGCAGCCCATCAGTACCTGGCGCCTTGATAGGGCCAATCTGAAAGAGTGTAGTAGAAATCTCCTCTTCTGAAAAGGGAGCACAAAGTGCATCGTTCATTGCTTGGGTAACTTTAGGTACAATACCCCGCAACACCACCTCCGGCAAAAGCGTCAGATCTTTGGTATATACCTCCTTGAAATATGAGGTCTCCATACGTTCAATATCAGACGGGACTGTACACCACGAGCCATTCTCCGGCGGAGGCGCTGAATAAAGTTTCGACGTGCACGCCAAATTGCTCGACGGTGAAGATATGATGTGTTCCCCCCCCCCCTCCTTTAGCCACGTAATCCTCGACCTCTGGAGCCACCACATTTCCTCTCTGTATAGTAATTCATCCAAGGCATTCATCTTCTGCCGAATCAATGCCCTGTCCGCATCCCGAAGCTGGAGGTCCGCAAGTTCTCCTCGAAGTTTCTCAATCTCTGAAAAGACATGCCCGAAGTTTTGCTTGCTCCAGGATTGCAGCTCAGTCATCATTTCTTTGAGGGCGTCCCGCACCGCCCCCAAATTTGCAGCTGGCTTACTCCTTCTCCATCTGCTCTCAATCACTATCGTAGCGCAGGAGCCCGCTCCCACATGATCTCATACCGCGGTGACGCCCTCATTTTTGGTGCCTCATTATGTGCTACGCGCACGAACAGTGGACAATGGTCTGAACACGACGAAGCCAAGTGCAACACTTGTGAGAACGGGAAAAGTTCCCTCCATGCTTCATCCGCACATGCTCTATCAAGACGGACCCTGACATTACCACTCCCGAGGTTCCCATTATCATATGTGAAAGGAATTCCAGTAAAACCCAGGTCCATTACATCGCATGACAGCAAACAATCCCGAAATAGTTGCATTTGTGTCTCAGACCGTTGCGTTTGAGAAAAGTGCTCATGTTGCCACATTGCCTCGTTGAAGTCTCCACAAACTAACCATGGTTCTAAAGAAATCGTTCTTAAGCTGGACAGCAAGCTCCACATGCAATGCCGATTCTCTGTTCTCGGTTCACCGTATACATAAGTTGTTCGCCAAGACCTATCATTTGCCCCATCAACAATCCGCACGTCTATAAACCGTGCACACGAGTCAAGAACTGTGACTTGAAGATTCTCATCCTAGTATAGCACAAGGCCCCCGCTGAGGCCATCGCTAGAAACTCCAGCAAAACCCTTCATTCTTAGTCTCCACTTAAGCTTCTCCATCTTACTAGAGGCTTGTCTAGTTTTAGAAAGGAAGACAAGCCCCGGGGAATTGGCTTTGTAGAGGGCCAAAACCTCGCGAACTTTCCCGCGGTCCCCCCCCTCCGAGCAGTTCTAGATTAGCGAACTCATTGTGCCCGGCGGTCCTCCTCGAAGGAGGTCGCCGATCTATCTTATTCAGATTCCACTCTAGCATGCTTGCTGCCATTGCTACTGTTGGGTGAGTTATCACCGCCTCCATCTTCTCCCTTTCCCAGAGTCAGGGCGAGGGTCTCCCCCTTGGCTGTCTGTTCCTTAGTGCTTGAGGTATCCACCGCATCCATTGCTAACCTTTTCCTTGTTGTATTATCTATCCTCACCACAGTTTGAGGAACTTTTGAGGGGCTTGAGGTTGTATCCATGACCTCGGGATCAACAACAACCTTCCCTGATTTCTGAACCGGCTTGGGGGTTTGAGTGTATCCACCCCCCGATCATATGCTCCCTCGTTCTTTGGCTTGTTTGGGCCATCAGCATACAACCATGCCCCAAATTTCTTGCTTTTCTCATCGTGGATCCCCGACCCACACTCCTTGTATTCATGGCCAATAATGCTACAAACACTACAAAAACGAGCTAGTTTCTCATATCTCACTAGAAAGACTGTCTTTCCTTGCCTCTGACAATACTCACAAACTTGGTCAAGGGCTTGCGCACGTCATGATGCACCCTAATTCTGACATAGTCACCACGAACATTGCCGTTCAGCCTCATATCCAGAATTTCCCCAGAATTCCGTAACAGATGCTCAATAATGCTAGCTTTGTAGAACCCCTCAGAAAGTTTATGAATCTAAAGCCATATCGGCATGAAAAACATCGGAACCTCCTCTGCCTTAGTAAACCCGTCATAGGGACACATCAGAACGGCAGAGTTCCTGAACAGCCAGGGTCCCTGATCTATCATGCTTTCATAGTCGCCGAGCCAGGACGCCTGGACGACGAACAGTTTGGGGCCCGCTGGCCGAAATCTCACCTGTTGCGTCGGGTTCCATGTCGCGCGCATATCCTTATAGAAGGCCATGTGGCTAAAGGATTTCTCCGTGTGAACCCTAGCTAGGGTAAGCCATCGTACACTTTCATTGATCTCCGGGTCATCTTCATTGATAATCAGATCGTCGAACACTTCATCCTCTAGATTCAGTTGCTCCATGAAATCATCCAGATTCGATCTCATGTCACCGCTATTCCCGGACTGCGCATCCGCCGCACTGCTCATCGCGACGATGGAAACGTGGTATTGATTGGTGGAAAGGAGAACCCTACGCTGGGGAGGAGCCCTTCGGTAGGGGAGAAGTTTGGACGGGTAGGGACTCACCGACGAGTAATCGCCAGGGAGGAGAGGAAACCCTAGCCGCTGATAGGGGAAAAAACTTGGATACGGTGGTTTTCAATGGGAGGCCCACGTGCTTTTTCGTTCATGCATATACATTTCTTATCAACTATAGTGCAGTGGTGGAGTGGCTAAACTGGTTAGTATTGTAAGCGTGGGTAGCGACGTTGATACCCGACGCACCTATTTCTTGTGTTAATTTGGGCAGTACAGTGGTTTGTTTTTCTGTAAAAAAAATCATGAGGGGATTTTTTGCAAAAATGCATCGTTGTGGTTGGTTTTTTTTGTGAATAAAAATAATACAAGTGTAGTTTTTGCAATGCATTGTCCGAGCGCCACCACTCACTGGTAGGTGGGACCATCACTCTCTGCACGCTTGAGTCAAATTAAATGAGTGCAATTCCGTATTTTTAAAGTTCTAGCACCAAACTGAACATCGATCACAAGTTCTATGACTCCCGGTGATATTACCTTGAAAATAAAAATGAGAAGACGAGTTCACTACTACTCCCTCGTTCCTAAATATAAGTCTTTGAAGAGATTCCACTATGGACCACATACGGAGCAAAATGGATGAATCTATACTCTAAAATGCATCTAGATATATCCGTATGTGGTCCATAGTGAAATTTTTACAAAGAATTATATTTAGAAACGAAGGGAGTAGTTTATCCTTTTCCCTGTAGCCCTTTCTGATTACAGAGGCATCAGTCTTTTCATGGACGCTGCCAGCTCGACACACGCGGACTGCTGTACACGTTGCTAACTGGACTGGGCTGGCTCCTGTAGAGTGCTTTTCTCTGGGACGTACTGGGCCGGCTACCTGACGATGTGGCCCGGCCCACATACATGATCGGTCGCTTAAGTGCAGCACGTTGACCAAGGCACATAATTATGCACTCATTAGGACAAAATTACCCTTCTGTAATTTGCAGATTAGCGGCAAGTAAATTATTTAGGCTAGGAAAGAAAGAGATTCACACAATCAGAACAGAGATAGTTTTTTTTTCTCTACAAGAAGAGATAAATGCAATCAGGGGAGAGATACTTCTCTTTTTCTAGAGGGCCAATATCGGAATTACGAGGAATTATAACAAATGCACCTTACATTGTGAAATTTTATCAAAAAACAAATACACCTTATATAAAGGAATCTCAGACAAGCTACACCAATTGTCGGGATCGTTGCAGGCCTGGGATCGCACAACTTTTGGCAGTGTCCGAAGAGGAATCAAAAAATTAAAGAGGGAGCTAGATATCCTGCGGGCGGTTCCAGGAAGGGTGGAACCATCGGAACGAGAGAAGGAGATTAAAAACGAACTGCTGGAGCTTTATAAGAGAGAGGAGCTGATGTGGAAACAAAGAGCACGTCTAGAGTGGCTCAGAGCCGGGGACAAGAACTCAAAATATTTCCACATGAGGGCAAATTTGAGACGAGTAAAAAATAGGAGAAAAGAGCTGATAAGGCAAGATGGGAGCCGAACAGAAAATAAACAAGAGATGAAGGAGATGACAAAGGCGTTTTATAACGCCCTATACACTTCTGAAGGTACAGAGAATATGCAGGAGGTGCTTAATGCAGTCCCACGAAAAGTGACCCGGCAAATGAATGAAGTATTGAATGCTCCTTACAAAGAGGATGAAGTAAAAACTGCGTTGTTCCAGATGGCACCTCAAAAGGCTCCGGGGCCGGATGGATTCCCGGCACAATTTTTCCAGAAACATTGGGACATTTGCTCGATCGAGGTGACCAAAGTGGTTCTCAGAATTGTGGAAGGGGTGGAAAGTGCTCATGATATCAACAATACTGTCTTGGTATTAATTCCCAAGGTAAAAAATCCCACACTCTTTACGCAGTTCCGTCCAATCAGCCTATGCAATATTCTGTATAAAATTGCATCCAAAGTTATTGCTAACCGACTGAAGAGTGTTCTGCCAGAAATAATCTCTGAAGAGCAATCAGCTTTTGTACCGGGACGCCTTATTACTGATAATATAATTGCTGCATATGAATGTTTGCATTTCATGAAGCGAAATAAGGCGAAAAAAATAGGTATTGTGCACTGAAGCTAGACATGATGAAAGCCTATGATAGAGTTGAGTGGAGTTATCTGAAGGAAATCATGCTAAAGCTTGGATTCACGAACAGATGGGTAAATATAGTTATGGGTATGGTCACCTCAGTCTCGTTCTCGGTTCTTTTTAATGGAGAGAAGTTAGAAGAATTTGCGCCTACTCGTGGTATTCGACAAGGGGATCCTATAAACCTTACCTCTTTTTGCTAGCAGCAGAGGGCCTTTCGTGCCTCTTAAAAACCAAAGTTCAGTCATCTAATCTAGGTGGAATACAAGTGGCTACATCAGCTCCGTTGGTGAACCATTTGTTGTTTGCAGATGACAGCCTGCTGTTTTTTAAAGCAAATGTTGAGGGAGCGGATGAGGTTTCTCTTTTGTTGGAAACATATGCAAGGGCATCTGGCCAGAGAATAAACAAGGATAAGTGTTCACTTTTCTTTAGCAAAGGTTGCCCAGAGTCCATAAGAGCTGCTATAAAAACTTCATTGCAAATCCCCAACGAGCAGCTAAATGAAAAATATCTTGGTATGCCCTCTGATGTAGGGAGTGCAAAGAATGGTGCTTTCAAGTTTTTAAAAGATAGGCTATGGAATAAGATACAAGGATGGATGGAGAAACTACTTTCCGCTGCAGGGAAGGAGGTGCATCAGTAGCCCAAGCCATTCCGGTGTATTCAATGTCTTGTTTCAAGCTTCCAAGAGGTTTATGCCAACAACTAACATCATATGGAAGGAAGAGGGGGATCCTCTAATACGACAGCAAATGAGAAGGCCTGGGATACTTTATGGAGTGTCCAAGTGCCGGCGAAGCTAAAAAACTTCCTCTGGAGGTTGGCCAAAAATTTGCTACCCACCGAGGATGTTCGCAAGGATAGGAATATGTCACATCATGATCAGTGTTATGCATGTGGAGCCCAAGACTCTTGGAGACATAGCTTGCTTGAGTGTACAATGGCACGATGTGTTTGGTCTCTTGTAGACCATGATTTGCTGGACCATGTGATCGCTACAACAGAGCCTTCAGCAAGAGCCTGGTTATTCTTTATGATGGAGACATTGGACCGTGAAAAACTAATACGGTTGATAGTCATAATGTGGGCGATTTGGTATGCTCGAAGACAGCTTATCCACGAGGGGATACATCAGAGCCCATACGAGACACACAGGTTCGTGCTCAGCTTTATAGCTGATTTGGATCAGCTCGCGCCGGTGAAAGAGTCACAAAAAAGCACAAACCAGCCACATGCCAGGCAGAGTTTTAGATGGATTCCACCGAGAGAGGAATGTGTGAAGATCAACGTAGATGCTGGGGTTTCAGAAGGAACGAATGTGGGAACAGCAGCAGCGTTATGTCGCGACAGGGACGGAAATTACCTGGGTTCTTCCATGCTAGTATTTGAAGGGCTAACGGATCCAACGACGCTGGAAGCAATCGCATGCAGGGAAGGCATGGCGCTGGCTCAGGACCTGGGAGTGAACCATCTACAGATAGCTTCGGACTGCAAACAGGTTATAAATCACATTCATCAAAGAGCTGGAGGAGATCATGGCAGTATTGTCAGAGAAATTTTACAAACTTCTACTTTATTTGCCGCTTGTAATATTCTTTTTGAACCTCGGGAGTCTAATTTTGAGGCTCATAGACTAGCTAGGTTTGGCATTTCGCTCCCTGCTGGGAGGCATTTGTGGTTGGGCATCCAGCATGACCCGACTGTAATCCCTATGAACATCTTAGTCGATCAATAAAGTCCCGACGGGGTTTTGTCTCAAAAAAAAGCTCTTAAAGCGTGATTTCTCTCTCTCTCAAAAAAAAGAAGCTCTTAGCGTGATGTTTCTAGCTAGCCGCTTAAATTCAGAGGAGGGCATAGTTTGGCGCTGCATGTGAGAATGATTTTGTGAAGCTAGCCGCTGAAAATGCTCGCTGGTTTCAAAGCCTTCATGTTAATTTGGTTATCGTCTTTTAGTGTGTTGGTACCTTTGTAACTAGCGTAGCACTAGGCCCTTTCTTGGCTAGTTTTGGACAGATTGAAGCATCCTGATGTGGTGATATATATTAGTGGCACGATGATTAGGCTTGATAGGCTGGAGCATCCTGGTGTGACTTCTAGATCAGTGAGGTAATGTTGGTTTGATGCCTTGTAAACAACTCCATTTTCGTAATGAAAATCGGGCGGTGTGGCCCCTTCGATCAAAAAAAAGCGTGATGTTTCGTCAGGGAAAAAAAATGGAGCGTGATGTGAACGTGATAGGACAACGCGTACACTGTCTGGACTTATCGTGTTATCCTCTGCGTTCTGCAAGGTAGTAGTAGGTACTAGTGCGTTCTATGGTCGTGGCGTGCGTGCAGTAGGCAAATACGACCGGACACTCTGCTCTACTGGTGGAGCATGCGTCTCAGCCAGATAGGCCACACACACACGGTCTATGTTACGTCTGGAGCGAGGGCACTCTCCCTACGTACGGACATTGTCTTACACGAGGATATATCGCCGCTCCACTCGTATCAGAACACGTGCACACACGCACATAGAGTGATCTAGCCAGAAAGAGATGGCGGCCGGCGGCATGAGCAGGGAGGCGAGGTGGAGCCTGGCCGGCGCGACGGCGCTCGTCACCGGCGGCAGCAAAGGGATCGGGTACGCAATTTTATAATCTTCTTACGTACAACATGCTATACTCGTGTGCTTATCTGCATGGCGGTATCGATCTATGGAATCGCAGCCACGCGATCGTGGAGGAGCTGGCGGGGCACGGGGCGCGGGTGCACACGTGCGCCCGGAGCGCGGCGGAGCTGGAGGAGTGCCGCCGCCGGTGGGAGGCCAAGGGGCTCCTGGTTACCGTCTCCGTCTGCGACGTCTCCCTGCGCGCCAGCAGGGAGCAGCTCGTGGAGACGGTCAAGTAAGTCTTCGACGGCAAGCTCGACATACTGATGACTACTCACTTCATCTCAGCGTCAAAAGACGTCTTATATTATGGGACAAAGGAGTAATAATTTTGAACTTAGTTGTCTTCCTGAAATCTCCAGAGTTCGTCGGTTCAGATTGAGATCACGCCCGCCGTCCAAAGACTGCAAATTGGCTCTAAAATTCCACCCAATCCAAAGAGGTTCATATGGGTTTACAGGGCTGACCACTCCTACTGTATATATGCAGGTGAACAACGCGGCGCAGGCTCTTGCCAAGGCGGTTGTGGAGTGCACATCGGAGGAGTACACGAACCTCATGGCGACCAACCTAGAGTCGTGCTTCCACCTGAGCCAGCTCACGCACCCCTTGCTCCTCAGGGACTCCATCGCCGGAGGAGGTAGCATTGTCAACCTATCCTCTCTTGGGGGCACGCTTGGGTTCCCATGCTACACACTTTACGGTATCAAAGAAGGTAATATGTGCTATTCCCTCCAGTTTTCCTATTTCTGAAAGTAGTACTATTATTCAGTTTTGCTAGAACTCATCTAGATGACATATAACTTGGTCTCATTCACCTTTTATAGCCACTGGATGTGATGATATAAGATGCGTGTATGCCGGCGTGGGTTGTATATGTTCTTTTTTTCAAAGTGAATGGGACCAAATTATATCTCATCTGGATAAGTTCTAGGTACTCCCACTGAAAATATCGAGATGGTTGACTAGAGGGGGGGGGGGTGAATAGGCAACTAACAATTTTTAGCTTTTCTTTACCAAATTAAACTTTGCATCAAAGTAGGTTGTCTAGATATGCAACTAGATGAACAAACTATATGATGCGACAACAACAAGTACACGAGCAAGTAAGGGAAACAACACAAGTAAGCTTGCAAAAGTAAAGGCGCGAGATAACCAAGAGTGGAGCCGATGGAGACGAGAATGTGTTACCGAAGTTCCATCCTTTTGAGGGGAAGTACGTCTCCGTTAGAGCGGTGTGGAGGCACAATGCTCCCCAAGAAGCCACTAGGGCCACTGTATTCTCCTCACGCCCTCACACAATGCGAGATGCCGTGATTCCACTATTGGTGCCCTTGAAGGCGGCGACCAAACCTTTATAAACAAGGTTGGGGCAATCTCCACAACAATTGGAGGCTCCCAACAACACCACGAAGCTTCACCACAATGGAGTATGGCTTCGAGGTGACCTCAACCGTCTAGGGTGCTCAAACACCCAAGAGTAACAAGATCCGCTAGGGATAAGTGGGGGAATCAAATCTCTCTTGGTGGAAGTGTAGATCAGGGCCTTGTCACCCAATCCCGAGCAAATCAACAAGTTTGATTGGCTAGGGAGAGAGATCGGGCGAAAATGGAGCTTGGAGCAACAATGGAGCTTAGAGGTGGAAGAGGTGGTCAACTAGAGGTAGAAGACGCCCCTTTTATAGTCGTGGAAGAAATCCAACCGTTATCCACTTAGACCAGCCTGCGACACGCGGTACTACCGCTCCAGGGGCGCGGTACTACCGCGAGGCCTCCACGGTACTACCGCGGCAGCTGCAGAGACTATACCATAGGCAGAACTACCGCGAGTGCGGTACTACCGTACCCACACGCGGTACTACCGCGAGGCAGGTAAGACTAAGTCTGGAATCGGCACGGATGAATAAAAATACATCTGTGCCTACTTTCGCTGTCAAAGAGACGATGCAAACATCCGTCATGGTACTACCGTCCACGGGGCGCGGTACTACCGTGTGGGTGCGGATGTAAAAAATTACATCTGCCCCTACTACCGTGAAGCCACGGCACTAGGCCAGGGAACCACGGTACAACAGCTCGGAGGGAGCGGTACTACCGTGGGCACCAGCGGTACTACCGCCCTAGACGTGCGGTACTGCCGTGTGGGCACGGATGTAAAAAATTACATCTGCGCCTACTACCGCGATGCAGCGGTACTTGGCCTAGAAGCCACGGTACTACGACTCCGAGGGAGCGGTACTACCGCAAGCTTAGCAACAGTAGTCCAGACATTCACATAGAGGATAGACGGGGAATGCTCCAAGGTGCAGGGAAAAGGAGGAGACAGTGAAGAAAACGTGTACGTGATGATTCCTCCCGAACCTTTCCGACGCGGACCCCCTATTAATAGTACGACTCTCCTACGACTCAAATCCACCAAAAAGAAACGTAGAACAACACCGTCTTCAATAGTCTCGAGGGGCACCGAATCGTCTCGTGCCTAGTGATGAAGCGTATGAGAAACTCAAGGCACACAATTAGTCCGCAAATGCATTGTCATCAATCACCAAAACACCTAAGGGATAAATATGCCCTTACAATCTCCCCCTTTTTGGTGGATTGATGACAGTACGGGATTTGCGCATAGATGAGATAATATTGAGCAAAGGCAAACCCCTCCTCTCCAAAATATAGACGGGCTCCCCCTAGATGTGTGCAATCTAGATGGATGCTTTGGACTGCATAGCACACAAACTAGGATCAACGCTCCCCCTATATTTTATAGACAAAGGCAAGATAACTAACATCTAAACAGAGCATAGCACAAAGGTAGCACAATATATCACAATATATCACAAGCTCCCTAAGATAGATAGAGTGCATATGTCTTACACCATATGAAGTAAAGCAACCCAAAGCAACTGAAACGAGGTTCAAACGAGGTTCAAACGAGAAAGCAGCAAACACACCGAACAAGAACGAACACGAACGACACACGACTCGCAAATCCCTACACTCTCTCCCCCTTTGGCTCCGAGACGCCAAAAAGGCAGAGAGGACACCTACACACAAGTGGTGACTCAAGCAGGGAACTCATCCCAACGCCCGTCGTCAGACTCCTCAGTGGCAGGGATGGACTCCTCGACGTCCTCCTCAGAATCAGTCCATCTATAGCCTTGCTTCTCCATCCACTCGGCCTCTGGAGTGATGCAATCCTCAGAACCACCAGACACTTCCTTGCCATACAGCTGCAAGATCTTCTTGTCCCGGCGGCGACTCTCCTTAGATGCCACGTAAGTCCTGTACTGCCCCTTGGCTTGCATGCAGAAAAGAGTCTTCATCTTGTCCTTCAGCTTCTTGGCCCACAAGGGCATAGAGGGACTCTGGGAAGACCGAGCAGAACGGCCCTCAGCAACATCCTCGGCGTCGGCATCCTCCTCATCAACAATAGCCCTAGCAGCAGTCGCCTCAGCACGAGTAGTAGTGTTGGCCCATTTGGTCTTGACACGGAGACAAATGGGATCATGGCGAATCCAGTCAGGAGCAAGGAACTCTTCACCAAGGAACATCTTCTCCCAAGTCTTCGAGATCAGCAGAAACAGATAGGGCCCATAGATAGGCACTTTGCGGTTGAACACCGCAATCCGAAGCTCACACCACATGATGTGTGAGACATCAAGTGGCTGAGTCTGAGAAATACGAGCCTCCTCGCATATGAGCATCATATCCACCATATAGGCATGAACCTTGTCCTTGTCACCAATGCGAGGGAACAAGGAGTTGCAGAAGATGTGATACATGATATCCAGAAAAGAGTTGAGCACCAACCCCGTCTTGCCATTGGCAAGCGCCTTCTCAACATAGTATGGCGCAAGCTTGTCCTTGTTGGCAGACTCAACATTTGCATGGGGGCGAACACCCACGGGAGTGTTGAGCCCGTCATCAGGAACCTAGAGCAAATCCATGAACTCCTTCCAGGTAGCAGTCAGCTTACGGCCATTGGTCATCCAGGTCATCCTCCGCTCCTCATCAGGGTGAAAGTATACTGAGGCAAAGAACTGACAGATAAGCTCAGGGTCATAGTCAAGGTGAAAGGATATCACATGCTCAATACCAAACTGCTCCACCAAGTCCAGAGCTTCTCCAAAGTACTCACGAAACTTGTCCTTCCTCATGTGATGCATTTCAATCCATTTCACATCCACGTAGGTATTCAGCTTGTTCTTGATGACATCCAAATAAATGAGAGTCTGTTGCTTGTTCCAAAACAGCTCACAACCTCTGACAGAAGAACGAGGGTTCACATACGGGTGGAGTTGCCTGAGACGGACATACTCAGATTGGGATATCTCGTCCATCCCCTTAGCGGGCTCCTTGTTCTTGCTAGCGGATGTCTTGACATTGCGCTTGGGGGCAGTGGAGCCCTCTCGTGCTTCACCTGGGTTGCGCAGACGCTTGGAGCTAGTGTCACGACTGGGATTGGAACCGCGAGAGCCACCACCTGAGACACACACGCAAAACACCCACGAAACGCAAAGAGGATCAATGCAAAGACCACAACAAATCACAAGAAACACATAGAAAGTATACATCAAAGTTGCCATGAGATAGATGTGAGCTAGGTAGTACTGCCAGAGCCTGCGGTACTAAAATTTTAGTACCGCTCCGGTAGTACCGTGCGAGGTCATGGTAGTACCATGGTGGGAGCGGTAGTAAAGTTTTAGTGCCGCAGTGAGCGCGGTAGTACCGCGCCAGACGGGCGGTAGTACCGGACAAGCGGTAGTACCGCGCCAGTCGAGCGGTAGTACCGCGCCGCGTCAGATCCGAACGACAGTTCGAATCTGAAAAGAACCGCGAAACCACGGCGGCGCTACGGTGATCAAATCTAGCACATGACAAAAATACAAGTATAATTCCTACGCAAGGCTACTCTCCTTCATCCTACTCTTGCATAGATTTAGCCTAAGAGTCTCTAGAACACACAAGTCTCCCCCAAAAACCTAGAGGCAAAGAACACGACAAAAACGAAAAGGGGTTGGGGAAAGACCTTGGTCCATAGCAAGAGAATGTGGTGGGGAACGATCCCACCGGACGGAATCACGGGAGGGCAGCCGGAGGCGGAGATCCGGCGACGAACGTCGGCTCCATTCTTGAGCGTGGGAGAGAGAGAGAGATGATGTGGGGGGAACTGCGAATGGGTATGGGGGAGTTAGAACTCCCCCTGCCCGTCCTTATCCCCACGCGTCCAAGATGCCGCAGTAGTACCACATATCATCGCGGTAGTACCGCTCGAGCGGAAGTACCGCACCAAAGCGGTAGTACCGCTCACCCAGGCGGCAGTAAAAAATTACTGCCGCGTGGGGGCGGTAGTACCGTGCTCCCCATGCGGTAGTACCGTGGTTGGCTGCGGTAGTACCGTAGCTGGCCGCGGTAGTATCGTGAGCTCAAGACAAAGCAGGTTTGAACACGAGAAGAAGGTCTTTGCAAGGAAACTTTTCACACAAAGGTCACTAGAAGAACATGCTCAATTCAAAGGCAGAAAGACAACAAGAAACCACCAGCGACACAACCTCTCATAAGGAGAGGGCGGTGGCCGGAGCCACCTATGTTTGAGTTAGATGGTATGGCACCACGAAGAATTATCCTTGGGCCCATGACCAAAACTCGTCTTTGAAGCACAAGTACCATCAAAAATGGCTAATGTGAAAGAGTTGATATATTTAAGCATAATGGAGGGAGGGAAAGTTCATTGAGAGAACAACACTCCCCCTATGTTCATGCCTACACCTAAACTAGACAACAAATTGAGTGTGGTGGGGGGTGCAAGGGTTCAAGTCACATTGCTCGAATCAATGATATTTAGCTCATGCATTAACTCGCGAAATCTTGCTTCATCCAAGGGCTTCGTGAAGATATCTGCAAGGTTATCATGAGTGTTGACATACTTGAGCTCGATCTCCCCTTGCCTAATGTGATCCCGGATGAAGTGTTGCACCGGGTTGAGAGAAATCTTGATGGCACTTTCATTATCACACCAAAGAGGCACTTTGTCACAAATGACACCGTACTCCTTCAAAGTTTGCCTCATCCATAAGAGTTGTGCACAACAACTACCAGCCACCACATATTCCGCTTCGGTGTACGAGAGAGACACAGAACTTTGCTTCTTGGAAGACCAACTCACCAAAGAGCAACCAAGAAATTGGCACCCTCCGGAGGTGGACTTCCTATCCACTTTGTCTCCCACCCAATCGGAATCCGTATATCCTTCAAGCTTGAAGTTTGCCCCTCTTGGGTACCATAAGCCAAAGTTTGGGGTATGAGCCAAATATCGAAAGATTCGCTTGACCGCCACATAGTGACTTTCCTTTGGTGCGGCTTGAAACCGTGCACACATTCCCACACTCAACATGATATCCGGTCTAGATGCACAAAGGTAAAGCAAGGAACCAATCATGGAGAGATATACCTTTTGATCCACCGCTTTACCATTGGGATCAATGTCAAGTTGGCACTTGGTAGGCATTGGAGTAGAAGCCGGCTTGACATCACTTAGCTTGAATCTTTTTAGCATGTCTTGAGTATATTTGGCTTGGTTGATGAAGGTTCCTTCTCTTCTTTGTTTGATATCAAAACCAAGGAAGAACTTCAACTCTCCCATCGAAGACATCTTGAACTTGGAGGTCATGAGAGCAGCAAATTCCTCATTGAAAGCTTTGTTAGGGGAACCAAAGATAATATCATCAACATATAATTGGCATACAAACAACTCACCTTTGACCTTCTTAGTAAAAAGAGTGGGATCGATTTGCCCTACTTCAAATCCACGATCTTGTAGCAACTCGGTAAGGTGGTCATACCACGCACGTGGGGCTTGTTTAAGGCCATAGAGTGCCTTATCGAGTCGATACACATGATCCGGGAAGTAGGGATCCTCGAACCCGGGGGGTTGCTTGACATAGACCAACTCATTAATAGGACCATTAAGAAAAGCACTTTTCACATCCATTTGTTGCAACTTAAAGTTGTGATGGGAAGCATAAGCAATCAACAAACGAATGGATTCAAGGCGAGCAACAGGAGCAAAGGTTTCACCGTAGTCGATACCCTCGACTTGGGAGTAGCCTTGTGCTACCAATCTTGCCTTGTTGCGAATGATGTTCCCATGAGCATCTTTCTTGTTCTTGAAAATCCACTTGGTTCCAATGACGTTGTGGTTCCCCGATGGCCTTGGCACCAATCTCCACACCTTGTTGTACTCGAAGTTGTTGAGTTCTTCATGCATAGCATTGAGCCAATCCGAGTCTTCAAGCGCCTCATAGACCTTTTGGGGTTCAACACAAGAGACAAACGCGTGATGTTCACAATAGTTTGCTAATTGTCTACGAGTGCTTACCCCCTTTCTTAGGCTTCCAACCACATTCTCCATGAGATGGCCTTTGGTGGTGAGTTTGGAAGTGATCTTCGCGGCACGACGCTCTAATTCCTCCTCGGATGTGGAAGGAGGAGGGTTGACTTGATCATCTTGGGCACTGTCTTGAGCTTGTTCTTGATCTTGAGCTTGCTCATGATCTTGAACTTGCTCAAGTGGGAGAACTTGACCTTGGGCATCATTTGGAGGTTCACCATCATCTTGATATATATCTTGCCCTTGGTCGTGTTCACGAGGTTGAGGGCCTTCACTTTGTTCTTCGGAAGCGTATGGGTCTTGAGGAGGTGATGGCTCCACTTGAGTGGAGCATTGTCCTTCTCCTTCGGCCACAAGGGGTTCCTCAATGGGTAGAATATGACCAATACCCATTCTTCTTATGGCCTGGGGAGGAATTTCATCACCTACATCACAAGTACCACTTTGCTCCACTTGGGAGCCGTTATTTTCGTCAAACTCCATGTTACACATCTCCTCAATGAGCCCGGTGGACTTTTTGAGAACACGGTAAGCATGGGAGTTTGTAGCATAGCCAACAAATATGCCCTCATAGGCTCTAGCCTCAAATTTAGACAAACGAACACCTTTCTTGAGAATGAAACACTTACACCTGAACACCCGGAAGTACTTGAGATTGGGCTTGTTGCCGGTGAGTATCTCATAGGGAGTCTTGTTCAAGCCTTTGGGAGATAGAGCCGATTGGATGCATGACATGTGGTGTTGATGGCTTCAGCGCAAAAGTTGTATGGAGACTTGAACTCTGCCATCATGGTCCTTGCCGCATCCATCAACATCCGGTTCTTCCTCTCCGCAACACCATTTTGTTGAGGGGTATATGGTGCAGCATATTGATGCTTGATCCCCTCATCACTAAGAAACTTATCCAAGGTGTAGTTCTTGAACTCGGTGCCGTTGTCACTTCTTATTGTCAAGATCTTTGCATTATGTTGACGTTGAGCTTCATTTGCAAAGTCGATGACGGTTTGTTGACTCTCACTCTTCCTCTTGAAGAAGTATACCCAAGTGTATCTTGAATAGTCATCCACAATCACCAAGCAATACTTTCTACCTCCAAGACTATCAAATGATGGGGGCCCAAAGAGATCCATGTGAAGGAGCTCCAAGGGTCTCTTCGAGTAGATGATGGTCGTGGGAGGGTGAGCCTTCTCATGAAGCTTTCCTTCAATACAAGCACTGTAAGCACGGTCTTTGGCAAAACTAACATTTGTTAGTCCATGGACATGGTCCCCCTTGAGAAGACTTTGCAAAGATCTCATATTGACGTGGGCTAAATGGCGATGCCAAAGCCATCCCACGTCAACTTTAGCCATTAGGCATGTCGCGGTCTTAGTGGGTCGCTCCGAAAAGTTTATCACATAGAGACCGTTCTCGACATGCCCAACAAAGGCTACTTTAAGAGTCTTGCTCCACAAGAGGGCCACAGTATCAATGTCAAAGAAAGTGGCAAAGCCCATGAGTGCAAGTTGACGAACGGAAAGTAAATTGTATGCAAGGGACTCAACAAGCATGACTTTCTCGATCGTTAGATCATGAGAAATGACAACCTTGCCAATATCCTATACCTTAGAATGCGAGGCATCACCCCACTCGACATTGGTGGGCATAGATGGAATCTTTTGCACGTCCACCACCAAGTCCTTGCTTCCGGTCATATGATTTGTTGCTCCACTATCGAGCAACCATGATCCTCCACCGGAAGCAAACACCTACAAGAGATCAATGCTTGGTTTTAGGTACCCATTTAGTAATGGGTCCTTTGATGTTAGTAACAAGGGTCTTAGGAACCCAAATAGACCATTCAATGTACTCATAAGGAGAACCAACAAATTTAGCATAAACATGTCCATCACTAGCACGGCACAACACATATGACGGGTTAAAGTCGCCGGCTTTGTTGGAGGATATGGTTTTGCCCTTTTGGACATCAACTCCCTTCACTTTTTTCTTTTTCTCCTTAGGAGCACCCTCTCCCTCTCTCACAAAAGTTTGCTTGAGAGGAGGAGGACGTTTGGTCTTGTTGTTCTTCTTCTTACTCTTGGACTTGGGTGGAAACCCTATTCCCTTCTTGGCCACAACTTCCTTTCGATTGCTCAAAAGGTCATTGAGGCTCTTCTCACCTTGAATGCAAGTCACAAGCCCTTTCTCAAGTTGATCCTTCAACTTGGCATTCTCCTCCACAAGATGCACATGCTCACAACACGGGTTAGTAGCACATGCATTATCAATTAATACCATATGAGGGAAGGTGGCCTTTTCCTTGGTTAGCTTAACTTGGAGTTGAGCATGAGACTCCTTGAGGTTAGCGTGAGCACCCTTCAAGACCTTGTGGGCCTTGTCAAGTATCTCAAACTCCTCTTTGAGTCTAGCATGATCAACCCCAAGATTAGCCTTCTCGGAAGTTAGCACACGAGACACGACAAGAGCATGATCAAGATCTTTCTTTAACTTAGCATGGTCATTGTTGTATGACTCCTCAAAAGTCAAATGATGCACACGCTCTTCCTCAAGAGCATTAGAGAGATCCGATATCTCATCGGCATAGTCACGACTATGACCTTCCATCTTAGAGATGGTTTCTTCGTGAGCCTCGATCATGTCATTGGCCTCACCAAGTTGTTCCAAGATAGCAACAAAATTCTTCTTGGATTTGCCCTTGAGCTTACTCATAAAAGACTCAAATTCATTCACTTCCTCATTAGACCCATCATGTTCATCAATGCAATCCTCCAAGGAGGGATTAGTAATGATGGTGGTTTTGATGTTGGGGGTTACCTTGTTGGAAGCTTTAGCCATGAGGCACTTGGCGGTGATGTTCTCGTTGGGTGAATCAAAGAGAGACACCCGGGGAGTAGTAGCAATGGCAACGGACGCCATGGCCATCGCTTCTCCATTTTCATCATCATCGTCATCCTCATGGTATTCTTCTTGAACCACCAACCCACGAGTAGGAGTCTTCTTGGCGAAGTTGTTTTTGTTGGGGAAGGACTTGGCTTTGTCTTTTCGGATGAACTTGCCACCATTGTCTTCCCGCTTCTCGTAAGGACAATCCGCAACGAAATGGCTCACATTGCCACAGTTGAAGCAAGTTCTAACTCGTTGCTTGCCCTTGACGCCACTTGAGTTGTTCTTGTTGAAGTTGGGTCTTGTATTCTTCTTGCTCCAAAATTGTCTTGAAGCAAGGGCCATGTGATCATGATAATCATATTTGGTGTCTTCGGGGTTGCTCTCCTCATCTTCCTCATCTTCCTCTTCTTCCTCTTCTTCCACACTAACCTTGGCCTTCAAAGCAAGGTTGGGCTTCTTTGCCCTTTGAGAACGGAGCACCGCATTGTCAGCGGTCTTGTCCAAGATGCTCATTGCGACGAACTCATCCAACACTTCACTTGAGGTCATGGTGTGGAAGTCCGGTCTTTGACGAATGACGGAGGACATGGCCTTGTTGTAGGGCATCATGGCCTTGAGGAACTTGCGCTTGATCCAATTGTCATCCGTGTCCTTGCTCCCATGATCTCGGAGTGAGACTGCGAGTTTCTTCACTCTTCGAAAGAGCTCACGAGGTTCTTCATCTTCTTTCATTGCAAACTCATCGGCTTCATCTTGTACCACTTCATAGTTGGAGTGTTGAATGCTCGCACTTCCTCGATAGAGAGACACAACGCATTGCCATGCGTCTTTAGCCATGGCATGAGGTCGAAGATGAGGGAGATCTTCGGGAAGGATTGCATCTTGGATGATGAAGAGAGCATTCTCATTGAATTGATTATCCACCACTTCTCTCGGGGTGAAGTTGCTTCGGTCATGTGGATAGAAACCTTCTTCAATGATTCTCCAAAGGTTAGTATTCACATGATTTAAATGATGCTTGAAGCGATACACCCAAAAATCAAAATCCTCATTTCACAATCTTAGGAGGAGGACCGGCATGATTTAAATGAGTAGAGGGAATCGGTCCTCCATAAATTGGAGGTTCCACATGGGCAAATATGCTGGTGCCATTTCTACCACTAGTAGAAGGACTCTTTTCACTGTTAGCTTCCCCCTTGTCGGAGGTAGCATCCGTCACCTTGTTAGTGGGATCACCCACTTTCATCGGCGAGGTGGACAGTTTGACTCCTTCAAGAAATTTAGTAAGCATGCTTTCAACCTTGGTCATCATGGAGTCTTTCAATGTGTCTAGAGCCACATTGAGTTCCTCACGAGAGACCGAGGTTCCCCCATCGGCCGTAGACGAGATAGGATTCACACCGGAGTGCTCCTCCGCACCGTCTGTGGTGTCAACCATACTCTTCGGACGGCAAAGTCCTTAATAAAGAGACGAGGCTCTGATACAAATTGAAAGGATCGATATGGTTGACTAGAGGGGGGGGGGGTGAATAGGCAACTAACAATTTTTAGCTTTTCTTTACCAAATTAAACTTTGCATCAAAGTAGGTTGTCTAGATATGCAACTAGATGAACAACCTATATGATGCGACAACAACAAGTACACGAGCAAGTAAGGGAAACAACACAAGTAAGCTTGCAAAAGTAAAGATGCGAGATAACCAAGAGTGGAGCCGGTGGAGACAAGGATGTGTTACCGAAGTTCCTTCCTTTTGAGGGGAAGTACGTCTACGTTAGAGCGGTGTGGAGGCACAATGCTCCCCAAGAAGCCACTAGGGCCACCGTATTCTCCTCACGCCCTCACACAATGCGAGATGTCGTGATTCCACTATTGGTGCCCTTGAAGGCGGCGACCGAACCTTTACAAACAAGGTTGGGGCAATCTCCACAACAATTGGAGGCTCCCAACAACACCACAAAACTTCACCACAATGGAGTATGGCTTCAAGGTGACCTCAACCGTCTAGGGTGCTCAAACACCCAAGAGTAACAAGATCCGCTAGGGATAAGTGGGGAGAATCAAATCTCTCTTGGTGGAAGTGTAGATCGGGGCCTTGCCACCCAATCCCGAGCAAATCAACAAGTTTGATTGGCTAGGGAGATAGATCGGGCGAAAATGGAGCTTGGAGCAACAATGGAGCTTAAAGGTGGAAGAGGTGGTCAACTAGAGGTAGAAGACGCCCCTTTTATAGTCGTGGAAGAAATCCAACCGTTATCCACTTAGACCAGCCTGCGACACGCGGTACTACCGCTCCAGGGGTGCGATACTACCGCGAGGCCACGCGGTACTACCGTGGAGGACCACGGTACTACCACGGCAGCTGCAGAGACTATACCATAAGCAGAACTGCCGCGAGTGCGGTACTACCATACCCACGCGCGGTACTACCGCGAGGCAGGTAAGACTAAGTCTGGAATCGGCATGGATGAATAAAAATACATCCGTGCCTACTTCCGCTATCAAAGAGACGATGCAAACATCCTTCACGGTACTACCGTCCACGGGGCGCGGTACTACCGTGTGGGTGCGGATGTAAAAAATTACATCCGCCCCTACTACCGTGAAGCCACGGCACTAGGCCAGGGAACCACGGTACAACAGCTCGGAGGGAGCGGTACTACCATGGGCACCAGCGGTACTACCGCCCTAGACGTGCGGTACTACCGTGTGGGCACGGATGTAAAAAATTACATCCGCGCCTACTACCGCGATGCAGCGGTACTTGGCCTAACAGCCACGATACTACGACTCCGAGGGAGCGGTACTACCGCAAGCTCAGCAACAGTAGTCCAGACATTCACATAGAGGATAGACGGGGAATGCTCCAAGGTGCAGGGGAAAGGAGGAGACAGTGAAGAAAACGTGTACGTGATGATTCCTCCCGAACCTTTCCGACGCGGACCCCCTCTTAATAGTACGGCTCTCCTACGACTCAAATCCACCAAAAAGAAATGTAGAACAACGCCGTCTTCAATAGTCTCGAGGGGCACCGAATCGTCTCGTGCCTAGTGACAAAGCGTCTGAGAAACTCAAGGCACACGATTAGTCCGCAAATGCATTGTCATCAATCACCAAAACACATAAGGGATAAATATGCCCTTACACCCACTATTATTATCTCGATAAATATTCAGAGGGAGGGATACTTAAAAATTACACCGTCCATCCATGTTAAAAATGAAACTTTGAAATAATGACAGTTTAAAAAAACAGTCGTTAAGATCATGTCAATGTCCAAAACAGCGGCCATGTTTTCATTTAATATATTTGTAAGGTCCAAAAAATGAATGTTGTATTTCTCGATACAAATTCAAACGCATGATTTTAGGTGTTCAATCTCAATATTTCTAGATATCAATAGTCAAGTGATTATTTTGAAAATTTGACTCTTTCCATGCCTCAACCGACGTTGTTTTTTCGAGACGATTGTACTATGACATTTTAACCATCCAATCTAACTATTTGTGACAATACTCAAAGATGCTCTAATTGAAGGTACTCGTGGCCATAGCCACAACTCGATCCAAATTTTAACTTAGGCATAAAACCGACATGTCTTTTTTGCCTCTAATTTACCGCCTGACACGCAGAAGGAATCAACCAGCTTACAAGGAATCTTGCTACTGAGTGGGCCCAGAACAAGATTCGGGTGAATTGCGTTGCCCCGGGCGTGACCAAGAGTGACATGTTAAACAGTGTAGACACCGACTGAGTCTTTATTAAAATTACATTAAAGAAAATACACAAGCAGAACTATTTAACCTAATTTGTTATGACTTTTTTACCGGAGATTAGAGAGAACGAGTTGGCAGAATCCTACTACACAACTCTTTAGTATCGTTTTTTCTAAGAAACAAATCATTTGGAGAACTGATCATTTGTGAGTGGAACAGCTCGCACCGGACATTTTAGAGAAGGAGTTGGCGAGGATTCCGATGCGGCAAGCAGGCGAGCCAGAGGACGTGGCTGCAATGGTGTCGTTCCTCTGCATGCCAGCGGCATCCTTCATCACTGGCCAGGTCATCACCGTCGATGATGGTCGAACAATTAGTGCTTAGTTAATTAAGAGTACCTCACTGATAAACTCGTCTGCATGTCAATCAATTAATAAAGTAGCAGGTGGGCACTCCCTCCATCTCATAATTATGGGACGGAGGAAGTAATTATAGCAAGGATATGAGTGTTGTTCACTAAGATGACTTATGCACCTAGACGCAGTAAAATTATTTTGCTACATTGTTGATTTGTTGTTAGTTTTCTTTTGTATTTCTAAAGTAGATTTGCCTATTCAACTAGCCAAGCAAGCGTGGCCCATGATGCATGATCTTGGATGTTCGCATTGCCGTTACTGTGCTTTGTGTGGTTTTGTTGTACAAGTTATAAAGATGCGTATATTTTGGAACCAAACCGATATAGAGCACCCTATAGTGGTGATATTCATCCCATGGAGTGAAGCATCTCAACTATTGATCTTTGGTATAATATATATAATTAAATTTTTTTCCCTAAACTTAAAAGGTAATTATCCATGGTACAATCGAACAACTATTGGATCTTAACAAGGGTATTCGATTTTGCCCCGAATACGCACCTACATATATACAGTTCACATAATTAATATACTGTTAAACCGTAAAGAGGCATATAATCAAGGACAAATCTTTGAATTGTCATGCCAAAAAAAAATCTCGATGGGGAAACCTTGAACGTTGTAGAAGGGTGAACTATGTTCCTTGCCACAAGACCATCCAATGCAGAAAAGCTTCCTATGCCCTTACTGTGGGAGCACCCAGTGGCCCAAAAGGTATATTTAAATTATTACTACCACCATGCTAAAGAATTACGCGCAACAACAAAAAATAAAATATCTATTGGTTTCATCTGATTCAAAGCCCCCAACCCCAACGCTCAAACCAACAACCAGATCCGGACATATAGGTGGTCGCGAGCATCCCAGGCCGGCAGGGAAGACTGAGGAATGAGGGAGAGGACCGTCATCTTCAGATCAGGTCAAAGGGCCAACCTAGGATCGAGCTCTGCGCTCTACGTCATCATGCCGCCCAACGGCCATATATGACGCACACCAGCATTCCACGCCAGTCCCCATCATGGGGAAGGAGGCGCGTGCCCCAACATGACCGTTGCCACAGATCCAAGCGCTCCACGTGAGGACCACCACCACCATGCGGCCATCACAACTCCATCGTGTCATTGTCTTGGGCATGCACGCAGCTGCCAAGGCACCCCGCGCGAGCACCGTTGGTCGTCGCATCCGGCGGTACTCGCTACCTGCCAGGAAGGACGAAGCCCCCCCGCCACCAACCACCGCGAGGGGCTTTACCCAGGTGACACTGACCGGCGGTGGCCAGAGAGAAGAGGAAAGGAAGGGAGAAGAGGCAAAGTGACTAAGTTGCCACCTGAGTCGCCAGCGGGGGACGACATGGGGGCCTAGGGTTTCCCTTGTGTATGACGTGACGTACTACCCTAGATCAAGGTACACAAAAGATTGAATATATCACATGCAAATAAAGCACATGTTGCTATTATGTGCAAAAGTTGTCTACCTACTTACTTACATGCCTCAATTTCTACCCATGGAAGACAACTACAATAACAAACTCAGAGAGTAAGCATGTGTTGCACCTTGTATACTTATCTAGAAGGCAAAAGGACAACATCGACTAGAGCTCATCTTCTATGTAGCAACATCCTTAAGATGATCGTTCGACCCACTCGATGCTTTTTTGTGGGGTAAAGGGATTGTATTGATTAAATAATAGTCACATTACAATCCTGTAGGATGAGGTCTAATATTTCATCAAGCCGTGATCCTAACCAAACTACTGTTCGTTCCTCTAGACGACCAAAACAAGCAAGCAGGTCGCTCGCTTGGTTCATTTCCGGGGATATTTTGTTGACAACGAAATGCCTCCCTTGCTTCACGAGATGCTTCACGTGCTCAACTAGATGACCCAGCTGTGAGCTATATCGAGATTGATTATTAATCATCTTAGCAACCTCCATGGAATCTGTTTCAACAAGGACATCCTACTGACTCCACTCCATTGCAAGGGACATGCCTTCCATACAGGCACCTAGTTCCGCCTCAGGTGGTGATCCGCAGCTGCTAAGAAACTGGCAGGAAGAGAAAACAATTCGTCCTTGTTCATCACGGAGAATCATACCTGCCCCTCCCACACCTGTACTCTCACTGTATGACCCATCAATATTCAGCTTCAGCATGCCAGCAGGTGATCTCTCCCAACTATTGGTTGTAGCATGTGTCCTATGCGAAACTACACTGTGGCCGATCCATCCACTACACCTTTTCCTCTGATAATTTGCTCACTAGTCTGGTTCTTGATCTGCAATAAACTCGCCAGGTAACTGCATAAGAAACCTCGGGATCCTTCGATAGATGGAAAAGGCTTGTCATGAGTAAGCTCATTATGTCCATGCCATACTCTCCAGAGTATCATTAGGATACGAGCACAGTCCTAGTCAGTGCGTAGGAGTAGGAGCTCCAGGATCCACTCGGTTTGTAGACGCTCCATAATCGCATGTGAGGGAAGGTCCCAGACGTCACGCATGGCATGCCATAAAGCCCGAGCCGTTGGGCAACGATAAAGAGCGTGCTTTACATCCTCATGTTCCTGCCCACAGATTGTGCACACTTCGGTGATCGGGATATGATGATTTTTCTTGTTCTCCTCTGTTGCTAATGAATTAGTGATTACACGCCATGCAAAGGTACGGACTTTGGGAGGAACGACAAACTCCACAGCTTCTTCCAAATCTCATGATCACCATTCGGCCTAGTACTTGTGGCTGGCACATTACCAGCATGCTCTGTCAAGCTGAGGCCAAGCTTATAAGCACTCTTAACAGAGAAGATACCATTTTTTTCCGGCTACCAGGCAAGAAAGTCCGGTTCACGTCGTGGTGAGGTTCATATGGATAAAATGGCCCTAGCATCAATCGGTAGAAAGTTAGCCCACACAACAGCTACATCCCATGTACCTTGTTCATCAAGCAAGCTCGAAACTCTGATGACTCTGGACCGGCCTTGAGCGCTAATCGGCTTGAGCGAGGACGAGCATGGTATCCATTTGTCACGCCAGATGAGGACTGATTCACCATTACCAATGCTCCATATCATG
>NC_041385.1:692973945-693052971 GCF_002162155.2 Triticum dicoccoides | reverse complement strand
GGAACACAAAAAATAATGAAGCTAATATTAATTCACAACTTAATTTACTGCAGATGGATTTGACTTCTCTTGCGTGATGACCTTGCAAGATTTCTAGCCGCTAGCAATTGCCGAATTCCAAATATCAATTCAACAGCTATGACGAAGCCGATAGCATTGAGAAACGGTCTAATCCTAGTAGGGCAAGTGGGATGCAACAAGCTTTTGGTACACTCTAACTCTATGGATGTTATTGCCACGATGAAGAACTATGGAACTCAGTCGGTGTCGCTGCTGCAGTTTATGAAGAATGATCCTTCCTTTGTAGAGGTTCTGCTATTGTCAAGATCGATCACTGACCTAGAGAAGCCAATCAAGTTAGCTCATTTTTTACCTCGTAATTCCAAGAGTTCTAGTGCTATTTTGTGGCAACAACATGAACCACCTGACGTAATATTCGCGCACCTAACAAATGATGTAACTTTTATACTCCTTCCGTCCCAAAATATAAGAATGTTATTAACACTAGCATAGTGTCAAAAACGTTCTTATATCTGAAACAGAAGGAGTACCATTTTGAATAAAGTCACGACCATGGTTTTTCCTAAAAAGCACACCAAGAGAATTAGGGAGAGATAACAACTTACATAAAGATTCTAACAAACTCACGCACACTTTAGTACTCCCTCCGTCTCAAAATAAGTGTTTCAACTTTGTACTAACTTTATTTTGGGACGGAGGGAGTAGTTGATTACAACGATGTAATGATTCAAACTCCGCCAAAAGCTCCGACAAGTACATCTAACAATAAACTTTGGATTTGTATACTACTCCCTCCGTTCGGAATTACTTGTCTCGGAAATGAATGTATTTAAAACTAAAATACATCTAGATACATCCATTTCTGCGACAAGTAATTTCGAACGGAGGGAGTACAATTTTGCAAGGATAAGTCAGTGGTAAAAGCTGTAACGGAATCGACATCCAAAACGGCAGCTATTCTTGAGAAAACGCCACCCGCGTCCGTTGCATACACGTACACGTTGTCAATCATCGCCAATCTTATCTCCCATTCATCGTGAGCCAGTGACCGATCGGTCTACAAATTGGAGTGTGGCTTGACTGTCTGGAGTAGGCAAATACGACTGGACACTATGATGCTCGGTGCTCGTGGAACATGTGTTTCTGCCACGCACTGCCTACGCTACGTGTGAAGCGAGGTAACTCTCCCTAGTCCCTACGCGCCTTGTCTTACATATACTCTATCTTGCCACTCCACAGCACAGAGTATCAGAACACGCGCACGCATGCACATGGAGAGATCTAGAGAAAGACACACAGAGAGAGAGAGAGAGATGGCGGCCGGTGGCATGAGCAGGGAGGAGAGGTGGAGCCTGGCCGGCGCGACGGCGCTCGTCACCGGCGGCAGCAAAGGGATCGGGTACGTGATCATACTGTAATCTAATCAGCTAGCTTAGGTACGAAGACGCAATTTACTGTACTATAGTCGTTGATCGACCGATCGATGCATATATTCATGTGCTTATCGATGGGTGGAGAACAGCCACGCAATCGTGGAGGAGCTGGCGGGGCACGGGGCGCGGGTGCACACGTGCGCCCGGAGCGCGGCGGAGCTGGAGGAGTGCCGCCGCCGGTGGGAGGCCAAGGGGCTCCCGGTCACCGTCTCCGTCTGCGACGTCTCCCTGCGCGCCAGCAGGGAGCAGCTCATGGAGACGGCCAAGCAAGTTTTCGACGGCAAGCTCGACATACTGGTAAGTGGCCGTAACCAGTAACTTCGAGGACTTGGACTCGTCTTTCTGAAATCTTCAGAGTTTGTCAGTTCAATCTGATTAACTTCAGATTGAGATTGCAAATGGGCTCTAAAATTCCACCCAATCCAAAGAGGTTCGTCTGGATTTAAAGGGCTAAGTGTTTTCTCTGGACCATTCCTAATCTATGCAGGTGAACAACGCGGCGCAGATTCTAGCCAAGGCGGCCGTGGAGTGGACGTCGGAGGAGTACACGCACCTCATGGCGACCAACTTTGAGTCGTGCTTCCACCTGAGCCAGCTCGCGCACCCCTTGCTCCTCAGGGCCTCCATCGCTGGAGGAGGTAGCATCGTCAACATATCCTCCCTCGGGGGGCACGCTTGGGTTCCCGGGCCTCACAATTTACAGCATGACAAAAGGTAATTCCCTCCAGTTATCCTACTTTTGAAATTCGAGTATTATTATAGCGCCCATGTTAAAATAGAAACTTTCAAATAATGACGGTTTCAGAAAATAGTGGTTTAATTTGTACTTTAAAGATCAAGTAAATGTCTGAAATAACAACCATTTAATACTAGCTAATATGTCTGTGTGTTGCAATGGAAAAAAACAATCAAGTTATGCCAAGATGAGATAAGGACTAAAATGTTTTTCATAAACTACGTATGAATCATGTCATGATGAGATAAGGGACTTTTAAAAATTCATTTTAGAAATTGAAAATGTGATGGTCTCATCATGACTTGATTTCCTAAGACGCCACAATGAAATACTTTTTGGCTGAGCAAAATGCATTGGCGACCATGCCATAACTAGACTGATGAATGATGTGTCTTGCCTTGACCTAGCGTCGCGGTGTTTTCCATGACGAGTAATATTGTGGTATCAAAATAAACATAGTTATGTATGGAGGCAAATCTGATATTTAGTTATTTTCATATAGCTTGCAAAAACTAACGCTGTGTCAAATTTTTGGGGGGCTAAGCGTTGTACAGAACAGGGAAATCATTTTTTACCCGGCGCGCGATGGACTAAATAAAATAATAAAACGGCCACTATAGATAACCTAAAAAATCTCTATGTAAGATCCGGTTTGTTTTGTTCATTATTTGCCGATTTGTTTCAATGGACCTGTTTGAATTTTAGTGAACATTTTCTAAAATTTCATAGACATTTTTAAAAAATTCCTGAATATGTTTCAAACACACGATTATTTTTGGGGCTACTTGTTGTACAGAACACGGGTTTTTTCTAACGGCAGCAATGGACTAAATAATATCATAATACGACCTCTACAGATCACCTAAAAAACCTTTCTGTAAGCGCCCGTTCGTTTTGTTCGTTATTTAGGATCTGTTTCAGTGGATTTGTTTGAATTTTTGTGAACATAATTTCATGGATTTTTTTAATAATTTCCGAATATGTTTTGTATACACGATCATTTCTAAAAAATATGATCATTTTTATTTCACGAAGATTTTCTTTGAAATCATGAATGTTTTATAATATGTTAACAGTTTTTTTAAAACAGTCTTGCTAAACTGAGACTCCGTTAGGTCTCAGCCGGTACTATATCCATGAGATCTTACATATAGATCCGTGCAAAATCTTCTTTTCAGTTTTTCTTTTTCTCTCTTGCATGTTATGTCACTTGACTGATACTTGGTTAAATCTCAGTCAACTGAGGCCTAGCCACACCGTTTTTAAAATCACAAACATTTTATGATTTCCCAATTACTTTTGGAATTCACAAACATTTTATGGTTTGCAATTTTTTTTAAATCACAACTTTTTTGAAATTTGGAGTTTTCGAAATCCTGAATTAATTTTTAAAATGTAAAACAAAAACAGAAATGAGAAAAGAGAAAGCAAAAACCCGAAATGAAAAAATAGGGCTTCACGCTCCACACATGGGCTAGCACATGAACACGGTGAGAAGAGGAGGCGTACTCGAAAAAGAGAGAAAAAGGAAAGACCCTGGGATCGAACCCGGGTCTCTGTAGAAGACTGAGGCCTTAATCATTGTGGTGCTTGTGTGCCTGTGACAAATGAGGGTATAACTGTATAAGAACCAAACACGATGATGACTTTAAAAAACGAATTGTTTTCTTCACTCATAGGTGACATAGTGAGTAATTTATGACAACTTCGGGGATAATTTTTCACCGGACGGGCAGGAGCACTAATTACTTTATTAATAGGTATAGACATAGATGTTTGTAAAATCCAAAAAAATGAACGGTGTACTTTCCGATGCAAATTCACACACATGATTTTAGGTTCTATTCAATCTCAATATTTCTGGATATCAGTAGTCCAGTGCCTATTGATTCTTTCCTTGTCTCAAACGACGATGTTTTTGGAGACGAGATCGCACTATAACTTTTCAGCTATCCAGTCTAACTACTTGTAAAAAAAAACTCAAAGAAGCTCTAATTGAAGGTATTCATAACCGTGACTCCATCCAACTTACAACTGATGCATAAGACTGACACCTCTTTTTCGTCTTTAATATACCAGGATGAATTAACCAGCTTACAAGGAGCCTTGCTACCGAATGGGCCCAGAACAAGATCCGGGTGAATTGCGTCGCCCCAGGCGCGACCAAGAGTGACATGTTAAACAGCGTAGGCACCGACCGAGTCTTCATTAAAATTACATTCAGAAAATACACAAGCAAAACTATTTAGCCTAATTAGTTATGACTTTTACGTATGTAGTAGGATTCTCTTCTAAGAAACAAATCATTTGGTGAACTGATCATTTGTGCGTGGAACAGCTTCCACCGAAAATTAAAGAGAACGAGTTGACGAGGACTCCGATGCGGCGGGCAGGCGAGAGCCAGAGGAGGTGGCTGCAGTGGTGTCGTTCCTCTGCATGCCAGCGGCATCCTTCGTCACCGGCCAAGTCATCACCGTTGATGGTGGTCGAACAATTAGTGCGTAGTTAATTATTAAGAGGGCCTCATCGATTAAACTCTTCTGCATGCAGATTCAATAATAAAGTAGCAAGTAGGTAGCAAGCACCTGAGTGTTGTCCCCTAGTATAATTATTTTGCTACATTGTTGTTAGTTTTTAATGTATTTCTAAAGTAGAATTGTCTATTTTACTAGCTAAGCAAGCGTGGACGCACGCAAGATGCATGGTTTTGGATGTTGCAAAAATTCGCAGTAGTGCGGAAACGCCTGCTGCCGTCCATCTACGTTGTGACCTGTGCACATGTATTTTGCGGAAATTCATTGGAAAATGGATGAAAATTCTTACGTATCTCCTTCTCTCAGTTCTCTTCATCTAGGCAACATGCATCATGGTCCCTTAGGCCCCTCTCAATGCTCCACCTTGTACAGGTGCTAAGGCTGCTATGTAGGCAAAAAGTCTGATGTGGCAAGGTAATTAAGAGGAGAGAGATGAGTGTGGTGACACCAGGAAGAAACAATGCCAAACGCGAGAACCTAGGCAAAACACTTAAATGGAAGGATCCCACCAATGCATGAAGAACTTTAGTTACAAAATCATTAAATCAAGGATGCTTGGCATCAACAAGTTAAGCACCTATGCATTGGGGCCTTTAGTTGCTAAAGTTTTTAATGTGCTTAGCACTGAAAGAAATATGCCCTAGAGGCAATAATAAAGTTATTATTTATTTCCTTATATCATGATAAATGTTTATTATTCATGCTAGAATTGTATTAACCGGAAACATGATACATGTGTGAATACATAGACAAAACTATAGTCACCAGTATGCCTCTACTTGACTAGCTCATTAATCAAAGATGGTTATGTTTCCTAACCATAGACATGTGTTGTCATTTGATTAATGGGATTACATCATTAGGAGAATGATGTGATTGACATGACCCATCCCGTTAGCTTAGCACATGATCGTTTAGTATTCTGCTATTGCTTTCTTCATGACTTATACATGTTCCTGTAACTATGAGAATTATGCAACTCCCGTTTACCGGAGGAACACTTTGGGTACTACCAAACGTCACAACGTAACTGGGTGATTATAAAGGAGTACTACAGGTGTCTCCGAAGGTACATGTTGAGTTGGCGTATTTCGAGATTAGGTTTGGTCACTCCGATTGTCGGAGAGGTATCTCTGGGCCCTCTCGGTAATACTCAGCACTTAAGCCTTGCAAGCATTATAACTAATGAGTTAGTTGTGAGATGACGTATTACAGAACGAGTAAAGAGACTTGCCGGTAACGAGATTGAACTAGGTATTGGATACCGATGATCGAATCTCGGGCAAAACGTATGTTGTTATGCGGTTTGACCGATAAAGATCTTCGTAGAATATGTAGGAACCAATATGGGCATCCAGGTCCCGCTATTGGTTATTGACCGAGAATGGTTTTAGGTCATGTCTACATAGTTCTCGAACCCGTAGGGTCCGCACGCTTAACGTTTCGATGACAGTTTTATTATGAGTTTATAAGTTTTGATGTACCGAAGTTTGTTCGGAGTCCCGGATGTGATCACGGACATGACGAGGAGTCTCGGAATGGTCGAGACATAAAGATTGATATATTTGAAGCCTATGTTTGGACATCGGAATGGTTCCGGGTGAAATCGGCATTTTACCGGAGTACCGGGAGGTTACCGGAACCCCCCGGGGGGTTAATGGGCCTACATGGGCCAAGAGGGAGAAGAGGAAGGAGCCAGGAGGGGGCCGCACGCCCCTCCCCCTCCTAGTCCGAATAGGACAAGGGAAGGGGGGCGGTGCCCCCCCCCCCCTTTCCTTCCCCTCTTCCTCCTCTTTCCCCTTTCTCTCCTACTCCTACTTGGAAAAGGGGAGTCCTACTCCCGGTGGGAGTAGGACTCCCCCCTTGGCGTGCCCCCTAGGCCGGCGGCCTCGTCCCCCTTGGCTCCTTTATATACGGGGGCGGGGGGCACTCCATAGACACACAAGTTGATCTACGGATCGTTCCTTAGCCGTGTGCGGTGCCCCCTTCCACCAGATTCCACCTCGGTCATATCGTCACGGAGCTTAGGCGAAGCCCTGCGCCGGTAGAACATCATCATCGTCACCACGCCGTCGTGCTGACGAAACTCATCTCTGGAGCCTTTGCTGGATCGGAGGGCCGGAGATCGTCATCGAGCTGAACGTGTGCTGAACTCAGAGGCCCCGTACGTTCGGTGCTTGGATCGGTCGGATTGTGAAGATGTACGACTACATCAACCGCGTTGTGCTAACGCTTCCGCTTACAGTCTACGAGGGTACGTGGACGAACACTCTCCCCTCTCGTTGCTATATCATCACCATGATCTTGCGTGTGCGTAGGAAATTTTTTGAAATTACTACGTTCCCCAACAGTGGCATCCGAGCCTAGGTTTTATGCGTTGATGTTATATGCACGAGTAGAACACAAGTGAGTTGTTGGCGATACAAGTCATACTGCTTACCAGCATGTCATACTTTGGTTCGGTGGTATTGTGAGATGAAGCGGCCCGGACCGACATTACGCGTACGCTTACGCGAGACTGGTTTCACCGTTACGAGCATTCGTGCTTAAAGGTGGCTGGCGGGTGTCTGTCTCTCTCACTTTAGCTGAATCGAGTGTGGCTACGCCCGGTCCTTGCAAAGGTTAAAATAGCACCAACTTGACGAACTATCGTTGTGGTTTTTGATGCGTAGGTAAGAACGGTTCTTGCTAAGGCCGTAGCAGCCACGTAAAATTTGCAACAACAAAGTAGAGGACGTCTAACTTGTTTTTGCAGGGCATGTTGTGATGTGATATGGTCAAGACGTGATGCTATATTTTATTGTATGAGATGATCATGTTTTGTAACCGAAGTTATCGGCAACTGGCAGGAGCCATATGGTTGTCGCTTTATTGTATGAAATGCAAACGCCCTGTAATTGCTTTACTTTATCACTAAGCGGCAGTGATAGTCATAGAAGCAATAGATGGCATAACGACAACGATGCTACGATGGGGATCAAGGTGTCGCGCCGGTGACGATGGTGATCATGACGATGCTTCGAAGATGGAGATCACAAGCACAAGATGATGATGGCCATATCATATCACTTATATTGATTGCATGTGATGTTTATCCTTTATGCATCTTATCTTGCTTTGATTGACAGTAGCATTTTAAGATGATCTCTCACTAATTATCAAGAAGTGTTCTCCCTGAGTATGCACCGTTGCGAAAGTTCTTCGTGCTGAGACACCACGTGATGATCGGGTGTGATAGGCTCTATGTTCAAATACAACGGGTGCAAAACAGTTGCACACGCGGAATACTCAGGTTATACTTGACGAGCCTAGCATATACAGATATGGCCTCGGAACACGGAGACCGAAAGGTCGAGCGTGAATCATATAGTAGATATGATCAACATAGAGATGTTCACCATTGAAACTACTCCATCTCACGTGATGATCGGACATGGTTTAGTTGATTTGGATCACGTGATCACTTAGATGACTAGAGAGATGTCTGTCTAAGTGGGAGTTCTTAAGTAATATGATTAATTGAATTTAAATTTATCATGAACTTAGTACCTGATAGTATCTTGCTTGTCTATGTTTGTTTGTAGATAGATGGCTCGTGTTGTTGTTCCGTTGAATTTTAATGCGTTCCTTGAGAAAGCAAAGTTGAAAGATGATGGTAGCAATTACACGGACTGGGTCCGTAACCTGAGGATTATCCTCATTGCTGCACAGAAAAGTTACGTCCTGGAAGCACCGTTGGGTGCCAGGCCTGCTGCTGATGCAACTGACGACGTTAAGAACGTCTGGCAGAGCAAAGCTGATGACTACTCTATAGTTCAGTGTGCCATGCTTTACGGCTTAGAACCGGGCCTTCAACGACGTTTTGAACGTCATGGAGCATATGAGATGTTCCAGGAGTTGAAGTTAATATTTCAAGCAAATGCCCGGATTGAGAGATATGAAGTCTCCAATAAGTTCTATAGCTGCAAGATGGAGGAGAATAGTTCTGTCAGTGAACACATACTCAAAATGTCTGGGTATAATAATCACTTGATTCAACTGGGAGTTAATCTTCCTGATGATAGTGTCATTGACAGAATTCTCCAATCACTGCCACCAAGCTACAAGAGCTTCGTGATGAACTATAATATGCAAAGGATGAACAAGACTATTCCCAAGCTCTTCGCGATGCTGAAAGCCGTGGAGGTAGAAATCAAGAAGGAGCATCAAGTGTTGATGGTTAACAAGACCACTAGTTTCAAGAAGAAGGGCAAAGGGAAGAAGAAGGGGAACTTCAAAAAGAACGGCAAGCAAGTTGTTGCTCAAGAGAAGAAACCCAAGTCTGGACCTAAGCTTGAAACTGAGTGCTTCTACTGCAAGCAGACTGGACACTGGAAGCGGAACTGCCCCAAGTATTTGGCGGATAAGAAGATGGCAAAGTGAACAAAGGTATATGTGATATATATGTTATTGATGTGTACCTTACTAATGCTCGCAGTAGCACCTGGGTATTTGATACTGGTTCTGTTGCTAATATTTGCAACTCGAAACAGGGACTAGGATTAAGCGAAGATTAGCTAAGGACGAGGTGACGATGCGCGTGGGAAATGGTTCCAAAGTCGATGTGATCGCGGTCGGCACGCTACCTCTACATCTACCATCGGGATTAGTATTAGACCTAAATAATTGTTATTTTGTGCCAGCGTTGAGCATGAACATTATATCTGGATCTTGTTTGACGCGAGGCGGTTATTCATTTAAATCAGAGAATAATGGTTGTTCTATTTATATGAGTAATATCTTTTATGGTCATGCACCCTTGAAGAGTGGTCTATTTTTATTGAATCTCGATAGTAGTGATACACATATTCACAGTGTTGAAACCAAAAGATGCAGAGTTGATAATGACAGTGCAACTTATTTGTGGCACTGCCGTTTAGGTCATATCGGTGTAAAGCGCATGAAGAAACTCCATACTGATGGGCTTTTGGAATCACTTGATTATGAATCACTTGGTACTTGCGAACCGTGCCTTATGGGCAAGATAACTAAAACGCCGTTCTCCGGTACTATGGAGAGAGCAACAGATTTGTTGGAAATCATACATACAGATGTATGTGGTCCAATGAATGTTGAGGCTCGTGGCGGATATCGTTATTTTCTCACCTTCACAGATGATTTGAGCAGATATGGGTATATCTACTTAATGAAACACAAGTCTGAAACATTTGAAAAGTTCAAAGAATTTCAGAGTGAAGTAGAAAATCATCGTAACAAGAAAATAAAGTTTCTACGATCTGATCGTGGAGGAGAATATTTGAGTTACGAGTTTGTTCTACACTTGAAACAATGCGGGATAGTCTCGCAACTCACGCCACCTGGAACACCACAACGAAATGGTGTGTCCGAACGTCGTAATCGTACTTTACTTGATATGGTGCGATCTATGATGTCTCTTACTGATCTACCGCTATCGTTTTGGGGTTATGCTTTAGAGATGGCCGCATTCACGTTAAACAGGGCACCATCAAAATCCGTTGAGACGACGCCTTATGAACTATGGTTTGGCAAGAAACCAAAGTTGTCGTTTCTTAAAGTTTGGGGTTGCGATGCTTATGTGAAGAAACTTCAACCAGATAAGCTCGAACCCAAATCGGAGAAATGTGTCTTCATAGGATACCCAAAAGAGACTATTAGGTACACCTTCTATCACAGATCTGAGGGCAAAATTTTCGTTGCTAAATTCGGATCCTTTCTAGAGAAGGAGTTTCTCTCGAAAGAAGTGAGTGGGAGGAAAGTAGAACTTGATGAGATAACTGTATCTACTCCCTTATTGGAAGGTAGTTCATCACAAGAACCGGTTCCTGTGACAACTACACCAATTAGTGAGGAAGCTAATGATATTGATCATGAAACTTCAGACCAAGTTTCTGCTGAACCCCGTAGGTCTACCAGAGTAAAGATCCGCACCAGAGTGGTACGGCAATCCTATTCTGGAAGTCATGTTACTTGACCATGATGAACCTACGAACTATGAGGAAGCGATGATGAGCCCAGATTCCGCAAAATGGCTGGAGGCCATGAAATCTGAGATGGGATCCATGTATGAAAACAAAGTATGGACTTTGGTTGACTTGTCCGATGATCGGCAAGCTATTGAGAATAAATGGATCTTTAAGAAGAAGACTGACGCTGATGGTAATGTAACTGTCTATAAAGCTCGACTTGTTGCGAAAGGTTTTCGACAAGTTCAAGGGGTTGACTACGATGAGACTTTCTCACCCGTAGCGATGCTTAAGTCTGTCTGAATCATGTTAGCTATTGCTGCATTTCATGATTATGAAATCTGGCAAATGGATGTCAAGACTGCATTCTTGAATGGACTTCTAGAAGAAGAGTTGTATATGATGCAGCCGGAAGGTTTCGTTGATCCAAAAGGTGCTAACAAAGTGTGCAAGCTCCAGCGTTCCATTTATGGACTGGTGCAAGCATCTCGGAGTTGGAATAAACGCTTTGATAGTGTGATCAAAGCATATGGTTTCATACAGACTTTTGGAGAAGCCTGTATTTACAAGAAAGTGAGTGGGAGCTCTGTAGCATTTCTAGTTTTATATGTAGATGACATATTATTAATTGGAAATGATATAGAATTTCTGGATAGCATAAAGAGATACTTGAATAAAAGTTTTTCAATGAAAGACCTTGGTGAAGCTGCTTATATATTGGGCATCAAGATCTATAGAGATAGATCAAGACGCTTAATAGGACTTTCACAAAGCACATACCTTGACAAAATGTTGAAAAAGTTCAAAATGGATCAGGCAAAGAAAGGGTTCTTGCCTGTGCTACAAGGTGTGAAGTTGAGTCAAACTCAATGCCCGACCACAACAGAAGATAGAGAGAAAATGAAAGATGTTCCCTATGCTTCAGCCATAGGCTCTATCATGTATGCAATGCTATGTACCAGACCTGACGTATGCTTAGCAATAAGCTTAGCAGGAAGGTACCAAAGTAATCCAGGAGTGGATCAATGGACAGCGGTCAAGAACATCCTGAAATACCTGAAAAGGACTAAGTATATGCTTCTCGTATATGGAGGTGACAAAGAGCTAGTCGTAAGAGGTTACGTCGATGCAAGCTTTGACACTGATCCGGACGATTCTAAATCGCAAACCGGATACGTGTTTATATTAAACGGTGGAGCTGTAAGTTGGTGCAGTTCTAAACAAAGCGTCGTGGCGGGATCTACATGTGAAGCGGAGTACATAGCTGCTTCTGAAGCAGCAAATGAAGGAGTCTGGATGAAGGAGTTCATTTCTGATCTAGGTGTCATACCTAGTGCATCGGGACCAATGAAGATCTTCTGTGACAATACTGGTGCAATTGCCTTGGCAAAGGAATCCAGATTTCACAAGAGGACCAAGCACATCAAGAGACGCTACAATTCCATTCGGGACCAAGTCCAAGTGGGAGACATAGAGATTTGCAAGATACATACGGATCTGAATGTTGCAGACCCGTTGACTAAGCCTCTCTCACAAGCAAAACATGATCAGCACCAAGACTCCATGGGTGTTAGAATCATTACTATGTAATCTAGATTGTTGACTCTAGTGCAAGTGGGAGACTGAAGGAAATATGCCCTAGAGGCAATAATAAAGTTATTATTTATTTCCTTATATCATGATAAATGTTTATTATTCATGCTAGAATTGTATTAATCGGAAACATGATACATGTGTGAATACATAGACAAAACTATAGTCACTAGTATGCCTCTACTTGACTAGCTCATTAATCAAAGATGGTTATGTTTCCTAACCATAGACATGTGTTGTCATTTGATTAATGGGATTACATCATTAGGATAATGATGTGATTGACATGACCCATTCCGTTAGCTTAGCACATGATCGTTTAGTATTCTGCTATTGCTTTCTTCATGACTTATACATGTTCCTGTAACTATGAGAATTATGCAACTCCCATTTACCGGAGGAACACTTTGGGTACTACCAAACGTCACAACGTAACTGGGTGATTATAAAGGAGTACTACAGGTGTCTCCGAAGGTACATGTTGAGTTGGCGTATTTCGAGATTAGGTTTTGTCACTCCGATTGTCGGAGAGGTATCTCTGGGCCCTCTCGGTAATACTCATCACTTAAGCCTTGCAAGCATTATAACTAATGAGTTAGTTGTGAGATGACATATTACAGAACGAGTAAAGAGACTTGCCGGTAACGAGATTGAACTAGGTATTGGATACCGACGATCGAATCTCGGGCAAGTAACATACCGATGACAAAGGGAACAACGTATGTTGTTATGCGGTTTGACCGATAAAGATCTTCGTAGAATATGTAGGAACCAATATGGGCATCCAGGTCCCGCTATTGGTTATTGACCGAGAATGGTTTTAGGTCATGTCTACATAGTTCTCGAACCCGTAGGGTCCGCACGCTTAACGTTTCGATGACAGTTTTATTATGAGTTTATAAGTTTTGATATACCGAAGTTTGTTCGGAGTCCCGGATGTGATCACGGACATGACGAGGAGTCTCGGAATGGTCGAGACATAAAGATTGATATATTGGAAGCCTATGTTTGGACATCAGAATGGTTCCGGGTGAAATCGGCATTTTACCGGAGTACCGGGAGGTTACCGGAACCCCCCGGGGGGTTAATGGGCCTACATGGGCCAAGAGGGAGAAGAGGAAGGAACCAGGAGGGGGCTGCGCGCCCCTCCCCCTCATAGTCCGAATAGGACAAGGGAAGGGGGCGCCCCCCCCCCCTTTCCTTCCCCTCTTCATCCTCTTTCCCCTTTCTCTCCTACTCCTACTTGGAAAAGGGGAGTCCTACTCCCGGTGGGAGTAGGACTCCCCCCCTTGGCGCGCCCCCTTGTTGGGGAACGTTGCAGAAAATTAAAATTTTTCCTACGGTTTCACCAAGATCCATCTATGAGTTCATCTAAGCAACGAGTCAAGGGAGTGAGTTTGCATCTACATACCACTTGTAGATCGCGTGCGGAAGCGTTCAAGGGGATGGTGATGATGGAGTCGTACTCGACGTGATTCGGATCACCGATGACCAAGTACTGAACGGACAGCACCTCCGCGTTCAACACACGTACGGGACGGGAGACGTCTCCTCCTTCTTGATCCAGCAAGGGGGGAGGAGAGGTTGAGGAAGATCGCTCTAACGGCAGCACGACGGCGTGGTGTAGTTGGTGCAGTAGTACTCCGACAGGGCTTCGCCAAGCGCGTACGGAGGAGGAGAGGTGTTGGGGAGGGGAGGGGCTGCTCCTTGGCTTGTGTGTTGCAGCCCTCCCCTCACCCCTCTATATATAGGGGAAGGGGGAAAGGGGGGGCGGCCCTCTAGGGAAAACCCTAGGGGGGGGGCGGCGGCCAAAGGGAGAGGGGAAGAGGGGTGGCTTGCCCCCCAAGCCAGGGGGGCGCCCCCTTTAGGGTTTCCCCCTCCCTTGTCCTAGCCGCATGGGCCTAGGTGGGGAGGCGCGCCCAGCCCACTAGGGGCTGGCTCCCTGCCCCACGTAGCCCATGTGGTCCCCCGGGAGGGGTGGCCCCACCCGATGGACCTCCGGAACCCTTCCGGTGGCCCCGGTACAATACCGGTATGCCCCCGAAACTTTTCGGTGTCCGTTTGACAACTTCCCATATATAAATCTTTACCTCCGGACCCTTCCGGAACTCCTCATGATGTCCGGGATCTCATCCGCGACTCCGAACAACATTCGGTAATCACATACAAGTCTTCCTAATAACCCTAGCGTCACCGAACCTTAAGTGTGTAGACCCTACGGGTTCGGGAGCCATGCAGACATGACCGAGACGCTCTCAGGTCAATAACCAACAGCGGGATCTGGATACCCATGTTGGATCCCACATGCTCCTCGATGTTGTCATCGGATGAACCACGATGTCGAGGATTCGATCAAACCCTGTATACAATTCCCTTTGTCAATCGGTACGTTACTTGCCCGAGACTCGATCATCGGTATCCCAATACCTTGTTCAGTCTCGTTACTGGCAAGTCACTTTACTCGTACCATAATGCATGATCCCGTGGCCAACACCTTGGTCACCTTGAGCTCATTATGATGATGCAGTACCGAGTGGGCCCAGAGATACCTCTCCGTCATACGAAGTGACAAATCCCAGTCTCGATCCGTGTCAACCCAATAGACACTTACGGAGATACCTGTAGTGCACCTTTATAGTCACCCAGTTACGTTGTGACGTTTGATACACCCAAAGCACTCCTACGGTATCCAGGAGTTACACGATCTCATGGTCGAAGGAAGAGATACTTGACATTGGCAAAGCTCTAGCAAACGAACTACACGATCTTTGTGCTATGCTTAGGATTGGGTCTTGTCCATCACATCATTCTCCTAATGATGTGATCCCGTTATCAACGACATCCAATGTCCATAGCCAGGAAACCATGACTATCTGTTGATCATAACGAGCTAGTCAACTAGAGGCTCACTAGGGACATATGGTGGTCTATGTATTCACACGTGTATTACGATTTCCGGATAATACAGTTATAGCATGAATAAAAGACAATTATCATGAACAATGAAGTATAATAATACTTCTATTATTGCCTCTAGGGCATATTTCCAACAGTCTCCCACTTGCACTAGAGTCACCAATCTAGTTACATTGTGATGAATCGAACACCCATAGAGTTCTGGTGTTGATCATGTTTTGCTCGCGAGAGAGGTTTAGTCAACGGATCTGCGACATTCAGATCCGTATGTACTTTGCAAATTTCTATGTCTCCATCTTGAACATTTTCACGGATGGAGTTGAAACGACGCTTGATGTGCCTGGTCTTCTTGTGAAACCTGGGCTCCTTGGCAAGGGCAATAGCTCCAGTGTTGTCACAGAAGAGTTTGATTGGCCCCGACGCATTGGGTATGACTCCTAGGTCGGTGATGAACTCCTTCACCCAAATCGCTTCATGCGCTGCCTCCGAGGCAGCCATGTACTCCGCTTCACACGTAGATCCCGCCACGACGCTCTGCTTGCAACTGCACCAGCTTACTGCTCCACCATTCAACATATACACGTATCCGGTTTGTGACTTAGAGTCATCCAGATCTGAGTCGAAGCTAGCGTCGATGTAACCCTTTACGACAAGCTCTTCGTCTCCTCCATAAACGAGAAACATGTCCTTTGTCCTTTTCAGGTACTTCAGGATATTCTTGACCGCTGTCCAGTGTTCCTTGCCGGGATTACTTTGGTATCTTGCTACCAAACTTACGGCAAGGTTTACATCAGGTCTGGTACACAGCATGGCATACATAATAGATCCTATGGCTGAAGCATAGGGGATGACACTCATCTCTTCTTTACCTTTTGCCGTGGTCGGTGACTGAGCCGTGCTCAATCTCACACCTTGTAACATAGGCAAGAACCCTTTCTTGGACTGATCCATTTTGAACCTTTTCAAAATCTTATCAAGGTATGTGCTTTGTGAAAGACCTATGAGGCGTCTCGATCTATCTCTATAGATCTTAATGCCTAATATATAAGCAGCTTCTCCAAGGTCCTTCATTGAAAAACATTTGTTCAAGTAGGCCTTAATGCTTTCCAGAAATTCTATATTATTTCCCATCAAGAGTGTGTCATCTACATATAATATGAGAAATGCTACAGAGCTCCCACTCACTTTCTTGTAAACGCGGGCTTCTCCATAAGTCTGCATAAATCCAAACGCTTTGATCATCTCATCAAAGCGAATATTCCAGCTCCGAGATGCTTGCACCAGCCCATAAATGGATCGCTGGAGCTTGCATACTTTGTTAGCGTTCTTAGGATCGACAAAACATTCCGGCTGCATCATATACAGCTCTTCCTTAAGATGTCCGTTAAGGAATGCCGTTTTGACGTCCATCTGCCATATCTCATAATCATAGTATGTGGCAATTGCTAACATGATTCGGACGGACTTCAGCTTCGCTACGGGAGAGAATGTCTCGTCGTAGTCAATCCCTTGAACTTGTCGATAACCCTTAGCGACAAGTCGAGCTTTATAGATGGTAACATTACCATCCGCGTCCGTCTTCTTCTTATAAATCCATTTGTTTTCTATCGCTCGCCGATCATCGGGCAAGTCTGTCAAAGTCCATACTTTGTTTTCATACATGGATTCTATCTCGGATTTCATGGCTTCAAGCCATTTGTTGGAATCTGGGCCCGCCATCGCTTCTTCATAGTTCGAAGGTTCACCGTTGTCTAACAACATGATTTCCAGGACAGGGTTGCCGTACCATTCTGGTGCGGAACGTGTCCTTGTGGACCTACGAAGCTCAGTAGCAACTTGATCCGAAGTACCTTGATCATCATCATTGTTTTCCTCTTCGGTTGGTGTGGGCATCACAGGAACATTTTCCTGAGCTGCACCACTTTCCCGTTCGAGAGGTAGTACTTCATCGAGTTCTACTTTCCTCCCACTTACTTCTTTCGAGAGAAACTCTTTTTCCAGAAAGCATCCGTTCTTGGCAACAAAGATCTTGCCCTCGGATCTTAAGTAGAAGGTATACCCGACAGTTTCCTTAGGGTATCCTATGAAGACGCATTTTTCCGACTTGGGTTCGAGCTTTTCAGGTTGAAGTTTCTTGACATAAGCATCGCATCCCCAAACTTTTAGAAACGACAGCTTAGGTTTCTTCCCAAACCATAATTCATACGGTGTCGTCTCAACGGATTTAGACGGTGCCCTATTTAAAGTGAATGTAGCTGTCTCTAGAGCGTATCCCCAAAATGATAGTGGTAAATCGGTAAGAGACATCATAGACCGCACCATATCCAATAGAGTGCGATTACGACGTTCGGACACACCGTTTCGCTGAGGTGTTCCAGGCGGCGTGAGTTGTGAAACGATTCCACATTTCTTTAAGTGTGTACCAAATTCGTGACTTAAGTATTCTCCTCCACGATCTGATCGTAGGAACTTTATCTTTCGGTCACGTTGATTCTCTACCTCATTCTGAAATTCCTTGAACTTTTCGAAGGTCTCAGACTTGTGTTTCATTAAGTAGACATACCCATATCTACTCAAGTCATCAGTGAGAGTGAGAACATAACGATATCCTCCGCGAGCCTCAATGCTCATTGGACCACACACATCGGTATGTATGATTTCCAACAAGTTGGTTGCTCGCTCCATTGTTCCGGAGAACGGAGTCTTGGTCATTTTGCCCATGAGGCATAGTTCGCATGTGTCAAATGATTCATAATCAAGAGACTCCAAAAGTCCATCAGCATGGAGCTTCTTCATGCGCTTGACACCAATGTGACCAAGGCGGCAGTGCCACAAGTATGTGGGACTATCGTTATCAACTTTACATCTTTTGGTATCCACACTATGAACATGTGTAATATTACGCTCGAGATTCATTAAGAATAAACCATTGACCATCGGAGCATGACCATAAAACATATCTCTCATATAAATCGAACAACCATTATTCTCAGACTTAAATGAGTAGTCATCTCGTATTAAACGAGATCCAGATACAATGTTCATGCTCAAACTTGGCACTAAATAACAATTATTAAGGTTCAAAACTAATCCCGTAGGTAAATGTAGAGGTAGCGTGCCGACGGCGATCACATCGACTCTGGAACCATTCCCGACGCGCATCGTCACCTCGTCCTTCGCCAGTCTCCGTTTATTCCGCAGCTCCTGCTGTGAGTTACAAATATGAGCAACGACACCGGTATCAAATACCCAGGAGTTACTACGAGTACTGGTAAGGTACACATCAATTACATGTATATCAAATATACCTTTGGTGTTGCCGGCCTTCTTATCCGCCAAGTATTTGGGGCAGTTCCGCTTCCAGTGACCCTTCCCCTTGCAATAAAAGCACTCAGTCTCAGGCTTGGGTCCATTCTTTGACTTCTTCCCGGTAACTGGCTTACCAGGCGCGGCAACATCCTTGCCGTCCTTCTTGAAGTTCTTCTTGCCCTTGCCCTTCTTGAACTTAGTGGTCTTATTGACCATCAACACTTGATGTTCTTTCTTGATTTCAGCCTCTGCTGACTTCAGCATCGAGAACACTTCAGGAACGGTCTTTTCCATTCCCTGCATGTTGTAGTTCATCACAAAGCTCTTGTAGCTTGGTGGGAGCGACTAGAGGATTCTGTCAATGACCGCCTCATCTGGGAGGTTAATGTTCAGCTGGGTCATACGGTTGTGCAACCCAGACATCTTTAGGATGTGCTCACTAACAGAACTGTTTTCCTCCATCTTATAACTGTAGAACTTGTCGGAGACATCATATCTCTCGACCCGGGCATGAGCTTGAAAAACTAGTTTCAGCTCTTCGAACATCTCATATGCTCCGTGATGCTCAAAACGTTTTTGGAGCCCCGGTTCTAAGCTGTAAAGCATGCCGCACTGAACGAGGGAGTAATCATCAGCACGAGTTTGCCAAGCATTCATAATGTCTTGGTTCTCTGGGACGGGAGCTTCACCTAGCGGTCCTTCTAGGACATATTGTTTCCTGGCAGCTATGAGGATGATCCTCAGGTTCCGGACCCAGTCCGTATAGTTTCTGCCGTCATCTTTCAGCTTGGTTTTCTCTAGGAACGCGTTGAAGTTCATGTTGACATGAGCGTTGGCCATTTGATCTACAAGACATATTTGCAAAGGTTTTAGACTAAGTTCATGATAATTAAGTTCTAATCAAATTATGAACTCCCACTCAGATTAGACATCCCTCTGGTCATCTAAGTGTTACATGATCCGAGTCGACTAGCCCGTGTCCGATCATCACGTGAGACGGACTAGTCATCGTCGGTGAACATCTTCATGTTGATCGTATCTTCCATACGACTCGTGTTCGACCTTTTGGTCTCCGTGTTCCGAGGCCATGTCTGCACATGCTAGGCTCATCAAGTTAACCCTAAGTGTTTTTGCTGTGTAAATCTGTCTTACACCCGTTGTATGTGAACGTAAGGATCCATCACACCCGATCATTACGTGGTGCTTAGAAACGACGAACTGTAGCAACGGTGCACAGTTAGGGGAGAACACTTCTTGAAATTTTGTAAGGGATCATCTTATTTACTACCGTCGTCCTAAGTAAACAAGATGCATAAACATAATAAAGATCACATGCAATTATATAGTTGTGACATGATATGGCCAATATCATATAGCTCCATTGATCTCCATCTTCGGGGCTCCATGATCATCTTGTCACCGGCTTGACACCATGATCTCCATCATCATGATCTCCATCATCGTGTCTTCATGAAGTTGTCACGCCAACGACTACTTCTACTTCTATAGCTAACGCGTTTAGCAATAAAGTAAAGTAAGTTACATGGCGTTCTTCAATGACACGCAGGTCATACAAAAAAAATAAAGACAACTCCTATGGCTCCTGCCGGTTGTCATACTCATCGACATGCAAGTCGTGAATCCTATTACAAGAACATGATCTCATACATCACAATTCAACATTCATCACAACTTCTGGCCATATCACATCACATGATCAATCGCTGCAAAAACAAGTTAGACGTCCTCTAATTGTTGTTGCATCTTTTACGTGGCTGCAATTGGGTTCTAGCAAGAATATTTTCTTACCTACGAATAACCACAACGTGATTTTGTCAACTTCTATTTACCCTTCATAAGGGCCCTTTTCATCGAATCCGCTCCAACTAAAGTGCGAGAGACAGACACCCGCCAGCCACCTTATGCAACTAGAGCATGTCAGTCGGTGGAACCGGTCTCACGTAAGCGTACGTGTAAGGTTGGTCCGGGCCGCTTCATCCCACAATACCGTTGAAGCAAGAAAAGACTAGTAGAGGCAAGCAAGTTGATAAGATCCACGCCCACAACAGAATTGTGTTCTACTCGTGCAAAGAGAACTACGCATAGACCTAGCTCATGATGCCACTGTTGGGGAACGTTGCAGAAAATTAAAATTTTTCCTACGGTTTCACCAAGATCCATCTATGAGTTCATCTAAGCAACGAGTCAAGGGAGTGAGTTTGCATCTACATACCACTTGTAGATCGCGTGCGGAAGTGTTCAAGGGGATGGTGATGATGGAGTCGTACTCGACGTGATTCGGATCACCGATGACCAAGTACTGAACGGACAACACCTCCGCGTTCAACACACGTACGGGACGGGAGACGTCTCCTCCTTCTTGATCCAGCAAGGGGGGAGGAGAGGTTGAGGAAGATCGCTCCAACGGCAGCACGACGGCGTGGTGTAGTTGGTGCAGCAGTACTCCGACAGGGCTTCACCAAGCGCGTACGGAGGAGGAGAGGTGTTGGGGAGGGGAGGGGCTGCGCCTTGGCTTGTGTGTTGCAGCCCTCCCCTTACCCCTCTATATATAGGGGAAGGGGGCAAGGGGGGCCGGCCCTCTAGGGAAAACCCTAGGGGGGGCGGCGGCCAAAGGGAGAGGGGAAGAGGGGTGGCTTGCCCCCCAAGCCAGGGGGCGCCCCCTTTAGGGTTTCCCCCTCCCTTGTCCTAGCCGCATGGGCCTAGGTGGGGAGGCGCGCCCAGCCCACTAGGGGCTGGCTCCCTGCCCCACGTAGCCCATGTGGTCCCCCGGGAGGGGTGGCCCCACCCGATGGACCTCCGGAACCCTTCCGGTGGCCCCGGTACAATACCGGTATGCTCCCGAAACTTTCCGGTGTCCGTTTGACAACTTCCCATATATAAATCTTTACCTCCGGACCCTTCCGGAACTCCTCATGACGTCCGGGATCTCATCCGGGACTCCGAACAACATTCGGTAATCACATACAAGTCTTCCTAATAACCCTAGCGTCAGCGAACCTTAAGTGTGTAGACCCTACGGGTTCGGGAGACATGCAGACATGACCGAGACGCTCTCAGGTCAATAACCAACAGCGGGATCTGGATACCCATGTTGGCTCCCACATGCTCCTCGATGTTGTCATCGGATGAACCACGATGTCGAGGATTCGATCAAACCCTGTATACAATTCCCTTTGTCAATCGGTACGTTACTTGCCCGAGACTCGATCGTCGATATCCCAATACCTTGTTCAGTCTCGTTACCGGCAAGTCACTTTACTCGTACCGTAATGCATGATCCCGTGGCCAACACCTTGGTCACCTTGAGCTCATTATGATGATGCATTACCGAGTGGGCCCAGAGATACCTCTCCGTCATACGAAGTGACAAATCCTAGTCTCGATCCGTGTCAACCCAATAGACACTTTCGGAGATACCTGTAGTGCACCTTTATAGTCACCCAGTTACGTTGTGACGTTTGATACACCCAAAGCACTCCTACGGTATCCAGGAGTTACACGATCTCATGGTCGAAGGAAGAGATACTTGACATTGGCAAAGCTCTAGCAAACGAACTACACGATCTTTGTGCTATGCTTAGGATTGGGTCTTGTCCATCACATCATTCTCCTAATGATGTGATCCCGTTATCAACGACATCCAATGTCCATAGCCAGGAAACCATGACTATCTGTTGATCATAACGAGCTAGTCAACTAGAGGCTCACTAGGGACATATGGTGGTCTATGTATTCACACGTGTATTACGATTTCCGGATAATACAGTTATAGCATGAATAAAAGACAATTATCATGAACAATGAAATATAATAATACTTTTATTATTGCCTCTAGGGCATATTTCCAACACCCCTAGGCCGGCGGCCTCCTCCCCCTTGGCTCCTTTATATACGGGGGCGGTGGGCACCCCATAGACACACAAGTTGATCTACGGATCGTTCCTTAGCCGTGTGCGGTGCCCCCTTCCACCAGATTCCACCTCGGTCATATCGTCGCGGAGCTTAGGCGAAGCCCTGCGCCGGTAGAACATCATCATCGTCACCACGCCGTCGTGCTGACGGAACTCATCTCCAGAGCCTTTGCTGGATCGGAGGGCCGGAGATCGTCATCGAGCTGAACGTGTGCTGAACTCGGAGGCCCCGTACGTTCGGTGCTTGGATCGGTCGGATCGTGAAGACGTACGACTACATCAACCGCGTTGTGCTAACGTTTCCGCTTACGGTCTACGAGGGTACGTGGACGAACACTCTCCCCTCTCGTTGCTATATCATCACCATGATCTTGCGTGTGCGTAGAATTTTTTTTGAAATTACTACGTTCCCCAACAAGCACCTCATGTAAACACCAATGCATTGAATCCTGCACGCGTGCGCCGTTGTTGCCCCTCGCCGGCATGGAGGAGAGAGTGTAGCGATTGAATGAAGCGAAGCAAGCGTGGACGCACACATGATGCATGATTTTGGATGTTGCAAAAAATTAACAGGGGCACACACGTGCGGAAACGCCTGCCGCCGTCCATCTACGTTGTGATCCATGCACATGTATTTTACGGAAATTCATTGGAAAATGGATGAAAATTCTTACGTATCTCCTTCTCTCAGCTCTCTTCATCTAAGCAACGTGCACCATGGTCCCTTATAACATAGATGTTATGTCAGGAAGTGAATGTCGTTTTTTTGTGTGTTTGACCACTATATTGCGAAAGAAGAGGCATATTCATTGCACAAATTTAAATAGCTCCAAAGTCCATTTTTTATCTGTTATTTGTGCAATGTTGCAACTCATATGTTTCAGTTAGGTTTCTCACCACTCTAGTACTCCATCTTTTTTTATTTACTTTGCATTTTAGTTTTGTCCTAAGAGAAACTTTACTTTTATAAGTTTGAAAGTTTATAAAAAAATTAATATTAAAATTTATAATGACAAATATATATAATATGAGTATATATTCAATGATGAATCTAGTGGTATTAATTCCGTATTATAAATGCTCATAAATTTTTACTATAAACTTGGCCAAACTTTATTATATTGTAAAGTAGTATGGATTAGGACAAAAAGAAAATATGCAGAGTAAATAAAATCTAGGGGGTATGTTAAATAATCCAGGGAAGCTATTGAGGTTTAATCCTTTATAACACTGTAAAGAATTTACCAACATAATTATTTGGTTTAAACGTCAGTTGGTAATATAGCAGCACCTGGCAAAAGAAAACTACTTGTCTGGGTGGTGTAGTTGGTTATCACGTTAGTCTCACACACTAAAGGTCCCCAGTTCGAACCTGGGCTTAGACAACCTTTTTTTAGCGCACACAGGTTTGTCTCCCTCCCTCTCAACCCTCTTCCATCCAATTATTGGGATATATATATTTGCAATCAAGCAGTCTGCACGTGTTTGACAAAATGTCCAACTAAAAACAGGTTTGCCTCTCATATCGCATCACAAGACAGTATATTTGCGTTGGTACGAATGTTACTGGTCCAACTAGAATTTGTATTCTTCTGTGGCACAACCTGATCATCTAACAAGTCATGTTAGAGGTGGCGTGCCTTCATGGTTTGCCCCCACTCTATGCACGACGGGAAATCATGACTACTGCTGTCTTCCTCTGCGTGCAAAAGCATGATTTAGTCTTGGCACTTCGCCTTTGCCCTCAAAATAAAGGTACACCTGTGATCACCGCAAAACTAAGGAAAGTTGTCGTTGCAAGCAGATTACCGCAGCAGGTCAGCGCTCCCATCATTCTCTCCTTTCAGCCATGCCAAACATTGTAGTTGATCATCCAATGGAAAAAGGTACTGGTGCAATCTTAAATAAGAATGGAAATCAAGCCACGGTGAGTATTTACTTTATTGATCTTTTTGTTTTATTTGCAAGGAGCAACACATCACGATTTGGTTCAATAGCAGAGTGAGATTATGGGAGAATTCCAAATGATTCCAAAGGTTACGGGTTCCTTACAAGTTATAGTTACCTGTTGATGGTACGCTTCATTTGCACTTGAGTTTCAACTGCTATATTCAGTCAGTCGTGCGTGCTTAAATGGTCTATACTTCTTATTGACGAAAACTTGTAGGCAAAAGATGACCTCTGAATCACCAAAATATGTAAAGGGATGATACAACAGGTGCAGTCCAGAAGTTATTAAGTTTTTGTCATAGAACATATGGAACAACAATAACATATTTCAGAACTTTGTAACTTCTTGCTAGAGCACAAGTTTCAGAATGTTAGCTGGCAGTAAAATGTAGATTATCTTTCATAGAACATTGATCTGAATGTTGAAAGCAAATGGCGAGATGCAGAACTTAGTTTATTCAGTTTGCTAATTTTATAACAAAGTCAAAGGGCTGCAGCGCTGTATTTATATGACACAAGGATTACGTCCACGAAGGTTCGACGCCTCTGCATTTAGAGGATCTGCACACACAGAGTCAACCCCCTAATGTTCGAGCCAAGGTTAGAGCATTGTTGTTTCAATATCTATGTTTTTTCTCACTCTGATCACAGTTTGTGCTTTATGTGCGTGGGGGCGAATTTTTATTATACAGAAACAACATTGAAGTGTCTTTTCTCATTCCCATTCAAATTGGCATCTTTATGATGGCCATTTCACTTTTGCTCTCCATAGGCTTCCTCACTCTCCACATTAAAGTGTATTTTCTCATTCCCATTTAAATTGGCACCTTTATGCTGATCATGTATATTTTGCTCCGCATAGCTTCCTCACTCTTCATCTAATTTTTATCTCTATAAACTCCCGCAGCAACGCGCGGGGGATTTATCTAGTTAACTCAAATAACTAGTACTCCCTCCGTAAACTAATTTAGAGCATTTAGAGTATTGAAGTAGTGATCTAAACGCTCTTATATTAGTTTACATAGGGAGTGCAAGTTATGAAAAATGTGAGGATGATCAGAGCATAATTATAGTTTGTTAGCAACTAATCATCAATCATAGATGCAGCTAAAGGTAGCCTAATATTCAGTTTTCAGGCAGCAGTAAGTCGGGTACACTAAATAAAATATTAGAAACAACTGACCATTAGAGCATTACTGTAGAAATCTCAACTCTAAAAGTCTGCTCCTCAGTTATCGTATGGAATATCATATTCAGTTGCGAAACCAACAATTAAGAATTTAAGATCCTAATAGTGAGCGAGCAGCTAAAAGTGGCATTTGACTACTACCCACCAGGTTGGAAATTGAGTCCTAACTGCTACATGTTCAGTTTTCAAGCACCAACCATCAGAGTCCTAAAAGGTGCCGTTTTGTTATGGCAGCAAGAGCAGCAGGAGCTAAACATGTAGATTTTAAAAAGGTCAAAAGGCCTAGCTCCAAGGGTAGGAGATGATCATCCTAGCTGGAAGGCTTCAATGTAGGACTGGTCCAAACAGTAGGATCTGCCCGAATTGCCCATTGGAATAGGGTCACCCCTGCTATAGAACTAAGCATTCCCATTACCTACTATTACATGGAATAGTCAGAATCTGCCACTATCAAACCCTGAGCTGAATACATATCAGCATCAACCATGCATACTACTCCCTCCGTTCCTAAATATTTGTCTTTTTAGAGATTTTAAATGGACTACCACATACGGATGTATATAGACATATTCTAGAGTGTAGATTCACTCATTTTGCTTCGTATGTTGTCATTTGTTGAAATCTCTAGAAAGACAAATATTTAGGAACGGAGGGAGTAGTAATTAAGGGTGAGAAGCATTAGTGTTTGCAAGGGACACAAATATTCCATCTCTTCAAATTGAAAAAAATACAAGAAAGATGGGGCGAATATATCCGTTTATTATTTTGAGCTACAAGGAACTCAGAACAACCTAGAAAAGCTGCACATGTTATACCAATTGTAATTTTGGCAACACCAAAAACTTCTTTTTTAGACGCAACAACACCAAAAACTTGATGTAACCAGAGTCACTGGTAAAGAAAAATCACGAGCACCAATAATTTGACTCGGCATCTACCTTTTTCTGCACCATTTGAGGCCAACACAACCAATACAACCAACTTATGGTCTAAAAAATCCAACAGGAAGGATGTATAAACAACTAGGTCAGCCACAATATCACGAGATAGATCAAGTGTGATATAGCCCCTATGTTCCAAAATAAGTGATGCTTTAGACTTTCCCCTTTTTCGGCAATTGAACTGAACACATACTCAGCAGGGATATACCTAATTATGAATCAGGCCGCAGAAGCAAATTAAATCGCCAAGCAAGGCATACCTGGATTCCTGGAGCAGGAGATTAATTAAAGACACCTCATGCTTCATAGGTGGATGGAAACAAGGATGGAAACCGACCAAAATTCTACGTTGGTGGAGACAATGAACCTCTAGCTGCAATATCATCTTCAGACCTGTTCTGGAAGAGATGATCAGACTGTATCTGTTTTAGAGAGAAACAAAGTATCAAGCTGAAGAGACCTACACAATTACCGGCCAAGTTGGTTTGTAAACTTATCATTTCTTTTCTGTAGCGACGAAATACTTTTGCTGTTCATATGCTGAAAATGAAAATATATTTGAATTCTGCCATCCACATTTAGTATGATTTGCATGTGTTTTAGTTCCTGAAACCTATTGACATTTCAAGAGTTTTCTGGACAGACAGACATGTAAAAACAAAGATAAACTGGTTCGACAAGATTGCCACGAACTAATTTTTCATTGATGCAAATCATAATATACATCGAGAAACTCGAAACAGACATAGCATCCATTGCGTACAGCTAAGCCAGCCAGCCAGCTAGTGTTCCTACATCCAGAACGCTACAGGTGAAAACCCGGTGATATGCTTGGACAACACATAGGAGTTGGTGGTGCGATTGATGGTCTGCAACTCTCCATTATGAGAGTAGTTGAGGCCAAACTTGGTCATAAGGAGCATGCAACCATCACAATGACCAAAGGCATCCTCATACTCCACTTCCTCACGCACCACACACTCCACAAGGCAAAATCTGGCATTGCCCATGTATGTTAGAGTGGCACACGAGGCCGCTCGTTTCCTCTCCGGGACCTTGTGGAACAACTTCCCCTTGACAACCTTCCACTCGGGCTGTTGTATGGTACTTGCGCGGCTGCGGGGGGCGACTTGGCAGGCGCAGATGTAGCCATCCTCATGAAGGCCAACCCATCCGTCCAGCGTGTTGTCATAGTAGCCCTGGCCTTGGAAAGGCAAGGCCCATTCCCCATGAAACCTCCACTCACAGTACTTGGTGTCGAAAGAGAAGGTCCGGCGTTTGAGATTGTACTTGTTGACCCCAGACATGAAGATGGTGTGTCCATCAGGGTGCACGGCGTAGGAGGTGATCCATTCATCCTCCTCGAACGGGGGTGGTGAGGGCACGCTTCTCCATGACCAGCTCATGGTACGAGGATTTGGAGATTCCCAAGACATCACCTCAAAGGAGTGCTGCTGATTCCTATGGTGAAAACTCAGCGCATACAGCATATCCGCAGTGGCCACGGAGGTGTGGAAGTCACCTACCAGTGGACCGGGGAGTGGAGGGCCGACGGCGAGTCCTGTTCTCTTCGTATCATAGAAAAGTGTGGGAGCCTGACCACAGCATGGGTTGGTGACGATGACGATGTTGCTGCCCAGGACCGCAAAGCTCATTGGAAAACCAGGTGCCGGCGACACCAACCGGAGGACCGGTGGCTGGCCAAGGTCCGCGTCATCGTCGTCGGCGTCAATCTTGTGAATGCTGAACCCATCTTTCCAGTCATCCAGTACCAGATAGAGGTGCTTCTGATCAGAACGTCGTGACCTTTTGCGGGCGCAGTTTGCCTGTATCTCCTCTCCCTGGAGCCGCTTAGACATCCTGGTTTTTTTCGATCTGCTGCTCCCTCTGTCTGCAAGCAGTATATATAGAGGCCTAAAGACTGGATCTTTTGTTGTGCTTGGGGCTTGAGCCCAATTGTAGTCGAATTCGGAGGCAAGATTGCGTACCTGACCCGGATTCCGTGTCGGACGCGATCGAATCAGATCTACCTGACATTGAATAGGAGCCGGACGCGGCCGAATCAGAACCAGATGGTCGCCGGGCGCCGCCGCCACCACCGCAGGTACCTCCCTTCCTCCCTCTGCCGGTCGGTTCATACCGTCGCCTCACTTCGTCGGGCGAGATCGAGCCACGGCGAGCTCGGGTACGGTTAGGCGGGGAGGATCCGGCCATGACTGGCCACGGCGAGGTCGGGGACGGCTAATACGGCGAGGGTCCAGCCAGATCGGCGTTGGGGACGATTCGCGGCGGCGGTCACGCACGGCGGATGAGAGGACAGAGAAGAGAATATAGGGTATGGTATAAGTTTATGGGAAACGTTTAAATCCGGCGGACCGGCCGAAGCTTCGGCCGGTCTACTCGCTCAGTCACGCGCGTACGCTCATGTACGAGAGCCACGCGTCCACTCACAACCGCCCACTTCCCTTATCCTCTCTCACGGGTGCTGCTGGCCACACAATCAATCCACATCCATCTTTTTCTTCCACCTCCTGTGACGCCGCTGCTCCCACCGCTCCACCTCTTATTACTCAGCTGTCATTTGGTGTGCCACCGCCGCGAGCGTTGCCGTGGAGCCGAAGCGGCCACCAGCAGATCAGCAGCCGTGCCTGCTACTTCGGAGGTCCTCACTTTTTTGCTGCAATCGGTTTGTGGGAAGCTGCAACCGGCCGTCTAGGAGCTGCGACCGGCGACGGCCACCTGCGGGATGCGGCGGCGCTGGAAACGGTGACATCAGGGATGCTGGAACCCGTGGTGTTTTTTGCTGCTACCAGCTGTAATTTTTGCTGGAACTGGTGTGTTCTTTTTCCTTGGATCGGTGTCGGCGGTGATTTTCTGCTGGAACCAAGTTCTATTTTTGCTGGAACCAGTGATATGTTTTCTGCTATGGGAGGAATTTTTTGTTGGAACTGGTGTTTCCTTTGCTCGAATTGGTGCCAGCGGTGAATTTTGTTGGAACCAAGATGTTTGTTTTGCTGGAAACATAGATGTGTTTTGCTGCCACCGACGGTAATTTTTGCTACATGGTACTACCATCGTCTCTGAATCTTGCTGGAACCAAGATGTTGTTTTGCTGGAAACAGAGATGTGTTTTGCTGCTACTGACGGTAATTTTTGCTACTTGGTAATACCATCGTCTCTGAATTTTGCAAGATCCAGTACTCTTTTTTTTGGTACCATTGCTTTGCTTTTTGCTGCAACCAAATGATTTTTTTGCTACCACTGTCTTTGAGTTTTGCTGGAACCAAATGATTTTTTTGCTACCATTGTCTTAGTTTTTGCTGGAACTAGCACCTATTTGTTCTACTATCATCTTTGGATTTTTTGCTGGAAGCGTCGTCGATTTTGCTACAACCGGCAAATGTTTTTGCTACGTCCATTCATGACGAAGATTAGCTACATCCTTTTTTTCATGGTGTTTCTGCAGGCTCGGCGAAGATTAGCCGCGGGCGGGGGTGGCCGGCAAGCACGGGCGGCGCGGGGGTGGCCGGCAAGCATGGGCGCGAGCGCGGGGGTGGCCGGCAAACATGGGCACGAGCACGGACGGCGCGAGTGTGGCCGGCGAGCATGGGCGCGAGCACGGACGGCGCGAGGGTGGGCGAGCACAGGCGCGGATGCGGACGGCGCGAGGGTGGGCGAGCACAGGCGCGGATGCGGACGGCGCGAGGATGGCCGGGGAGCACGGGTTCGAGCGCGGGCGGCGCAGGGTGGCCGGCAAGCATGGATTGCGCGAGACAGGCGGCGAGCATGGAGATCTCCCTTTTTTCTTTTTTCTTCACGCGTGTGTGGAAGAGAGAAGACGACTCAATCGCGCTATCCAGACCGTTTATTTGTACAGGATCCAACGCCTGGCAGCGGACCGGCCGAAACTTCGGCCGGTGCGCCGGCGCCTAGCGTCGCCCTAAGTTTATTTACAACCAATTTCTTGGCGGGCCCGCCGGTAGCGAAGCCTCTCTTAGGCCATCTTGGGCTTTCCCTAAAAAAAGGCCATCTTGGGCTCAGTTTGCCAGGCCAACTCCAGCGCACGATTACAAACCGACGTCCGTTTTGTCCGGATTCTGTCCATTTGGATAGGGCAATAGGATCGTCTGTGGGGTTGTCCTGAGATGCGGTGGACGTGTACCCAACGAGCGGATGCATCCTTTGGCTCCATCCTGTCCGCCACGGCCAAAAATGCCCATTTATTCATATTTCAATGTTCAAGACTAGTTTGCATGTTCAAATATTAATTGTCTGAAAATAAAAATAGTTTTACAACCCAATCAAAATTGTCTCTAATAAAATACTTTTACAACCAAATCGAAAGTGTCTTGAATGAACATATAATGAACCAATACGTCTATTGGTTGCCAATATGATTCCACATGTTTCGCCGGACGCGGCCGGATCAGAACCAGATGGTCGCCGGGCGGAGTACTATCGTTTCGAAAAATTACCATTTTTTAATTAAAAAAAATATCACAAAATTGGTTGGCTGTTCCAAAAAAATCCAAGTGACTGAACCGTTAAAATTTAAGCAATATTATGACATGTCTGGCCCACCCGTCAGGTTGACTGTTAGATTTGACTGCTAAGTTCACCGTTGACATGTTATGACAGGTCGGCCCCACATATTTCTAAAATGCAACCAGGTCCCTAAAAAAATTGATAGCAATCTGGTCCTTGTAATTTTTATAAAAAACCAATCAGGTCCTTTCCAAAAATATATATCCAATCAGGTCCCACCGGCAACGAACTCGCTAGAGCCGAGGACGCCGGAGAAGCTTGCCAACCACATCCATGTGCGACGGCTCATGTGTCCACGAGTCACGAGTGGGGAAGGGGGGATCCATCCATCGCTCAGTCGATGGTGGGGCGGGCGCCGGTGAGCGCCCTGTGTGCTGGTGGGCGTGAGCTCTTGGGTGCGGTGGCCTGAGCTCCAAGGTGTGGCTGGCTCGCGGCTGCCCAAGCTCCTGGGCGCGGTGGCTCGAGCAGCACACAGCGGCGAAGAGCACCCGGATGCATCGACGACTGGGGTGGGGGTGGGGCTGCTCGCCGACGTGGTGCTGAGGCGGTGGGGGTGGGGCTGCTCAACGGTGTGGTGCTCAGGTGGCAAGGGTGGGTCGGCAGGGCTGCTCAACGGGACAAAGAAGAAAAGGAAGGAGGAGAAGAAGATGACATGTGGGCCCCACCAAGTCTAACGGTCAACTAACTGTTTACATAACGTTGTTGACTTTTTTGCCACGTGAAGCTAACGAGCGGGCCCTCCATGTTATAATCTAGATTATGATAATAACCATTCAGTCACTTAGGTTTTTTGGAACAGCCCACCACTTTTGTGGTAGTTTTTTGAAAAATTAAAAAAAATGGTAATTTTTTGGAACGAAAGCCTGTAATGTGGTAGGTTTTTGCTATATACTCTCGCCGGGCGCCGCCACCACCGCGGGTACCTCCCTCTCTCCCTCTGCTGGTCGGTTCATACCGTCGCCTCACTTCGTCGAGCGAGATCGAGCCACGACAAGCTTGGGTACGGTTAGGCGGGGAGGATCCAGCCATGACTGGCCACGGCGAGGTCGGGGATGGCTAATACGGCGAGGGTCCAGCCAGATCGGCATCCTACCGTGGTTTTGTGTGAGGCGTTGGGGACTGATTGTGGCGGCGGTCTGGCACGACGGATGATAGACAGAGAAGCGAATCTAGGGTATGTTATAAGTTTATTGACAACCAATTTCTTTGTGGGCCCGAGCTCTCCCCCGAGTACCGCTGCCGTCGCCGCACGCTGGCCATCTCACCGACCTCGCGCGGGTCGTCGCGAGCGTCGAGTAGTACGGCGCCTCCGACTCCTGCTCCGGAGAAGTAGTATGATACAAATTGAAAGGATCAATACGGTCCACTAGAGGGGGTGTGTGAATAGGAGTCTCTGGATATGCAATTAGATAAACACAACCTATATGGCAAGCAAGCTCAAAGCAATGTAGCCTAGGGCAACAAACTAATTAGCAAGCCCACGAGCATACAAAGCAAACTAAAATGCATGAAGGATTAACCACAAGTGTGTCGAGGATGGGGATTTTACCCCGGAGTTCACACTTCCTTGGGAAGTGCTAATTGTCGGTGTCAAAACCGGCGGATCTCGGGTAGGGGATCCCGATCTATGCATCTAAGGCTAATGGTAATAGGAGTTAAGAGACACAATGTTTACCCAGGTTCGGGCCCTCTCGATGGAGGTAAAACCCTACTTCCTGCTTGATTGATATTGATGATATGAGTGTTACAAGAGTTGATCTACCACGAGATCGTAGAGGCTAAACCCTAGAAGCTAGCTTATGATGATTATGAATGTTGTGATCGTCCGGAGAGTTCGGTAAACCGGAGGAGGTCACCACTTGGCCGCTATGCCGGGTTGTATGGCGAGCTTCATGCTGCTGTGTCTTCAAAAGAAAGTGCGGATCCGAATAAGCAAGAGGGTGTGAAAATTTTACTTTCCGGACTGCTTGACGGGTTTTTGGTGTTGGCACAGGATCTGAGTCGGAAGAAGGAATAGTTACCTCTACATCACCAGCGTGACTGGCTTCCGCATCATCCTGATAATGATCATTGTCAATGAGGTGTATGAAAAAGGAACCAAGAGAGTCAAGTTCTACCTCTGATTCCAGATCATCAAGTTCTTCCTCATTGGGCAGGTCAGGAGACTCGGCGGTTTTCTTCTTCGCGGGTTTCTTTGTAACCTTGATCTTGATGCGAGGCGCTTTCACCGGTTTATCTTGCGGTTTCGCCAGTTTATCCTAAATTTTCCTCTTCCAGAACGGATCATCACCCTGCACAGATGGACAACAAGTTTGTCGGATTACGGTTCCGGCAGACCCTTGAGGTTCGAACACTGGGGTGCGCGTGGAGGTCTTGCCCTCTACCTACCTGCGCCCTGCCGCCATGCTAGGATCTAAGCTATGAAAAGAACAGCACAAGAGACACAATGTTTATACTGGTTCATGCCACCATTGCGGTGTAATACCCTACTCCAGTGTGTGGTGTGGTGGATTGCCTCTTGGGCTGATGATGAACAATACAAAGAAGAACAGCCTCGTGAGGATCTGTTCTTGGCTGGTGCGATGAACTACTAGGGGGAGTTCAGTCGCTCTCTCTACTGGTTTCCTGGTGAGGATCCCGTTTTTCTTTGAGGTCCAAGATGATTTTATCCTCCCTCCTACCCTGGGGGTGGCTAGTCCTATTTATAGGCAAAGGCCCTGGGCCTCTTCCCAAATATTGAGCGGGAAGGGCGCCAACAATTGACCATTTTGAAGGGGAACATATGGTACACTTATCCTGACTAAAGTTCGTCCTCGCCTGCCAAAGGCTCTGGTGGTGACGCCGGCTTGGGCTCCACGATGACTTCCTTCCTGCCGTTGGGCTGGTCTTGGTCTCGTTGCACCGAAATGGATGCCTTTGCTTGATGATCTCGCTTGCGCTTGCTCCCTTTGCACCAAAGAGGAAAGGAGGACACTGCGCGGGCTGGCGCCCGCCTGGTGCCCTTGGTCGTCATGGCTTGCGTCATGGGCACCTCGTGAGGTACCCCGCCTTGATCTCTCGGCCTCCTCGCGAGCCAGCCTGATGAGGCCGCGCCTGAGGAAGCTCCTTGTCGTCCGCCCCGCGAGGCTTGGCCCCTCGCGAGGGTCTTGAGCTCGTATTGATGAAGATGGGCCGTGCTGGGGCCCCCCTTTGAGCCACGCCGTAGGCCGCAGGCAGGCAAGTCTGGGGACCCCCGTTCCCAGAACGCCGACAGTAGCCCCCGGGCCCAAGGCGCACCCGGACTTGGCCGAGCAGGGAGGCAAAAGGGCAAGTGCGAAACGCCGCGGGCCCTATCAGCCTACGGCCTTGGGCGCCGCGTGGCGGTTGATGGGACGTGGGCGTCTCCGCTTCCCCATGATGCCTCAGCGACTGCACGAATTGACCAGTCCCTGCATGCAAAACGGGTCATGATTACCTGCGATCGTGGAGATCGGTGGTTGGCCTCCCCTGGCTTTAAGTACGGAACGGCGCGTGCCCTTCCAGTCCATCTCTTCTTGCTTCTCCTTCTTCCCGGTCCTTGCTCCGTTTAGCTGCAATGGCTCCGATCCGCCGGTTCTCCGCGGCAGAGAAGGGAAAGGCTCCCCGAGAGGGTCCTGACCCGCTCCCGCCGAAGAAACGGCTAGCCCTCTGCCATCGGGGTGAGGGCGCTCATCAGGAAGTGTCGAGGCCCTGGTGTGAGCGGCCACCACCAGGGTTTCCGCTTCCCTTGTACGCCCACATCGAGGGCTCTGAAGGGGTTGATGCCGAGCGCCACGGGCGGCGCCACCGCCGGCGCCGGCGGGTCACGAAGGTGTGCGTCTTTCCCCCTGGAGTCCACGCTAAGGGCTCCTCTCGAGAGTTCGTGCTCCACGCCGCCATGCCTCCTCGGTCTTGGATTCGCCTTCCTCCCTTCTTCGCCTCCATCATTCCGGAGGGGGAACTCCTGGAGCTCTGGCTACAGCACGCCAGCTGCAGCACCCTCGTGACCGGGGATGAGGTCGTGGTCGTTGCCCCGGGCGAGGTCTTCATGACTCGAGGCTGGGGCGAGATCGCCCAGGTTTGCAGGACAAGGGGCGCCCTCGCGATCAACCTGGAGTACGACGGTGCTTCGCTGATGTTCTTCAAGGTCTTCGATGCGGAGGGTCGCCGGCTGGAGTGCTGCCCCGGGAGAGGTGGTTGGGACCCCGCTACGGCGAGGCCGAGGCCAGCTAACCGCTCCCTTGGCAGCTCCTCAGGCGGTGAAGGCGCTGAAGGATCCAGCGACTCCGATGAGCTCTTCGCGACTCCGGAGACGAGCGACGACAGCTACGAGCCCCCGAGCCTGCGCCGCTCCCGGAGCACGGCGGGCTCGTCAAGCCGTCGCTGCCTCTGATCTGGATGGGGTTGGCGCCGGTGGCCGACGGGCCACTGTTGATGATGGCGTCTTCTGCAGAGGCGCGCGTAGTTAGCATTCTTTAGGATCTGTTCCCTGCGAGGAATCAAAAAACGCATCCCGTGGGGGCTTGTAAGGTGCATGTGATCCTGTTTGTTAATATAATCCTTGCCATAGAATAGTGCGAGTTGCTCATTTCGTTTTAGCTCAGTTCTCCCTTTCGAACCTCGCGAGGGTTTGATGCTCTGCGCCGACAGGTCCCAGTCCCAAGGCGGCTTCAGTCGTCGCTGGCAAGCCAGGTCGCGATGCCGTGGTCAAGGCCAGGAGGTGAGCGGCCCGGGGTCCGGTAAGAGCCCCTGAGTCGCGATGCTCAGGAGGTCCCCCTTAGCGCTCAAGCAGCCACCGCTCGGTGAGAAAGGAGAGTGACATCGCTAACACGGGATTGCATCGGGTGCGGGGATGGTGCCGTGGTAGCTGGTGCTTCCGGGTGGTGACTTACCTCGAAAATCAGGGACCGCCTCCTGGTGTGTCGTCGGGTCCATGCATCGGCGGGCGAGAGGTTGCTTGGCGAGGTCCTCGCGTGTCCCTCCCCTCTCGCCTTTGCTCCCCTTTCTGCTCTACGTCCTCGGGTCCTGGCCCTCGAGCGAGTCTCAGCCGTCGCTAGTATGCCAGGTCGTGATGCCGTGGACAAGGCCAGAGGGTGAGGGCTGGAGAGCCAGTAGGAGCCCTGAGTCGCGATGCTCAGGAACCCCCCTTTAACGTGCAAGCGGTTCGCACGGACGAGAGTGAGGGAGACACCGTGAGGGCCTTGCCTGACGCTGCTCCTTGAAGAGGTCCTGCAGGCTCATCATAGAAAGGACGAGAGTTTGCCACGACAATCGACAGTCAGCCGTTGGTTGCTCTGGAGGGTGACGAGGCACGGAAGGCTTGACGAGGTGGCGCTATGCGGGGCTGCTGCGGCCAGAGCTCAGCCATTCAGGTTCGTCGACGTTGCAGGGACAGACCCATGCGCAAGCGTCGTGCCGTTTGGGAGCAGCTCCATCAGTTGGTGTTAGTTGAGCAGGCAACTAGTGAAGGAAATATGCCCTAGAGGCAATAATAAAGTTATTATTTATTTCCTTATATCGTGATAAATGTTTATTATTCATGCTAGAATTGTATTAACCGGAAACATAATACATGTGTGAATACATAGACAAACATAGTGTCACTAGTATGCCTCTACTTGACTAGCTCATTAATCAAAGATGGTTAAGTTTCCTAACCATAGACATGAGGTGTCATTTGATTAACAGGATCACATCATTAGGAGAATGATGTGATTGACTTGACCCATTCCGTTAGCTTAGCACTTGATCGTTTAGTATGTTGCTATTGCTTTCTTCATGACTTATACATGTTCCTATGACTATGAGATTATGCAACTCCCGTTTACCGGAGGAACACTTTGTGTGCTACCAAACATCACAACATAACTGGGTGATTATAAAGGAGCTCTACAGGTGTCTCCGAAGGTACATGTTGAGTTGACGTATTTCGAGATTAGGATTTGTCACTCCGATTGTCGGAGAGTTATCTCTGGGCCCTCTCGGTAATACACATCACTTAAGCCTTGCAAGCATTGTAACTAATGAGTTAGTTACGGGATGATGTATTACGGAACGAGTAAAGAGACTTGCCGGTAACGAGATTGAACTAGGTATCGGATACCGACGATCGAATCTCGGGCAAGTAACATACCGATGACAAAGGGAACAACGTATGTTGTTATGCGGTTTGACCGATAAAGATCTTCGTAGAATATGTAGGAACCAATATGAACATCCAGGTTCCACTATTGGTTATTGACCGGAAACAGTTCTCGGTCATGTCTACATAGTTCTCGAACCCGTAGGGTCCGCACGCTTAACGTTTCGATGACAGTTTTATTATGAGTTTATGAGTTTTGATGTACCGAAGGAGTTCGGAGTCCCGGCTGAGATCGGGGACATGACGAGGAGTCTCGAAATGGTTGAGACGTAAAGATCGATATATTGGACGACTATATTCGGACTTCGGAAGGGTTCCGAGTGATTCGGGTATTTTTCGGAGTACCGGAGAGTTACGGGAATTCGCCGGGAGAAGTATTGGGCCTTATTGGGCCATACGGGAAAGAGAGAGGGGCTGCCTAGGGCAGGCTGCGCCCCCCCCCCCCCAAGGCCTAGTCCGAATTGGACTAGGGGGAGGGGCCGCACCCTCTCCTTCCTTCCCTTCTCTCTTCCCTTTCCTTCTCTCCTACTCCTACTACATGGAAGGGCTCCTAGTTCTACTAGGAAAGGGGGAGTCCTACTCCCGGTGGGAGTAGGACTCCCCTAGGGCGCGCCATAGAGAGGGCCGGTCCTCCCCCTCCTCCACTCCTTTATATACGGGGGCAGGGGGCACCCCATAGACACACAAGTTGATCTACGGATCGTTCCTTAGCCGTGTGCGGTGCCCCCCTCCACCATATTCCACCTCGGTCATATCATCGCGGAGTTTAGGCGAAGCCCTGCGCCGGTAGAACATCATCATCGTCACCACACCGTCGTGCTGACGGAACTCATCCCCGACACCCTACTGGATCGGAGTCCGGGGAACGTCATCGAGCTGAACGTGTGCTGAACACGGAGGTGCCGTACGTTCGGTGCTTGGATCGGTCGGATCGTGAAGACGTACGACTACATCAACCGCGTTGTCATAACGCTTCCGCTTTCGGTCTACGAGGGTACATGGACACACTCTCCCCTCTTGTTGCTATGCATCACCATGATCTTGCGTGTGCGTAGGAATTTTTTTGAAATTACTACGTTCCCCAACAGTGGCATCCGAGCCTAGGTTTTGCGCGTTGATGTTATATGCACGAGTAGAACACAAGTGAGTTGTGGGCGATACAAGTCATACTGCTTACCAGCATGTCATACTTTGGTTCGGCGGTATTGTTGGATGAAGCGGCCCAGACCGACATTACGCGTACGCTTACGCGAGACTGGTTTTACCGCCGTGCTTTGCACACAGGTGACTAGCGGGTGTCAGTTTCTCCAACTTTAGTTGAACTGAGTGTGGCTACACCCGGTCCTTGAGAAGGTTAAAACAACACCAACTTGATGAACTATCGTTGTGGTTTTGATGCGTAGGTAAGAACGGTTCTTGCTCAGCCCGTAGCAGCCACGTAAAACTTGCAACAACAAAGTAGAGGACGTCTAACTTGTTTTTGCAGGGCATGTTGTGATGTGATATGGTCAAGACGTGATGCTATATTTTATTGTATGATATGATCATGTTTTGTAACCGAAGTTATCGGCAACTGGTAGGAGCCATATGGTTGTCGCTTTATTGTATGAAATGCAAACGCCCTGTAATTGCTTTACTTTATCACTAAGCGGTAGCGATAGTCGTAGAAGCAATAGACAGCGTAAACGACAACGATGCTACGATGGAGATCAAGGTGTCGCGCTGGTGACGATGGTAATCATGACGGTGCTGCGGAGATGGAGATCACAAGCACAAGATGATGATGGCCATATCATATCACTTATATTGATTGCATGTGATGTTTATCTTTTATGCATCTTATCTTGCTTTGATTGACGGTAGCATTTTAAGATGATCTCTCACTAAAAATTATCAAGAAGTGTTCTCCCTGAATATGCACCGTCGCCAAAGTTCGTCGTGCCCAGACACCACGTGATGATCGGGTGTGATAAGCTCTACGTCCATCTACAACGGGTGCAAGCCAGTTTTGCACACGCAGAATACTTAGGTTAAACTTGACGAGCCTAGCATATGCAAATATGGCCTCGAAACAGGGAGACCGAAAGGTCGAGCGTGAATCATATAGTAGATATGATCAACATAGTGATGTTCACCATTGAAAACTACTCCATCTCACGTGATAATCGGTTATGGTTTAGTTGATTTGGATTACGTGATCACTTAGATGACTAGAGAGATGTCTGTCTAAGTGGGAGTTCTTAAGTAATATGATTAATTGAACTTAAATTTATCATGAACTTAGTCCTGGTAGTATTTTGCAAATTATGTTGTAGATCAATAGCTTGCGTTGTTGCTTTCATATGTTTATTTTGATATGTACCTAGAGAAAGTTGTGTTGAAAGATGTTAGTAGCAATGATGCGGATTGGATCCGTGATCTGAGGTTTATCCTCATTGCTGCACAGAAGAATTATGTCCTTGATGCACTGCTAGGTGACAGACCTATTGCAGGAGCAAATGCAGACGTTATGAACGTTTGGCTAGCTCAATATGATGATTACTTGATAGTTTAGTGCACCATGCTCAACGGCTTAGAATCGGGACTTCAAAGATGTTTTGAACGTCATGGACCATATGAGATGTTCCAGAAATTGAAGTTGATATTTCAAGAAAATACCCGAGTTGAGAGATATGAAGTCTCCAACAGGTTCTATAGCTAAAAGATGGAGGAGAATTGCTCAACTAGTGAGAATGTGCTCAGATTGTCTGTGTACTTCAATCGCATGAATCAAGTGGGAGTTAATCTTCCAGATAAAATAGTGATTGACAGAATTCTCTAGTCACCATCACTAAGTTACTAGAACTTCGTGATGAACTATAGTATGCAAGGGATGACGTAAACGATTCCCGAGCTCTTTGTGATGTTGAAATCGACGAAGGTAGAAATCAAGAAAGAGCATCAAGTGTTGATGATTGACAAAGATCACTAGTTTCAAGAAAAGGGCAAAGGGAAAGAAAGGGAAACTTCAAGTAGAATGGCAAACAAGTTGTCACTCCCGTGAAGAAGACCAAAGCTGGACCAAAGCCTGAAACTGAGTGATTACACTGCAAAGGAAATGGTCACTGGAAGCGGAAATGCCCTAAATATTTGGTGAATAAGAAGGATGGCAAAGTGAACAAGGGTATATTTGATATACAGGTTATTGATGTGTGCCTTACTAGTGTTTATAGTAGCCCCTAAGTATTTGATACTTGTTCGGTTGCTAAGATTAGTAATTCGAAACAGGAGTTACAGAATAAACAGAGACTAGTTGAAGGGAAAGTGACGATGAGTGTTGGAAGTAGTTCCAAGATTGATATGATCATCATCGCACACTCCCTATACTTTCGGGATTAGTGTTAAACCTAAATAAACGTTATTTGGCGTTTGCGTTGAGCATGAATATGATTTGATCATGTTTATTGCGATACGGTTATTCATTTAAAGTTAGAGAATAAACTGTTATTCTGTTTACATGAATAAGACCTTCGATGGTCATACACCCAATGAACATAGTTTGTTGGATCTCAATCGTAGTGATACACATATTCATAATATTGATGCCAAAAGATGCAAAGTTAATAATGATAGTGCAACTTATTTGTGGCACTGCCATTTGGGTCATATCGGTGTAAAGCACATGAAGAAACTCCATAAAGATGGATTTTCGGAATCACTTGGTTATGAATCATTTGATGCTTGTGAACCGTGCCTTTTGGGCAAGATGACTAAAACTCCGTTCCCCGGAACAATGGAATGAGCTACTGACTTGTTGGAAATAATACATACCGATGTATGCGATCCGATGAGTGTTAAGGCTCGCGGCGTGTATCGTTATTTTCTGACCTTCACAAGATGATTTGAGCAGATATGGGTATATCTACTTGATGAAACATAAGTCTGAAACAGTTGAAAGATTCAAAGAATTTCAGAGTGAAGTGGAAAAATCATCGTAACAAGAAAATAAAGTTTCTGCGATTTGATCGCGGAGACGAATATTTGAGTTACGAGTTTGGTCTTCATTTGAAACAATGTGAAATAGTTTCGCAACTCACGCCACCTGGAACACCACAATGTAATGGTGTGTCCGAACGTCGTAATCGTACTTTACTAGATATGGTGCGATCTATGATGTCTCTTATCGGTTTACCACTATCGTTTTGGGGTTATGCATTAGAGACAGCTGCATTCACGTTTAATAGGGCACCATCTAAATCCGTTGAGACGACACCGTATGAACTATGGTTTAGCAGTAAAACCAAGTTGTCGTTTCTTAAAGTTTGGGGCTGCGATGCTTATGTGAAAAAGTTTCATCCTGATAAGCTCAAACCCAAATTGGAGAAGTGCATCTTCACAGAATACCCAAAGGAAACTGTTGGGTACACCTTCTATCACAGATCCGAAGGCAAGATTTTCATTGCTAAAAATGTATCCTTTCTAGAGAAGGAGTTTCTCTCGAAATAAGTGAGTGGGAGGAAATTAGAGCTTGATAAGGTAATTTGTACCTTCTCCCGAATTGGAAAGTAATTCATCACAGAAATCAGTTCCAGGGATTCCTACACCAATTAGTGAGGAAGCTAATGATGATGATCATAAAGCTTCAGATCAAGTTACTATCGAACTTTGTAGATCTTCCAGATTAAGATCCACACCAGAGTGGTACGGTAATCCTATTCTGGAAGTTATGTTACTAGACCATGATGAACCTACGAACTATGAGGAAGCGATGATGAGCCCAGATTCCGCGAAATGGCTTGAGGCCATGAAATCTGAGATGGGATCCATGTATGAGAACAAAGTGTGAACTTTGGTGGAGTTGCCCGATGATCGGCAAGCCATATTGTATAAATGGATCTTCAAGAGGAAGACAGATGTTGATAGTAGTGTTACTATCTACAAAGCTCGACTTGTCGCAAAAAGGTTTTTCGACAAGTTCAAGGTGTTGAATATAATGAGATTTTCTCACTCGTATCGATGCTTAAGTCTGTCCGAATCATGTTAGCAATTGCCACATTTTATGAAATCTGGCAAATGGATGTCAAAACCGCATTCCTTAATAGTTTTCTTAAAGAAGAGTTGTATATGATGCAACCAGAAGGTTTTGTCAATCCTAAAGGTGCTAACAAAATGTGCAAGCTCCAGCAATCCATCTATGGACTGGTGCAAGCATCTCGGAGTTGGAATATACGCTGTGATAAGTTGATCAAAGCATATAGTATTATACGGACTTGCGGTGAAGCCTGTATTTACAAGAAAGTGAGTGGGAGCACCACAACATTTCTGATAAGTATATGTGAATGACATATTGTTGATCGGAAATAATGTAGAATTATTCTGAAAAGCATAAAGGAGTGTTTGAAAGGAGTTTTTGAAAGAAAAACCTCGGTGAAGCTGCTTACATATTGAGCATCAAGATCTATAGAGATAGATCAAGACGCTTGATAAGTTTTTCAATGAATACAAACCTTGACAAGATTTTGAAGTAGTTCAAAATGGAACAGTCAAAGAAAGAGTTCTTGCCTGTGTTACAAGGTGTGAAATTGAGTAAGACTCAAAGCCAGACCACGACAGAAGATAGAAAGAGAATGAAAGTCATTCCCTATGCCTTGGCCATAGGTTCTATAAAGTATGCCATGCTGTGTACCAGATCTATTGCATACCCTACCACTGAGTTTGGCAAGGGAGTACAATAGTGATCTAGGAGTAGATCACTGGACAACGGTCAAACATTATCAAAGGATTGTCGTAAAGGGTTACGTCGATACAAGTTTTGGCACTGATCCAGATGACTCTAAGTCTTAATCTGGATACATATTGAAAGTGGGAGCAATTAGCTAGAGTAGCTCTGTGTAGAGCATTATAGACATAGAATATTTGCAAAATACATACGGCTCTGAATGTGACAGACCCGTTGACTAAACTTCTCTCACGAGCAAAACATGATCATACCTTAGTACTCTTTGGGTGTTAATCACATAGAAATGTGAACTAGATTATTGACTCTAGTAAACCCTTGGGGTATTAATCACATGACGATGTGAACTATGGGTATTAATCACATACAGATGTGGATATTGGTGTTAAATCACATGGCGATGTGAACTAGATTAATGACTCTAGTGCAAGTGGGAGACTGAAGGAAATATGCCCTAGAGGCAATAATAAAGTTATTATTTATTTCCTTATATCATGATAAATGTTTATTATTCATTCTAGAATTGTATTAACTGGAAACATAATACATGTGTGAATACATAGACAAACATAGTGTCACTAGTATGCCTCTACTTGACTAGCTCATTAATCAAAGATGGTTAAGTTTCCTAACCATAGACATGAGGTGTCATTTGATTAACGGGATCACATCATTAGGAGAATGATGTGATTGACTTGACCCATTACGTTAGCTTAGCACTTGATCGTTTAGTATGTTGCTATTGCTTTCTTCATGACTTATACATGTTCCTATGACTATGAGATTATGCAACTCCCGTTTACCGGAGGAACACTTTGTGTGCTACCAAACATCACAACGTAACTGGGTGATTATAAAGGAGCTCTACAGGTGTCTTCGAAGGTACATGTTGACTTGACGTATTTCGAGATTAGGATTTGTCACTCCGATTGTCGGAGAGGTATCTCTGGGCCCTCTCGGTAATACACATCACTTAAGCCTTACAAGCATTGTAACTAATGAGTTAGTTACGGGAAGATGTATTACGGAACGAGTAAAGAGACTTGCCGGTAACGAGATTGAACTAGGTATTGGATACCGACGATCAAATCTCGGGCAAATAACATACCGATGACAAAGGGAACAACGTATGTTGTTATGCGGTTTGACCGATAAAGATCTTCGTAGAATATGTAGGAACCAATATGAACATCCAGGTTCCACTATTGGTTATTGACCGGAAACAGTTCTCGGTCATGTCTACATAGTTCTCGAACCCGTAGGGTCCGCACGCTTAACGTTTCGATGACAGTTTTATTATGAGTTTATGAGTTTTGATGTACCGAAGGAGTTCGGAGTCCCGTCTGAGATCGGGGACATGACGAGGAGTCTCGAAATGGTCGAGACGTAAAGATCGATATATTGGACGACTATATTCGGACTTCGGAAGGGATCCAAGTGATTCGGGTATTTTTCGGAGTACCGGAGAGTTACGGGAATTCGCCGGGAGAAGTATTGGGCCTTATTGGGCCATACGGGAAAGAGAGAGGGGCTGCCTAGGGCAGGCTGCGCGCCCCCCAAGGCCTAGTCCGAATTGGACTAGGGGGAGGGGCCGCACCCCCTCCTTCCTTCCCTTCTCTCTTCCCTTTCCTTCTCTCCTACTCCTACTACATGGAAGGGCTCCTAGTTCTACTAGGAAAGGGGGAGTCCTACTCCCGGTGGGAGTAGGACTCCCCTAGGGCGCGCCATAGAGAGGGCCGGCCCTTCCCCTCCTCCACTCCTTTATATACGGGGGCAGGGGGCACCCCATAGACACACAAGTTGATCTACGGATCATTCCTTAGCCGTGTGCGGTGCCCCCCTCCACCATATTCCACCTCGGTCATATCATCGGGAGTTTAGGCGAAGCCCTGCGCCGGTAGAACATCATCATCATCACCACACCGTCGTGCTGACGGAACTCATCCCCGACACCCTGCTGGATCGGATTCCGGGGAACGTCATCGAGCTAAACGTGTGCTGAACATGGAGGTGCCGTACGTTCGGTGCTTGGATCGGTCGGATCGTGAAGACGTACGACTACATCAACCGCGTTGTCATAACGTTTCCGCTTTCGGTCTACGAGGGTACGTGGACACACTCTCCCCTCTCGTTGCTATGCCTCACCATGATCTTGCGTGTGCGTAGGAATTTTTTTGAAATTACTACGTTCCCCAACAACTAGGTCAAGCATGTTAATCACGGAGGAGTGAATTAATTCAAATAGATGTTGGGCAGGCAGACGTTGCTGGGTCTGGCCCGAACGACTTGGGGATGATGCAGCCCGAGGGGCGCCCCCGACAAGGTAAGCTAGGAATATGAAATAAAAGGGATACACGCCGCAGGGATGGACCCACGCGGCCTGGGATTATGCAGCCCTCGGGGGCGCTCCTAGCTGGAAATGAAACTAGAAAGACATCACCTGATGGCGCTGAAGATGAAGGGGTGTTGGTGTAGCAGACTCGGTGAGCTGCGGAAGCCAATCCTCACGAGCCCCCAGGCCCATGGGCCTCAGGAGGCTCTGGAGGCGCTAGTGGCTCCTCGTGGACCATCTCCATTTCTGCCAGGGCTGCAGAACGCCTGGCTTCTTGAGCCTTCAGGATGCCCCTCATGAGGCGCTGGTACGTGGCAGCCGTGTTCGGCAAGCCGTAAGGCATGCGAACGTGACTGTGGGGTGGACCTCCACAGTGCCCCACTCGCGAGGGCCAGAGGCGCTCCTGAGAGGCGGCTCGGTTGAGCCCTGGTATGTCGATGCAAACGCGTAGCCCACCATCCTCGCCTGGATGGGGAGCCACAGCGGGTAAGCGACGGCTGCCTCTCATGACTCTTGACTCCTGTAGCTCCTGAATGGCCTTGCTGACAAACTCCTGAGGGTTTGGCCCTCCTTGCCTTGCTCCTTCTTGAGGGAAACATGCTTCGAAACACGCCTCCAAGTGGTGCCCAAGCGCCTCCCTCATGATCTTGGCAAGGTCAGTGGCCCTCCAGGGGAGAGCCCTCGAGCCCTGCCTGGGGAGGGTGCCAGGCATGCTTTCCTATGCGATAGAAGGAGGTTTCCCCTGGGCAGTCGCGGGCCCTGAGGGACCTGCCTCCTGAGGGGCCGGGCCGGACGATGTCTTTTTCTTCTTGGGGGCGGTCTCGGGAAGCCTCCTACTTCCGCGGTACGGGTCTTCCAGTGATGCGGCCCGAAAGGCTCGCTCCAGGGAGCACACCGCGTCTTTCTCTTCGCAGGGCACCGTGATGACTCCGCCACTTCCTGGCATCTTGAGGACGTTGTAGCCATGGTGAGTCACGGCCATGAACTTGGCCAGCGCTGGGTACCCGAGGATGGCGTTGTACGACAGGCGAATGTGGGCGACGTTGAAGTCAATGAGCTCTGTGCGGTAGTTGTCACGTGTCCCGAAGGTGACAGGGAGGCGAACCTGCCCAATCGGGACCGTGGAGCCGTCGGTGACTCCAGAGAAAGGCTTGGTTGGCTGAAGCTGATTGTAGGGCACTTGAAGATTGTTGAATGTTTCCACGGACAGGACGTTGAGCCCTGCCCCACCATCGATGAGGGTCCTGGTGACTAGCACGTTGCTGATGATTGGGGAACAGAGCATCGGGAGGACTCCGGCTGTGGCCGCGCACTTGAGCTGATCCGCTGAGCTGAACGTGATGGCGCATGCCGACCACCTAAGAGGGCGCGTGGCTTCGAGCTTGGGGAGGACTGCATTCACTTCGCGGGCGAACTGCTTGAAGATGCGCTGAGAGGCTGGGGCTTGAGCTCCGCCCAGGATGCAGGCGATTGCGCGTGGCTCCTGGAAGCCCCCAGCCCCCTCGTCCTGATGACGGTCCTCGTTTCTCCTTGGCTGCGGCGGTAGCGGAGGGAGGCCTGCATTGCCTTGCGGGCGATCCTCGCGAGGCTGATCCCTCCAGTCTCCCTCGCGAGGTGGGTCTTGCCAGCGATCGTCGCGAGGTCGATCGCTCCACCCTTGGCGTGGGCCGCGGTCTTCCCAGCGTCCTGCGTTCCTTCCTCCTCCTTGACCGTAGCCCCGGTCGCTACGGTCGGGGCGTCGGCCGATCCTTCCTTCTCGCATGGCTCGGAGCTCTTGACATTCATTGGTGTTGTGGGTGTGGAGGTCGTGGTACACACAGTACCGACTACCCTTGGAAGATTCGGGCATATCTCTGCCCCGCTTGGTGTCTGGTTCTGCCGCGAGCACGGTAGCCCCCTTGCGCTTCACATCCTTGGCCTTGGGTTTTTTCTCTTCTGGGTCTGCGTCAGGCAGCTCGAGGAGGGAGAGGCGCCCTTCCTCAGCCCTGGCGCACTTGGTCGCCAAGTTGAACAGCTCCAGAGAGGTGCACAGGTCTTCATGCATCGCCAGCTCCTCCTTCATCTTGACATCGCGCACGCCGTCGGAGAAGGCCGAGATGATGGCCTCCTCGGTCACCATGGGAATCTTGAGGCATGCGTTGTTGAAGCGCTGGATGTACTTCTGCAATGTCTCCCCTGGCTGCTGCTTGATGCGGCGCATGTCGCTCACGGCGGGTGTCCGGTCGCGAGTACCTTGGAAGTTGGCGATGAAGCGGGTGCGCATCTCGTCCCAGGAGGAGATCGTGCCGGGGGCCAAGTTCAGGAGCCAGGTGCGGGCCCCGTCCTTCAGCGCCATGGGAAACCAGTTCACCATGACCTTCTCGTCTCTGTTCGCGGCTTGGATGCCCAGCTCATAGAGCTAGAGGAACTCGGTGGGGTCGGCCGTGCCATCATAGCGAGGAGGCAGGTCTGGCTTGAACTTGCCGGGCCACGCAACGTTGCGCGGCTCAGTGGTGAAGGCACGGCAGCCTACTGTGGCTACGGGAGGCCTTGGGAGACGAAGAGCTTGGTCCTGCAGGTCCCCATGCGCTGCAGCTGGGAGCAGCGCAAGGTCTTGACGCGCGGGAGCGGGAGCGTGGTCGCGGCGAGCCGGAGCAGGGAGCACTCGGGCAGCTTCTTGCGGGCGAGGGACTTCTTGGCAGCTCTGCTCTTGCCGCGCTGGCGCCTGACAGAGCGGGTTATGCCCAGGGGCCACGCGCCTTGGGGATATTGGAGAGAGGGTCATTGGAGCACGATCATTGGAGAGAGGGTCGTATTCCTTCCCCACTTCCTCCGCGGACTGGGCTTCCCACTCCACCCCTTCGTCCGGGGGCTCATGTACTACTACGGCCTGGACTTCCACGATCTGGCTTCAAACTTCATCCTCAACATCTCGGCGTTTATTGTCGTGTGTGAGGCCTTCCTCTGCATCCAGCCCCACTTCAGCTTGTAGCTAAAGACCTTCAATGTCAAGCCAAAGGTTGTGAAGGGCAGCCAAGCGGAGTGCGGAGGCGCCATGGTGGGAAAAATGCCTAACGTCACTTGGCTCGAGGGTGCCTTCGTGGAATCCGTCAAAGGGTGGTAATTGGAGTGGTTCTACATCACCGAGCCGCATGACCCTAAATGGGCAGTGGCCCCCGAGTTCAGATCTGGCATCCCCATGCAGCTCACCTCCTGGAAAGAGAAGGGCTTGCTATGGGGCAGTTCGGAGGAGCTGACCGGACTCCAGTCCTGTCTCCAGACCCTGGTGAACAAGAAGCTTAAGCTTGTCAATGTGATCCAGGTCATGCTCGTCCGCCGGATTCTCCCGTGCCAGCAACGGGACTTCAATTTGTGGGAGTTTGATCCGGCCCAGCACCGGACCTTGAGCAGGCTCTTCGAAACTACGTACGAAGCAGTCTGGAGGGTGCTGTTCAAGGGCGCCGAAGCTCCCGCGTCCGCTACCGAAGATCGCGGATTTAGCACGTAGCGTCCGGCTGGCGAGGTAAGCTATGTTATCCTTTATGGGACATTTGCTTTTCATAGTTTGACTCTATGCGGGATCTAAACTCCCAATGCCTTTAACAGGACTGGCAGAAGACGTCCGGACAGGTTAACTGTCCGGCTCCCCTTCCAGAAGACACAGCGGACGCCCGTTTGACAGGGCTGCTGGTCCCGGCACTTTACGTAGTGCCGGAGAAGAAGGCCAAGAAGAAGGCCACGGGAACCCGAAGGAGTTCCCGGCGCCTGGTGGTATCAGACTCATCGTCCGATGACTCCGAGGCGGACTCCTCCCCTGAGGACGAGGAGGAGAAGAAAGAGGCCTCTCCCCCAGCGGGGGGAGAGAAGAAGAGAAAGGCCTCCCCAACGAGGGAGGCCAAAGGGTCCAAGAAGGGAAGGACCCTTCCTCCGGACTGCTCCGCCAACGCCGACGACGGTGACGAGGAGTGGCCCTCAAGGGCCAAGCCCCTGGCAAGATCGTAAGTATCTGAATTCCTGGATGATTTATTTTTCTTTTTGCCACGCGGTGTCTTTCTAATGACGCATACAACCTGTAGTCCGGCCAAGGACGATCTTCCCGCTTCGTCGAGCTGGTCCTTGGGTATTTCGGATATGGATTCCGTTCCGACCGCCTCCACCCCTCGTGATGCTGACGACGCCGAGGTGGGATCCTAGGAGGGGACCCATCAGGAGGGGGAGGCTCCGGAGGTGCCACAGGGCAACCTCCCGGACTTCGCACCGGACTCCGCACCAGAACCTGCAGTGGTTCCGGAGTCCGGCAGGCGGCCCCTTTGTAAGAAGGGCAAGACTGTGACACCGGCGGCCTCCGTCCAACCAGAGGCGCCGGATAACTTGTTGGAGGCGCTCAACGGCGCTTCCATCAAAGAAGAACACCGTACTATCATGAGTGCGGTTATTCAGAAGGTTCAGCTCGCCAAGAGCGGGCTGACCGAAGCCTGCAGTAGCCTTCTAACAGGCTTTGAGGTAAGAAATTTAAGATATGTAATATAATACCACATAGACAGTAGCCCCTGATGCTCGGTTCGGTGTTCGGAAAAAAAGCCGGACTGAGGATCTAAAAAGATATACGCAGGAGGTCTAAAAAATATGTCAATATGGGATTGCAGGCTGCACTGCTAACCTCTGCCGCACTGACTGCGGAGGTCGATGCTTTAAAGCAAAACCTCGAGCGGTCCGAGAGCGAGCTCGGCCGTGCCAAGAAGCAGCTCGAGGACAAGGAAGGTGAGTAACACCGTATTAAATTTGTACCTTATAGAAAAGGATTTTGGTTGCAAGAGAAATAACAAGGATAACGTGGGTACTCCAGGGGCCACGAACGAGGTGGCGACCCTGAAGGAGGCGGTGTCCGCGGCCGAATGCAATGCGGCCGCGGAGCGAGCCGAGCGAGAGAAGCAGGAGGCGCGGGTGGCGGAGGTGCAGCAAGAGCTCCAGGCTCTCGTGGAGAAGCATGAGAGTATGGAGCGTGACTCAAAGACTCGAGAGTCCGAGCTTGCCTCGGCTTTTGAGAGTGCCAAAGCTGCTAAGGCCGAAGCCCACAAGGCCCTCCAGGAAATCGAGGCGTTGAAGAAGATAGCGGTGGGTAAGGCATTTTTCATGCAAAGTAAGCATGTGAATGTGAATTACCTGATACTTACCCGAATTCGGAGCTCTCCAGGTGCGTTCGCAGATCTGCCCCCACAGCGTATCCGATGCTGCCGCTTTCTACAGGGCCGAGGAGGGGAGCTCAACGGAGAAGGTCTTCTGGTCTCAGTATGCTGAGACCGGACATCCGGTTCCCCTTAGCGACCAGCTGAAGCAGCTGGTCGAGCTCCACAAGGTAGCCGAACAGGCCATGAAGGGCCTCGTAGTTCGGCTGTGGCCCAAGGAGGCCATGCCTGGGAGCTACTTCGGCCTGGTGCGGCGGCTGGTGGACGCGTGTCCCTGGGTGGAAGTCATCAAGCACTCCGCCTGCATTGAAGGTGCCCGTCGGGCCCTTGTCCGTGCAAAAGTGCACTGGGGCAGGATGGACGCTGAGAAGCTTCTGACGGACGTGCCGCCGGCGGGCAAGGAGTATCGTACGCGGCTAGACATTGCGGGCGAGGGACTGCTAAACGCCCATTGGCCGGTGACTTGAAAGATGATTTCTTATTTACTTATTTATCTGCCCCCAGATGCTTTTCTGCTCTTTTCGCAGTCCGGACATGCACTTTAGGGCATGCCTCCCATGGAAAGGAACCCCTAACGGAACTATTCTCCCTAGAAGATGTTTCTTACTAACCATGTAATATAACATAACTAGTTGGGCACTTGTCTAATAAAGCACTAATGACCCTACGCCTGGTCTCCATGCATGCCCCGATTTTTTCATAACCGAGAGGGTATTCAGACACACTCCGGACTCTAGGGTCCCGAGGTTGAAGCGAAAAGGTCCGCAAAGACAAACGATCTACAATCCGGCTAGAAGGCATTTTACATGTCATTTCAAAATACATCGTCAAATTGACTGACTGTACTCCTCTTCAATCCCGTCTAACAGGCTGTCTAATTTACAGTCCCGTTGGGAATACTTAGCGGCCAACTCTACTTGGCCGTACATTAAGCTCACAGGGATCTCCTTCCCATCGGGCCCCACAGGTCCGACCTCGGCCATGTGGTTCGGATCAGCCTTCTTGTACCGCGTCTTCACCATATCCCAGGCCTCCCTGGCGCCTTGACGGCAGGCCGATATCTTCCACAGACGGAAGCGCCGCCGTGCTCCCTGAAGCTTCTCCGCAAGCTCACCAAGGCCCTCTGGTAGGGAGACGGACGGCCATATGGCCTGGGCGATGCCACTCATCGCCTGCCGAACACGTTTGAGCAGTTGCACCAGCTCGGGAAGTTGGTCACCCGTTGAACCAGGCATTTCCTCCGCAGGGCGACCTGTGAGCACACCTACAGACATATCTCTGTCAATCGACTTCCTTGCCGAACTCTTCTTTTCAAAAGAGTTTGCTCAAGCACTTACTGTAGATGCCGCGACGAAGCCGCTGATTCTCCTTCACGGAGCCAGACAGCTGGGCCCGAACACCTTTCAGCTCTTCTCCCAGCTGGGTGTGGGCATCTTGGAGTTTGTTCCTCTCCTGCTGCACCTTCATAAGCACCCTCTCGCCAGCCTTCAGCTGGCGCAGTAGCTGTTGCTTGTCCGGATCTAGTCCGGTGCCCTCTGCAAAATTATTGTCAGACTTATACACACGCCGCACACCATAAAACATTTTTGAAATATGTGTTACCGGAGGGGGTCTCTGTGTCTCCTCCTGCGGCGGTTAGTGCGGCCTCAAGTTGGGCCTTGCACTCTTGAAGCTCCTGAGACAATTGGGTATTCTTCTCCGTAAGATCCTGCATATTGAATGATCCTTAAATCAATTATTCTACACTACTTTAAGTCTCGGGGGCTACTGGCATACATAACTATTAAAATTCCTTACCCGTATGTCCTTCACATACTGCTCCGTGGCTCTGGTTAAACCATCTTGAGCGGCACGGAGGTGCGCATCTCCCGCATTAAAGGCATTTAACGCCTCTAGGGAGAAACACGCGTCACGAAGAACTGTCCGGCGGCGCCTATGATTCATGGCGCTCTCCACCTCAAACCTGGTGGCGGACAGCCTGTCGGCATCCTCCGTTGGAGGAGTATCCGGCTCGCACCTAGCGCTCGCCTCCCCCTCCGGACCAGGTGTTGGAGCCTGGCTGGCGGGGGCTTGGCTGGCAACCTCTACGGGCATAGTCCGGCGAGCGCTCTTTCTCCTGGAAAAGTCATGAGCATTAGTACACCTCCTAGGAATCTTTTCCTTAAACAACGGTCGCGAGCTATACTGTTGCGGCGACGTTTCGATTCGCACCGCACCCCTCTTCCGCCTGCTGGGCCGGACTGACCCTTGTTGGTCAGCCGCCGCGGGTTCGGCTTCCCGCCTTGAAGGCACCTCCTGCAAGACACCGTTGGTATAAGGTGGTCAGAAATACGCAAGGACGAAGTAATGGTGTCGGGACTCCGGTCATAATTACCTGGGAAGCCGGAGATAAGCCGGGGTAGTCAGCCATAATGGCGACTAGAGCATTGTCCATGCTGAGTTGGTGGAACACCCCGTCAATTAGCTCCACCTTTATGTCCGGATCCTCTTCGGAGGCCGGATCAAGGGATCTTCCTGGATCCTCGGGTTGTGGAGCCAGACTGTGTATGCCCTCCACATCCCGACGCAGTTCCTGCGTCAAAATCATAAAGTAAGGCACTTAACTTTGAAAGCACGGGTCGGATGAATAAACGTCCGCTTACCCAGCTCCGAGGGTTATTCATGGAGAATCCATTCAATGGGCTCGTCTGGAGGAAGTCCTCCTTCTCCCCCTTGTACAAGCCGGACAGGATCTTCACCAGATCTGCGGCCGATCCCGGCCCCTTGCGGCCATGACGGGTGGCGTCATTCTCCCCGTTGAAATCCCACATGGGGTGGCCCCTGTATTGGAGCGGCTGCACCCCTCGCATAATGCACGTGGCCATGACTCCAATCATGGTCAATCCGGAATGGGCCAGCAACCTTATCCGGCCCATCAGATAATGGACGCTCCTGTCATCTTCCCGTTGAGGGCTCCACGGGCGCCAACTCAGGCGTTTCTTCAGCGGAGCGGTGCTGAACTCCGGGAGGCCGATCCGAACTGGGTCCGGCAGTGGAGCGTCTTCTATGTAAAACCATTCCGAGGGCCAGTCTTCGGATGCCTTCTTTGGGGTTCCGGATAGATATCCGGTCCCGGCGATGCGCCATATTTCGGCTCCGCCCACTTGATATATCGACCCCTCGTGAGAACGGGGGATGAGGCAAAACAATCTCTTCCACAGCGCAAAATGGGCCTCGATGCCCAGAAACAGCTCGCAAAGAGCTACGAAACCCGCAATATGCAGGATGGAGGCGGGCGTAAGGTGATGAAGCTGGAGTCCGTAGAACTCCAGGAGCCCTCGGAAAAACGGATGTATGGGAAATCCGAGCCCCCTTATTAAATAAGGGACGAAGCACACCCGCTCTCCTTTAGAGGGACTGGGGGTGTTCTCCGCCTGCTTTCCACCTTTGTAGGTGGCCAGCCCGGCTCGAACTGGGACCATAAAGGCCGGAGGAAGGTATCCCTCCGCTTGGAGCGTCACCAGCTCGCTGTGCGGGACTGAACATCTCCTCCAATCTCCTGGCTGAGGGCTGGGAGCGCGAGAGGAGGAGCCGCGTCGACGGTCCATGATGGAATGGATTTTGGTCAGAAGCGCTCCGATGAGTACTCGCGGAAGGAGGATGGTGTGATTTGGATCTGAATTCTTGCCTCTCTTATAGGCAGCTTATTCGCGCAGCTAGGGGGTAAAAATGTAAAAATACCCTGGCCATTTGCATTCGTATGACACGTGGAAGAGGGCCATTATTGGGCGTGGAAACCAAGGAGCGCAACATTTATAAGGAAGCCGGACACTATTCGGCAAACACGCGAATTTGGAGGAGAACCCGCCTTGCAACGCCGAAGACAACGTACGCGCCGGAATCGTCATCATTGAAGCCTGGTTCGGGGGCTACTGAGGGAGTCCTGGACTATGGGGTGTCCGAATAGCCGGACTATCATCATCGGCCGGATTCCAAGACTATGAAGATACAAGATTGAAGACTTCGTCCCGTGTCCGGATGGGACTTTCCTTGGCGTGGAAGGCAAGCTTGGCAATACAGATGTGTAGATCTCCTACCATTGTAACCGACTCTGTGTAACCTTAGCCCTCTCCGTGTCTATATAAACCGGAGGGTTTTAGTCCATAGGACGAACAACAATCATACCATAGGCTAGCTTCTAGGGTTTAGCCTCCTTGATCTCGTGGTAGATCCACTCTTGTACTACCCATATCATCAATATCAATCAAGCAGGAGTAGGGTTTTACCTCCATCGAGAGGGCCCGAAACTGGGTAAAAACATCGTGTCCCTTGTCTCCTGTTACCATCCGCCTAGACGCACAGTTCGGGACCCCCTACCCGAGATCCGCCGGTTTTGACACCGACACCAGTGCACCTTCTTGAGGAGGAGGCGGCTGAGGCACCCCCAGAGCTTCATCGCCCGCGCAGGGCGGGGTGCAGTGCAGCAGGACGGACAGCGCAGGAGAGCCCCCTGCGGCACGGACAAGCTCGGCAACGCGGTCAAGCCATTCTTCATAGACGTCATCGACGGGACGGTAGCGCAGGAGCTCATTCACTGCGATGAGCGCGGTTCGAGCCTCCATGGGTGCGCGGAACGCGCGAGACGAAGACCCCGCTGGGGTGAACGAGGGGGCAGCAGTGCGGCCATCTTGCCTCACGGAGGGATGCTGGGATGATGCTTGCTGCTCGTTCCCCGCCGGGCCGGTGGCAGCGTTGATGGCAGGCGACAGGGAATGACGAGGGCCCCCACCGACGGGAGCCGTCTGGGCGACGCGAGAGGCGAGAGCGGCTCGGCACTCGGTGCGGGCCCGACGAGTGTCAGACATGGATGCGGTGGTCGGAGGAGAACATGGTGGTGGAAGACGAATTCCGGCGCACCCCTACCTAGCGCGCCAAATGTCGGATTACGGGTTCCGGCAGACCCTTGAGGTTCGAACACTGGGGTGCGTGCGGAGGTCTTGCCCTCTACCTACCTGCGCCCTGCCGCCACACTAGGATCTAAGCTATGAAAAGAACAGCACAAGAGACACAGAATTTATACTGGTTCAGGCCACCATTGCAGTGTAATACCCTACTCCAGCGTGTGGTGTGGTGGATTGCCTCTTGGGCTGATGATGAACAATAAAAAGAAGAACAGCCTTGTGAGGATCTGTTCTTGGCTGGTGCAATGAACTACTAGGGGAGTTCAGTCGCTCTCTCTATTGGTTTCCTGGTGAGGATCCCGTTTTTCTTTGAGGTCCAAGATGATTTTATCCTCCCTCCTACCCTGGGGGTGGCTAGTCCTATTTATAGGCAAAGGCCCTGGGCCTCTTCCCAAATATTGAGCGGAAGGGCGCCAACAATTGGCCATTTTGAAGGGGAACATCTGGTACACTTATCCTGACTAAAGTTGGTCCTCGCCTGCCAAAGGCTCTGGTGGTGACGCCGGCTTGGGCTCCACGATGACTTTCTTCCTGCCGTTGGGCTGGTCTTGGTCTCGTTGCACCGAAATGGATGCCTTTGCTTGATGCTCTCGCCTGCGCTTGCTCCCTTTGCACCAAAGAGGAAAGGAGGACACTGCGCGGGCTGGCGCCCTTGGTCGTCATGGCTTGCGTCATGGGCACCTCGTGAGGTACCCCGCCTTGATCTCTCTGCCTCCTCGCGAGCCAGCCTGATGAGGCCGCGCCTGAGGAAGCTCCTTGTCGTCCGCCCTGCGAGGCTTGGCCCCTTGCGAGGGTCTTGAGCTCGTATTGATGAAGATGGGCCGTGCTGGCCCCCCCTTTGAGCCACACCGTAGGCCGCAGGCAGGCAAGTCTAGGGACCCCCGTTCCCAGAACACCGACAAAGTTATAAAGAAATATTTAAGAGGGGACGAATTAAGACAAAGAATGGAGCAATTCTTACAGCTGGCGGTTTATTGGAGACGCAAAAAGGACTGAGCCCTGTCTTGCTGCACTCAGATACCGGTTCATCCAACATCTTTTTTACAGATTCAGTAACTTCCTCGTCAGTTAGCTGAATATCAATATGCCGTTGAGGATCTTTGAGATCTTCTGTGTACTCGCACATTAAACCGGGGCGACGGCTTAAGGGCAAGATACTCCAAGAGACCCAGCAGCGGACAAAGTCGATGCCAGTTAAATTGTTTACCATAAAGGCTCGGAGCTTTGCAAGCTGTGGTGCGTACTTGGCTCGTTCCTTCGCAGTAAGTCGTTGGGGAACTGGATGCTTTTTTGTAAGCCGGTGAGCACGATAGCCCAGCAGAGGATTTTCGTCATCTGGAGCCGTGCTTCGGCAATAAAACCAAGTATGATTCCAATCTTTAGGGTGGCTATGATGTTTGGCGTGAGGGAAATTGACATCTTTTCTCTTCTGGATTGAAACACCGCCAAGTTCAGTGTTGGGACCGTCCATAAATTCAGTACAGCAGTTTAAGTAAAAGAAGTCCCGAAATAGCTCAATAGTGGGTTCTTCTTGCAGATAAGCCTCGCAAAATACTTGAAAATTGCAAATATTGGACTCGGAGTTCGGTCCAATATCTTGAGGGCGGATCTGGAAGCTAGCAAGCACGTCACGGAAGAATTTTGATCCGGGAGGGCTAAACCCTCGACTCAGATGATGAGCAAACACAATAACCTCTCCATCCTTGGGCTCAGGGGGATTTTCTGGACCAGGGACCCGCCAGTGGATGGTCTCTTTACTCGCTAAAGCGCCAGTTGCAACACATCCGGCCAGCTGTTCTTCCGTAACCCGGGAAGGGACCCAGTTGTAAGCATAAAATTGTTTAGCCATTTCAATGAAAAGCTAGAGAAAGATCAATGCCGGTTTAAGATTCATGGCTAACAAGTATAAAGCGTCGCAAGTCATAGGGAGAAGATGTTGAGGCATATATACATATTAAACCGGATTCAGACATTGGCAGGGCTATAGAAATGACGAATTGGCGGTTTAAGAGAGGGCTAATGCTACCTGGCGGGTTACAATTTTCTTAAGGTTAAACCGCCTACGTTGGTGTGGAGGGAACAGATCTGAAAAATTACTAAGTGTTGCACAAACATGTTTCACAGATTGACACTATAATTTTGGATCTGCCGCAGTTCAAAAAGGGAGAAAAATTTAAAAACCCTAAGTTGTGACAGTAGAACAATTAAGGTCCAGATGGGATTTGTTCACTAAAAAAGAGATGTTGTGATGAGGAAAATGGATTGTGGCTATGGCCGCATAGGGAAAAGATCAAGTTTTTATCAAGTACTTATATGACAGCGAAGTACAAGTGAAGACCACTGATGAACACTGAGGAACACAGAAACCCTAATGAACAGATCTGGAGTGGAAAGAGAGAAGACTTACTGAGGCCGAGGGAGCAGCGGAGAGGCGCCGCATTTTTCTGGTACGTTCAGGTGATGCAGCGGCCAGAGGTGAGGTCGAAGACAAGGCTTGACGGCGGTGGCTGAGCTCGAAGCGCTAGGGCAGCGCAAGGAAGACGATGAGGCGAAGAGACACGAAGGGAAAAAAGTGAAAATGACCCCCGGTCCTATTTATAAAGCGAAGGGGTAAGAGATAGGCGTGAGAATCGAGGAGTTCAAAGAATGGATAAGTGATAGAGTTGTCGCCTTGATTTTTGAAGGCTCATTAATAAAAGGGAGGTCTACATGGTTTTAATAAGCAGGTGTTGTCATGGCGGTTTATTACAATCTTGGAAGATGATGTCATGGCAAATTACAACGTTCACATGAAGGTGTTCAAGAAAGAATTTTCTTAAGTCTGGAAGATTGACATGAACAGGTTCAAATCAATTTGGGGCCTAATGTTGGGGATATAACTATTGAGTATAAACCGCCTAGGTGGGGCCGGGTTATACCTGTAACAAGCCATTCATATTGAAGCCCATGAAGACAAGGAGTGTGGTGCTTTACTGAAGAGACTTAGAGGCCCAGGGCCCAAGGGCGGATTAGGGCTCATAGGCATAAACCGACATACATTGTGTAACTTGTGTTGTAAAATAGGAAAGGGTAGAAACCAAGCCGGACACGTGTATGAGCCGGCGTTGGGATTCTGTAAACCGCTGGACATCAACCTGTGTATATAAAGGGATGACCCGGCAGCGGTTCAGGGACAAGAAACAAGAACTCGAGAGCCAGGTAAAGCAGATTTGCTCCCTGATCATCGAGACCCCATCAATTCCACCACAACTGGATCGTAGGCTTTTACCTTCACAGAAAGGGGCCGAACCAGTATAAACTCCTCGTGTCCTTTGTCCGGTTTAACCCCTTTAAGCTAATCTCGTTGCGATGGCTCCACGACTAAGTCCTCACATGAGGACATCTGACGTGATAATTCCACGACAATGGTTCTCTTTCCTTTCCATGTTTTCTAGCAACAAAGTCTCTTTTGTCATATCTTTTATTCTTAGGTTGTGGGTTATCAAGATCAACAGTTGGCTCTATCTCAACATCATTATCTCGTTCTTTATTATTAGGTTGAGTGTTTTCATGAACCCCATCATTATCTTTTTCATTATCAGAAGGTGAGTGTTCATTACCAGATTGAGTTTCAGCATCAGAGATAGAAACTTAATTATCATTATTAGGAGGTTTTTCTACTTCAGGTTCACTAGAGGCAGGCAAAGTCTTATCATTTTTCTTCTTCCTTTTCTTTTTAGAAGAACTAGGTGTAGTGGTGTTGTTCCTTTGAGAATATTGTTCAATTCTCTTGGGATGTCCCTCAGGATAAAGTGGTTCCTGAGTCATTTTACCTCCTCTACTTGCTACTCTAACAGCAAAGTCACTTATATCATTGTTCATTTCATCAAGTAACTCTCTTTGAGATTTAGCAACTTGTTCTATAATTGAGTTTGAACCATAGAGGCATGTTTTCCTACACCTCTAACATCATTTGAGATTCTAAATAACAAGTCACTTAAGCGAGCAATCATATCAGAGTTGTATTTCAATTGTTTCATAACATTTGCATTGAAGTGATCTTACTTTCTAATGTAATTATCAAACTCATAAGGGCATTGACTAGGATGTTTACTACGGGAATCATCACTATCATTGAATTTCATTAAAGATTTTACCTCTACCACCTTGGGTGGTGGTGGTGCTTCAAGCCCATGTATTTCTTCGATAGGTGGTAAATTTTTAACATCCTCGGCCTTAATACCCTTTTCCTTCATAGATTGCTTTACCTCTTGCATATCTTTAGGACTGAGATATAAGATACCCCTCTTCTTCGGAGTGAGTTTAATAGGTGTTTCAGGAGGAGTCCAATCATCATGATTTTTCAATATGTTATTCAATAATTCCTCAGCTTGCTCAATAGTTTGTTCCCTGAAACACAACCAACACAACTGTCTAGGAAGTCCCTAGAAGCATCGGTTAGTCCATTATAGAAGATATCAAGTATTTCATTTTTCTTAAGAGGATGATTAGGCAAAGCATTAAGCAATTGGAGAAGCCCCCCCAAGCTTGTGGGAGACTCTCTTCTTCAATTTGCACAAAGTTAAATATTTCCTGCAAGGCAACTTGTTTCTTATGAGCAGGGAAATATTTTTCAGAGAAGTAATAGATCATATCCTGGGGACTACGCACACAACCAGGAGCAAGAGTATTGTACCAAGCTTTAGCATAAACCTTTAATGAGAACAGAAATAACTTGAGAATATAGTAATAGCGAATCTTCTCATCATGAGCAAAAAGGGTAGCTATATCATTCAACTTAGTAAGATGTGCCACAACGGTTTCAGTTTCATAACCATGGAAAGGATCGGATTCAACCAAAGTGGTTAACTCTGGGTCGACAGAGAATTCATAATCCTTATCATCAATAACAATAGGTGAAGTACCAAACTCAGGATCACATTTCATTTTAGCATTCAGAGATCTTTCTTTATACTTGCACAATAATTTCTCTAGATCATCTCTATCCTTACAAGCAAGAATATCTGCAGTTGCCTCCTCACTCATAGTATAACCTTCCGGTACCTTTGGCAATTCATATCTAGGAGGACTAGTTCTAGTAGATGTTTCAAGATTTTCAGTTTCAAGTTCATCATCAGATTCGAAAATATCATGTTGTCTTACTCTAGCAATTTGTCCATCACGAAATTCACCTAGTGGCACGTCATCATCAAGCAAGGTACTAGCATCATCATGAGTAACATTCATAGCAGAAGTAGCATCATCAATAACTTGTGACATATTAGAATTAATAGCATGTGGTGTTGTTGCAAGTTTACTTATAACAGAAGGTGAATCTAAAGCGGAGCTGGATGGCAGTTCCTTACCTCCCCTCGTCTTAGAGGGAAAAAGCATAGTCTTTGCATCCTTCAAAATCTTCATAGTGATAATATGATAATAATCCCAAGTGACTCAACAAATATAGCTATGCTCCCCGGCAACGGCACCAGAAAAAGGTCTTGATAACCCACAAGTATAGGGGATCGCAACCGTTTTCGGGGGTAGAGTATTCAACCCAAATTTATAGATTCGGCACAAGGGGAGCCAAAGAATATTTGAAGGTATTAGCAGTTGGGTTGTCAATTCAACCACACCTGGAGATTAATTATCTGTAGCAAAGTGATTAGTAGCCCAGGAATATGATAGTTTTGATGAAGTGATAGAAGTGATATTATAGCAGTAACGATAGTAGTAGCAACAGTAGTAACTTAGCAAAAACACTATAAGATAAATTCATAGGCATTGGATCGATGACTCGCTGGATGATATTCATCATGAGACAGTTATAACCTAGGGTGATACGGCACTAGTTCCAATTCATAAATATAATGTAGGCATATATTCCATAAATAGTCATACATGCTTATGGAAAGAACTTGCATGACATCTTTTGTCCTACCTTCCCGTGGCAGCGGGGGCCTATTGGAAACTAAGGGATATTAAGGGCTCCTTTTAATATAGAACCGGAACAAAGCATTAACACAAGGTGAATACAAGAACTCCTCAAACTACGATCATCACCGGGAGTGGTCCCGACTATTGTCACTCCGGGGTTGTCGGATCATAACACGTAGTAGGTGACTATAACTTGCAAGATCGGATCTAGAACATGGATATAATGGTGATAACATAAATGGTTCAGATATGAAATCATGGCACCCGGGCCCAAAGTGACAAGCATTAAGCATGGCAAAGTCATAGCAACATCAATCTCAGAACTTAGTGGATACTAGGGATGAAGCCCTAACAAAACTAACTCGATTACATGATGAACGTTGGTTTGAGGGTCAGCGGGGCCACCAGGTGGGCAGCACCACCAGGGCGCACCTGGGGGGCTGGCGCGCCCTGGTGGGTTGTGCCCACCCAGGTGCCCCCCTCAGGAACCTCCTGGCTCCAGAAATTCTCTTATTTGATATAAAAAATCCTCGCAAAGTTCCGTTCCATTCCGAGAACTTCTATTTCTGCACAAAAACAACACCATGGTAGTTTTGCTGAAAACAACATCAGTCCGGACTAGTTTCATTCAAATCATGCAAATTAAAGTCCAAAACAAGAGGAAAAGCATTAGGAAAAGTAGATACGTTGGAGATGTATCAACCAGCCCACAAGGGGTGGCGTACCCCTTATGGAAAGAGGCCGAATAGGAGAAGGAGAAGAGGGGGTTGGCCCCCCTTCCTTCTCTCTTCCCCCTCCCTTTTCTTCTCCAGCAATTATGGAAGGGGAGGCTGAATTGGGGAAGACCCCAAGTAGGATTTGACCTACTTGGGGCGCCCCTGACTACCTCTCCTCCCCTCCAACCTATATATATGTGGGGAGGGGGGCGCCTAGAAAACACAACACCAATTGTTAGCCATGTGCGGCGCCCCCCTCCACGGTTTACACCCCCGGTCACATTCTCGCGGTGCTTATGCGAAGCCCTGCATGGATCACTTCACCATCACCGTCACCACGCCGTCGTGCTGACGGAACTCATCTACTTCCTCGACACCTTACTGGATCAAGAGGGCGAGGGACGTCATTGAGCTAAACGTGTGCAGAACTCGAAGGTGGCGAATGATGACCCACAAGTGTAGGGGATCTATCGTAGTCCTTTCGATAAGTAAGAGTGTCGAACCCAACGAGGAGCAGAAGGAAATGATAAGCGGTTTTCAGTAAGGTTTTCTCTGCAAGCACGGAAATAGTAGGTGATAGATAATTTTGTGATAAGATAAATAGTAATGGGAAAAAAGTAAATAAAGTAAATAAAGTGCAGCAAGGTGGCCCAATCCTTTATGTAGTGAAGGATAAGCCTGGACAAATTCTAATAATGAGGAAGGAGCTCCCGAGGACACATTGGGAATTATCGTCAAGCTAGTTTCATCACGTTCATAAGATTCGCGTTCGGTACTTTGATAATTTGATATGTGGGTGGACCGGCACTTGGGTACTGCCCTAACATGGACAAGCATCCCACTTATGATTAACCCCTATTGCAAGCATCCGCAACTATAAAAAGGAGTATTAAGGTAAACCTAACCACAACATTAAACATATGAGTCCATATCAACCCCTAACGAAGCAACGCATAAACTAGGGTTTAAGCTTCTGTCACTCTAGCAACCCATCTTCTACTTATTACTTCCCTATGCCTTCCCCTAGGCCCAAATAATGGTGAAGTATCATGTAGTCGACGTTCACATAACACCACTAGAGGAGAGACAACATACATCTCATCAGAATATCGAACGAATACCAAATTCACATGACTACTAATAGCCAGACTTTACCCATGTCCTCAGGAACAAACGTAACTACTCACAAAGCATATTCTTGTTCATAATCAGAGGGGTAATAATATGCATGAAGGATCTGAACATATGATCTTCCACCAAGTAAACTAAATAGCATCAACTACAAGGAGTAATAAACACTACTAGCAACCCACAGGTACCAATTTGTGGTTTTGATACAAGATTGGATACAAGAGATGAACTAGGGTTTTGAGATGAGATGGTGCTGGTGAAGATGTTGATGGAGATTGACCCCCTCTCGATGAGAGGATCGTTGGTGATGACGTTGGTGATGATTTCCCCCTCCCGGAGGGAAGTGTCCCCGGCAGAACAGCTCCGCCAGAGCCCTAGATTGATTCCGCCAAGGTTCCGCCTAGTGGCGGCGGAGTTTCGTCCCATAAGGTTGCCCACGATTTTTTCTAGGGGAAAACCCTTCATATAGCAGAAGATGGACGCCAGAAGCCCACCAGGGGGCCCAGGAGATAGGGGGCCACGCCCTAGGGCATCATGCAAACTAGCAAAATAAGCATGGCAAAGGCTATCCTTGACTTTTTTTATTGAAACTAAAGAGGCAAAACACTATTCTAACTAACAGCAAGCAAAAACTAACAAAAGAAATTGACGCTCCAAGCAAAACACATATCATGTGGTGAATAAAAATATAGCTCCAAGTAAAGTTACCGATGAACGAAGACGAAAGAGGGGATGCCTTCCGGGGCATCCCCAAGCTTAGGCTCTTGCTTGTCCTTGAATATTACCTTGGGGTGCCTTGGGCATCCCCAAGCTTAGGCTCTTGCCACTCCTTATTCCATAGTCCATCGAATCCTTACCCAAAACTTGAAAACTTCAACCACACAAAACTCAAAACAAAACTCGTAAGCTCCGTTAGTATAAGAAAATAAAACCACCACTTAGGTACTGTTATGAACTCATTACAAATTCATATTGGTGTAATATCTACTGTACTCCAACTTGTCTATGGTTCATACCCTCCGATACTACTCATAGATTCATCAAAATAAGCAAACAACACATAGAAAACAGAATCTGTCAAAAACAGAACAGTCTGTAATAATCTGTATCCAACATATACTTCTCGAACCCCAAAAATTATGAAATAAATTTCTGGACCTGAGAAATTTGTCTATTAATCATCTGCAAAAAGAATAAACCTAAAAGCACTCTCCAGTAAAAAATGGCAGCTAATCTTGTGAGTGCAAAAGTTTCTGTTTTTCACAGCAAGATCACATAAACTTCACCCAAGTCTTCCCAAAGGTTCTACTTGGCACTTTATTGAAACAAAAGCTATAAAACACGATTACTACAGTAGCATAATCATGTGGACACACAAAAACAGTAAGGATAAATATTGGGTTGTCTCCCAACAAGCGCTTTTCTTTAATGCCTTCTAGCTAGGCATGATGATGGCAATGATGCTCACGTAAAAGATAAGAATTGAAACATAACGGGAGCATCATGAAGCATATGACTAGCACATTTAAGCCTAACCCACTTCCTCTGGATAGAGATTTTGTGAGCAAACAACTTATGGTAACAATAATCAACTAGCATAGGAAGGTAACACAAGCATAGCTTCAAGAATTTAAGCACATAGAGAGGAAACTTGATATTATTGCTATTCCTACAAGCATATGTTCTTCTCTCATAATAATTTTCAGTAGCATCATGAATGAATTCAACAATATAACCAGCACCTAAAGCATTCTTTTCATGATCTACAAGCATAGAAAAATTTCTACTCTCCACATAAGAAAAATTCTTCTCATGAATAGTAATGGGAGCAAACTCAACAAAATAACTATCATGCGATTGAAAATTAAGATCAAGATGACACGTTTCATGGTTATTATTATTCTTTAAAGCATACGTGTCATCACGATAATCATCATAGATAGGAGGCATGCTTTCATCATAGTAAATTTGCTCATCAAAGCTTGGGGGACAAAAAATATCATCTCCATCAAACATAGCTTCCCCAAGCTTTCGGCTTTGCATATCATTAGCATCATGGATATTCAAGGAATTCATACTAACAACATTGCAATCATGCTCATCATTCAAAGATTTAGTGCCAAACAATTTAGAGATTTCTTCTTCTAGCACTTGAGCACAATTATCCTTTCCATCATACACACGAAAGATATTAAAAAGGTGAAGCGTATGAGACAAACTCAACTCCATTTTTTTGTAATTTTCTTTTATAAACTAGACTAGCGCTAAAACAAGAAACAAAAAGATTCGATTGCAAGATCTAAAGATATACCTTCAAGCACTAACCTCCCCGGCAACGGCGCTAGAAAAAGAGCTTGATGTCTACTACACAACCTTCTTCTTGTAGACGTTGTTGGGCCTGCAAGTGCACAGGTTTGTAGGACAGTAGCAAATTTCCCTCAAGTGGATGACCTAAGGTTTATCAATCCGTAGGAGGCGTAGGATGAAGATGGTCTCTCTCAAGCAACCCTTCAACCAAATAACAAAAAGTCTCTTGTGTCCCCAACACACCCAATACAATGGTAGATTGTATAGGTGCACTAGTTCGGCGAAGAGATGAAGATACAAGTGCAAAATAGATAGTAGATATGGGTTTTTGTAATCTGAAATAATAAAAACAGCAAGGTAGCGAGCGGTAAAAATGAGCGTAAACGGTATTGCAATGGTAGGAAACAAGGCCTAGGGTTCATACTTTCACTAGTGCAAGTTCTCTCAACAATAATAACATAGATAGAACATATAACAAGCCCTCAACATGCAACAAAGAGTCACTCCAAAGCCACTAATAGCGGAGAACAAACGTAGAGATTATGGTCGGGTACGAAACCACCACAAAGCTATTCTTTCGGATCAATCTATAAAAGAGTTCGTACTAGAATAACACCTTAAGATACAAATCCACCAAAACCCTAATGTCACCTAGATACTCCATTGTCACCTCAAGTATCCGTGGGCATGATTATACGATATGCATCACACAATCTCAGATTCATCCAACCAACATAAAAGTACTTCAAAGAGTGCCCCAAAGCTACTACCGGAGAGTCAAGAACGTGTGCCAACCCCTATGCATAGGTTCCCAATGTCACGAAACCCGCAAGTTGATCACCAAAACATACATCAAGTGGATCAATAGAATAACCCATTGTCACCACGGTTATCCCACGCAAGACATACATCAAGTGTTCATAAAAAGACTCAATCCGATAAGATAACTTCAAAAGGGGAAACTCAATTCATCACAAGAGAGTAGAGGGGGAGAAACATCATAAGATCCAACTACAATAGCAAAGCTCAGGATACATCATGATCGTGCCATAGAGGGAACACGAGAGAGAACACGAGAGAGAGAGAGAGATCAAACACGTAGCTACTGGTACATACCCTCAGCCCCGAGGGTGAACTACTCCCTCCTCGTCATGGATAGCACCGGGATGATGAAGACGGCCTCCGGTGATGGGATCCCCCTCCGACAGGGTGCCGGAATAGGGTCCCGATTGGTTTTGGTGGCTACAGAGGCTTGCGGCAGCGGAACTCCCGATCTATCTTCTGTTCTGGAAGTTTTAGGGTACGTAGGTATATATGGGTGCAGGGGGTACGTCGGTGGACCTACGGGTTGCTCACGAGGTAGGGGGCGTGCCCTCCACCCTCGTGGGCAGCCCAGGACTCCCCTGGCATGCAGTCCAGGCCCATTAGGTTGGTTTCCTTCCAAAATTAACTTCTCCAGTTGATTTTGTTCCGTTTTGACTCCGTCTGATATTCCTTTTCCTCGAAACACTGAAATAGGCATAAAACAGCAAATCTGGGCTGGGCCTCCGGTTAATAGGTTAGTCCCAAAAATAATAATAAAGCCCAATATTGCCTAAAGCAGTAGATAAACTAGCATGGAGCAATCAAAAATTATAGATACGTTGGAGACGTATCAAGCATCCCCAAGCTTTATTCCTGCTTGTCCTTGAGTAGGTAAATGATAAAAAAGAATGTTTGATGTGGAGTGATACTTTGGCATAATTTCAATGTAAATCTTCTTAATTGTAATATGAATATTCAGATCTGAAAGATTCAAGACAAAAGTTCATATTGACACAAAAATAATAATACTTCAAGCATACTAATCAAAGCAATCATGTCTTCTCAAAATAGCATGTCAAAAGAAAGTTCATCCCTACAAAATCATATAGTTAGGCTATGCTTCATTTTCATCACACAAAGATGTTCCCAACTTCTATACCCCCGATGACAAGCCAAGCAATTGTTTCATACTTAAATAATCTCAAACTTTTTCAACCTTCACGCAATACATGAGCGTGAGCCATGGATATAGCACTATGGGTGGAATAGAATATGGTGATGGGGATTGTGTGGAGAAGACAAAAAAGGAGAAAGTCTCACATTGACGAGGACAATCAACGGGCTATGGAGATGCCCATCAATTGATGTCAACATGAGGAGTAGGGATTGCCATGCAATGGATGCACTAGAGCTATGAATGCTCAACAAAAGAAAACTAGTGGGTGTGCATCCAACTTGCTTGCTCACGAAGACCTAGGGCATTTGAGGAAGCCCATCGTAGGAATATACAAGCCAAGTTCTATAATGAAAAATTCCCACTAGTATATGAAAGTGATAACACATGAAACTCACTACATGAAAAAATAAGGTGCTACTTTGAATCACAATATGAGACTCACTACATGAAGAACAAGGTGCTACTTTGAAGCACAAGTGTGGAAAAAGAGATAGTAGCATTCCCTTCTTTTTTTCTTTTTTATTTTCTTTTTTTGGGCCTTTCTTTTTTTCCCTTTTCCTTTTTTTATTTGGGAAATGCTCTAATAATGATGATCATCACACTTCTATTGATTACAACATAAGGATTACAACTCGAAACTTAGAACAAGATATGACTCTATATGAATGCCTCCGGCGGTGTACCGGGATGGTGCAATGAATCAAGAGTGACATGTATGAAAAATAATGCATGGTGGCTTTGCCACAAATACGATGTCAACTACATGATCATGCAATAGCAATATGACAAAAGTAATGTATGTCATGATGATGATGATGGAAGTTGCATGGCAATATATCTTGGAATGGCTATGGAAATGCCATAATAGGTAGGTATGGTGGCTGTTTTGAGGAAGATATAAGGAGGTTTATGTGTGATAGAGCGTATCGTATCACGGGGTTTGGATGCACCGGCGAAGTTTGCACCAACTCTCAAGGTGAGAAAGGGCAATGCACGGTACCGAAGAGGCTAGCAATGGTGGAAAGGTAAAAGTGCGTATAATCCATGAACTCAACATTAGTCAAAAGAACTCATATACTTATTGCAAAAATTTAGAAGTCATAAAAAATTCAAGTACTGCGCGCATGCTCCTAGGGGGATAGATTGGTAGGAAAAGACCATCGCTCATCCCCGACCGCCACTCATAAGGATGCACAAGCCAGGTACACTTCATGTTTCAAATTTGTTACACAACTTTAACCATACGTGCATGCTACGGGACTTGCAAACTTCAACACAAGCATTCTTTGAATTCATAATCACCCAACTAGCACGACTTTGATATTATCACCTCCATATCTCAAAACAATTATCAAGCATCAAACTTTTCTTAGTATTCAACGCACTCAAAAGAAAGTTTCACATATCTTGAATACCAAGTATATTAACATTAAGCAAATTACCATGCTAATAACGACTCTCAAAATAATCTAAGTGAAGCATGAGAGATCATTAGTTTCTTTAAAACAAATCCACCATCGTGCTCTAAAAGATCTAAGTGAAGCACTAGAGCAAAAATTATCACGCTCAAAGGATATAAGTGAAGCACATAAAGTATTCTAGCAAATTCTAATTTGTGTAAGGCTCTCTCTCATTAAAGGATTTCAGATCTCGATACTTCATTCAAACAGCAAGCAAAGCTAAAGAAAACTACATTGCAAGGATAGCACAACTCATGTGAAGAAGCAAAAACTTAGGCTCAACCGATACTAACCGATAGTTATTGAAGAAGAAAGGTGGGATGCCTACCGGGGCATCCCCAAGCTTAGATGCTTGAGACTTCTTGAAATATTATCTTGGGGTGCCTTGGGCATCCCCAAGCTTGAACTTTTGTGTCTCCTTAATTCCTCTCATATCATGGTTTCTCTTTTTATCAAAAGCTTCATTCACAACAAACTCAACAAGAACTCGTGAGATAGGTTAGTATAAACCAATGCAAACCCTTATCATTTTCTACTGTAACAAATCACTAAAATTATTATTCAACATTGCATACTAAATGCCTCTGTATATTTAATACTCCTATCCTCAAATAGAATCATTAAACAAGCAAACATATGCAAACAATGCAACCATAACAGCAATCTGCCAAAACAGTACAGTCTGTAAAGAATGCAAGAGTATCAATACTTCCCTGACTCCAAAAATTATGAACTAAAATTCCCACTGTAATAAATTTATCAGATCTCAATATTCAAAAAGATTCAACGTTATACCATGCTCTGACTTTTCTAGGGAATTTCTGCAACAGCGGTAAACTTTCTGTTTTCAAACAGCAACATGCAAACTAGCAAAATAAGCATGGCAAAGGCTATCCTTGACTTTTTTTATTGAAACTAAAGAGGCAAAACACTACTCTAACTAACAGCAAGCACAAACTAACAAAATAAATTGATGCTCCAAGCAAAACACATATCATGTGGTGAATAAAAATATAGCTCTAAGTAAAGTTACCGATGAACGAAGACGAAAGAGGGGATGCCTTCCGGGGCATCCCCAAGCTTAGGCTCTTGGTTGTCCTTGAATATTACCTCGGGGTGCCTTGGGAATCCCCAAGCTTAGGCTCTTTCCACTCCTTATTCCATAGTCCATCGAATCCTTACCCAAAACTTGAAAACTTCAACAACACAAAACTCAAAACAAAACTCGTAAGCTCCGTTAGTATAAGAAAATAAAACCACCACTTAGGTACTGTAATGAACTCATTCTAAATTCATATTGGTGTAATATCTACTGTACTCGAACTTATCTATGGTTCATACCCTCCGATACTACTCATTGATTCATCAAAATAAGCAAACAACACGCAGAAAACAGAATCTGTCAAAAACAGAACAGTCTTTAATAATCTGTATCCAACGTATACTTCTGGAAACCCAAAAATTATGAAATAAATTTCTGGACCTTAGAAATTTGTCTATTAATCATCTGCAAAAAAATAAACCTAAAAGCACTCTCCAGTAAAAAATGGCAGCTAATCTCGTGAGTGCAAAAGTTTCTGTTTTTCACAGCAAGATCACATAAACTTCACCCAAGTCTTCCCAAAGGTTCTACTTGGAACTTTATTGAAACAAAAGCTATAAAACATGATTACTACAGTATAATAATCATGTGTACACACAAAATCAGTGAGGATAAATATTGGGTTGTCTCCCAACAAGCGCTTTTCTTTAATGCCTTTTAGCTAGGCATGATGATGGCAATGATGCTCACATAAAAGATAAGAATTGAAACATAACGGGAGCATCATGGTGCATATGACTAGCACATTTATGCCTAACCCACTTCCTATGCATAGGGATTTTGTGAGCAAACAACTTATGGGAACAATAATCAACTAGCATAGGAAGGTAACACAAGCATAGCTTCAAGAATTTAAGCACGTAGAGAGGAAACTTGATATTATTGCAATTCCTACAAGCATATGTTCCTATCTCATAATAATTTTCAGTAGCATCATGAATGAATTCAACAATATAACCAGCACCTAAAGCATTCTTTTCATGATCTACAAGCATAGAAAATTTTCTACTCTCCACATAAGCAAAATTCTTCTCATGAATAGTAATGGGAGCAAACTCAACAAAATAACTATCATGTGATTGAAAATTAAGATCAAGATGACATGTTTCATGGTTATTATTATTCTTTAAAGCATACGTGTCATCACAATAATCATCATAGATAGGAGGCATGCTTTCATCATAGTAAATTTGCTCATCAAAGCTTGGGGGACAAAAAATATCATCTCCATCAAACATAGCTTCCCCAAGCTTTCGGCTTTGCATATCATTAGCATCATGGATATTCAAGGAATTCATACTAACAACATTGCAATCATGCTCATCATTCAAAGATTTAGTGCCAAACAATTTAGAGATTTCTTCTTCTAGCACTTGAGCACAATTATCCTTTCCATCATACACACGAAAGATATTAAAAAGGTGAAGCGTATGAGACAAACTCAACTCCATTTTTTTGTAATTTTCTTTTATAAACTAGACTAGCGCTAAAACAAGAAACAAAAAGATTCGATTGCAAGATCTAAAGATATACCTTCAAGCACTAACCTCCCCGGCAACGGCGCTAGAAAAAGAGCTTGATGTCTACTACACAACCTTCTTCTTGTAGACGTTGTTGGGCCTGCAAGTGCACAGGTTTGTAGGACAGTAGCAAATTTCCCTCAAGTGGATGACCTAAGGTTTATCAATCCGTAGGAGGCGTAGGATGAAGATGGTCTCTCTCAAGCAACCCTTCAACCAAATAACAAAAAGTCTCTTGTGTCCCCAACACACCCAATACAATGGTAGATTGTATAGGTGCACTAGTTCGGCGAAGAGATGAAGATACAAGTGCAAAATAGATAGTAGATATGGGTTTTTGTAATCTGAAATAATAAAAACAGCAAGGTAGCGAGCGGTAAAAATGAGCGTAAACGGTATTGCAATGGTAGGAAACAAGGCCTAGGGTTCATACTTTCACTAGTGCAAGTTCTCTCAACAATAATAACATAGATAGAACATATAACAAGCCCTCAACATGCAACAAAGAGTCACTCCAAAGCCACTAATAGCGGAGAACAAACGTAGAGATTATGGTCGGGTACGAAACCACCACAAAGCTATTCTTTCGGATCAATCTATAAAAGAGTTCGTACTAGAATAACACCTTAAGATACAAATCAACCAAAACCCTAATGTCACCTAGATACTCCATTGTCACCTCAAGTATCCATGGGCATGATTATACGATATGCATCACACAATCTCAGATTCATCCAACCAACATAAAAGTACTTCAAAGAGTGCCCCAAAGCTACTACCGGAGAGTCAAGAATGTGTGCCAACCCCTATGCATAGGTTCCCAATGTCACAAAACCCGCAAGTTGATCACCAAAACATACATCAAGTGGATCAATAGAATAACCCATTGTCACCACAGTTATCCCACGCAAGACATACATCAAGTGTTCATAAAAAGACTCAATCCTATAAGATAACTTCAAAAGGGGAAACTCAATTCATCACAAGAGAGTAGAGGGGGAGAAACATCGTAAGATCCAACTACAATAGCAAAGTCGGGATACATCAAGATCGTGCCATAGAGGGAACACGAGAGAGAACACGAGAGAGAGAGATCAAACACATAGCTACCGGTACATACCCTCAGCCCCGAGGGTGAACTACTCCCTCCTCGTCATGGATAGCGCCGGGATGATGAAGATGGCCTCCGGTGACAGGATCCCCCTCTGGCAGGGTGCCGGAACAGGGTCCCGATTGGTTTTTGGTGGCTACAGAGGCTTGCAGCAGCGAAACTCCCGATCTATCTTCTGTTCTGGAAGTTTTAGGGCACGTAGGTATATATGGGTGCAGGGGGTACGTCGGTGGACCTCCGGGTTGCTCACGAGGTAGGGGGCGCGCCCAGGGGGGCGCGCCCTCCACCCTCATGGGCAGCCCGGGACTCCCCTGGCGTGCACTCCAAGCCCATCAGGTTGGTTTCCTTCCAAAATTAACTTCTCCAGTTGATTTCGTTCCGTTTTGACTCCGTCTGATATTCCTTTTCCTCGAAACACTGAAATAGGCATAAAACAACAAACCTGGGCTGGGCCTCCGGTTAATAGGTTAGTCCCAAAAATAATATAAAAGTGGATAATAAAGCCCAATATTGCCTAAAACAGTAGATAAAGTAGCATGGAGCAATAAAAAATTATAGATACGTTGGAGATGTATCATAATAATAGCCCATAATGCAATAAATATTGATATAAAAGCATGATGCAAAATGGACGTATCAGCGTACATTCGGTACTTGATCGGTCGGAGATAGAAGAAGTTCGACTACATCAACCGCGTTGTCAAACGCTTCTGCTTACGGTCTACGAGGGTATGTAGACACACTCTCCCCCTCTCGTTGCTATGCATCTCCTAGATAGATCTTGCGTGAGCACAGGAATTTTTCTGAAATTGTACGCTACGTTCCACAACATTTTCTTGGACCAGAAGGAACCCACGAGACTTCGAGAGGGGTCCAGAAGACCTACGAGGCGGCCACAAGCCGTAGTGCCCGCCCCAGGGGGGTCGCGCCCCCAGGGCTTATGGGCCCCTCATAGCCCTTCCAACCCTAATCTCAGCACTATAAATCCTCAAATATTCCCCCTATGCTAGAGGGCAGACCAAAAATACGTTTCCGCCGCCGCAAGCTTCTGTTCCCGTGAGATCCCATCTTGGGGTCTTTTTCGACACTCTGTTGGAGGGGGATTTGATCACGGAGGGCCTCTACATCAACCTTGCTGCCCTTCCGATGAAGCGTGAGTAGTTTACCATGGACCTAAGGGTCCATAGCTAGTAGCTAGATGGCTTCTTCTCTCTCTTTGATTTTCAATACAATGTTCTCCTTGATGTTCTTGGAGATCTATTCAATTAATCTTCTTTTGTGCTGTGTTTGTTGAGATCCGATGAATTGTGGATTTATAATAAGATTATCTATGGATATTATTCGAGTCTTCTCTGAACTCTTTTATGCATGATTGAGATAGCTTAGTAATTCTCTTCGATCTATCGATTTGGTTTGGCCAACTAGATTGGTTTTTCTTGCAATGGGAGAAGTGCTTTGTGATTGGTTCAATCTTGCGATGTCCTCTCCTAGTGACAGAAGGGGCAGCGATGCACATATTGTATTGTTGCCATTAAGGATAAAAAGATGGGGTTTATATCATATTGCTTGAGTTTATCCCTCTACATCATGTCATCGTGCTTAAGGCATTACTCTGTTCTTATGAACTTAATACTCTAGATGCAGGTAGGAGTCGATGATGTGTGGAGTAATAGTAATAGATGCAGGCAGGAGTCGGTCTACTTGTCACGGACATGATGCCTATATTCATGATCATTGCCTTAGATATCGTCATAACTTTGTGCTTTTCTATCAATTGCTCAACAGTAATTTGTTTACCCACCGTATGCTTTATTCAAGAGAGAAGCCTCTAGTGAAACCTATGACCCCGGGTCTATTTTCCATCATATTAGTTTCAGATATATAAAACTAAAAATCCAAAAATACCTTGCTGCAATTTATTTGTGTTTACTTTATTTTGCTTTTTTACTTTTCTTTTATACCTATCTCTATTAGATCTCACTCTTGTTCTTGACCATGAAGGGATTGACAAACCCTTTTTCGCATTGTGTGCAAGTGTTTGTTAGCTTGTGCAGGTGCATATATTAGGGACTTGCTTGTGCCTCCTACTGGGTTGATACCTTGGTTCTTAACTAAGGGAAATACTTATCTTTACTTTGCTACATCACCCTTTCCTCTTCAAGGGAAAAATCAACGCAAGCTCAAGAAGTACCAGGAAGAATTTCTGGCTCCGTTGCCGGGGAGGTTCTACCTCAAGCCTACCAAGTATCTATCATAAACTCTCATCTCTTGCACTTACATTATTTTCCATTTGTCTTTCGTTTTCCTCTCCCCTACTTCTAAAACGTTTTCAGGAAAACACAAAAATATTTGCCTTCTTTCTGTTCGTCTTTTCGTTTGCTTTTTGTGTGCTTGTGTGTTAGACCGCTTGTTTTCTATCATGGCTAGCCCTTCTAACATCGTTAGTACCCCTGAAAGTGAGGTTCTCATTTTTCAACAAAGGGAGGGAGAAAATTTAAAGGATGCTTTGTATAGAATTTGCAATGCTCAGAATAGATCTACCCATAAGCAATCTACTACCGTTCTTTGAAATTTTTATGTGGGTGTCACTATGTGGTATAGGTATGTGTTGGACACCATTACTGGGGGTAATTTTTTGGGTAGTCATACTTTGGATGCCTACAATGCTTTGGTAAATTTGGTAGGATCACCACCACTTATGGTTAACGAAACAACTTTGACCTTGGAACATGTGATGCAAAGGCTTGATATTATTGAAAATAAGATTTTGTACCGTAGAGCTTATTGAAAATTTGGATAAAAAGATTCATAATCACATTACTCAAATTGGATCAAAGGTAGGAATCACTTTAAAGAATCTAAAGGAAAGGTACCTATAGTTAATGAGAAAATAGATCAAGGTTCTACTAGAATTGATAAGTTAGAAGATATTATTACCAACTTGGGTTCCGCCTTTACTGCTGTTAAAACTACTCCGAAATTTCCTCCAACTAAAGCTAGTAAGTTTATTTATGTTCCTAAGTATAAGGGTGAATCATCTAGTAAAGGAAACGAAGATCTAAGATGATAAGTATTTACCCTAGCTTTGTCAATATCATTAAAGAACCAATTGCTAAAAGAGAATTTCTAGATTTTTTTTACCTAGGACATTTTTTGTGGCATGTATAAAAAAGATTTAAAATGCCTCGTGAATAGGTGTAATCAAGCATCAAAAATTGTCTTTTTTACACAAGCCACAAAAAATCTCCTTTTTCATGGAAACTTGGTGCACACACATATAATGTTCGGATTTACACGAGGGTTTTTTCTCAAATTTTTGAACTTTTAAATATGTGTATTTAGGCAATGGGTGCATATACACCTATAAGCCAAAGTGAATTTCCGCTTTTGAACAACATACATATTAGAGTCGTTGCATATATACTACTTCGATAAATAGTTGGTATGTGCCTCGAAATGTCGCTCTAAATTTTATGATGGTATAAGGTTGGTGGTTGATGTCTGAATCAATTCTCCGACATTTCTCAAAGTACAATCTTTTGTAAAGTAGAATGAATGTTCGGGATATGGTTCATTAGCCTTTGTACAAGTTAATGTGAATATAGGTCACATGTCACACAATCCATGAATGTATGAAAATCCTATATAACTATGCAACTGTCCGTGCAAACTATTTTGTGCTTGCCCCCACATTCAAGTGCATCACCTTACACTAACTGCTCCAAATTCAGCCACGTGGCATCTCATGGTAATTAGTTTTCTTGCAACACATCATGCGGAAAAAGCAGCTCCTGATCATCCATTTTTTGAGTGACCAAAATTTTATCCAATATACTCCATCTTGTGTAGTCTTGCTTCTTAGGCTACTTGTGGACCTAATGAAACAAAAAAAAAACATGAATAATTTGACTACCATGGTTGGGGAAACTCACGGCAATAAGGTTGGTAACACAAATGTGCACAAAAACCTGGCCGTTATCTGATAAAATAACTAGTGCAAGTTATGAAAATTGTGATGATGATGCGAGGGTAATTATAGTTTGTTAGCAACTAATCATCCATCAAAATGCAGCTAAAGGTGACATTTAACTACAACCCACCAGCTTGGAAACTTAGTCCTAACTTCTACATATCCGGTTTTCAAGCAGCAGATGTGAAAAAAGATTGAAAAGCCTAGCTCCAAGGGTAGGAGATGATCGTCCTATAGCTGAAAGGCTTCAATGTGGGACTGGTCCAAACAGTAGAATCTCCCTATAATTGCCTTTGCAAGAGGGTCACCCCTGCTATAGAACTAAGCATTCCCATTACCTACTATTACATGGCATAGTCAAAATCTGCCAGTATCAAACCCTGAGCAGAATACCTATGAATAACAACAATGATGACAAAGAAATCACGAGTGAGTGTTCGAGAAACCATATTTCTTTTCTGTATGTTTGATCATGCACTTTTGTTGATGTTGGCACTATGTTTGCGACTTGGATTTGAATTTCATATGCAGATTTTAAGTTGAATTTTGTATGTTGGTGTGTGTTGTTATTTTGCATTGTTATGTTGCAAAAAATCACATATTTTATATGCATATAGTGGCTGAAATGCATAGGCAAATTGTAGTTGAAATGCATACAAAATATGGTTCGCCTGCAGGGCAGCCGTGCAGCTGCCCTATTTTAGGGTGCTGCTGGAGACGGCCACTTTTTGGAGTTCCACTTAGACCAAACACATCATAAGTGTAAGCCCCAACATCAACCTTAGAGAGAATAGTCTTTGCTATTGCACAGTTGGCTAGAGCTATCTAAGCCCGCATACAAATAACATTTTGTGCATGCAGTTCAGCGGCCTTGCACAATTTAATGAATGCGCATTGGAATCCTATAACTGAATCACATCCGGCCAAGCGACTACGGTGATATGCTTTGACACTTGCTAGATCTTTCCGAATGCCTGCAATTCCAAGAAATAAAATGATAGCCTACACATCCATGCATTTATCTTTGTGCACACCACCTAACACACAATTTCTTCGGTATCATTTCAAGTGAATATTCAACAACATACATAGTAGTGTGATCATATATGTAGTGCTCCAATAAGCAGTCGGTATGTGCCTGGAAATGTTGCTCAAAATTTAATGATGGTATAAGTTCGGGTGGTTGATGCCTGAATCAATTCTCTAGGATTTCTCACAGTACAATTTTTTCTAAAGTGTGAATGTTAGGGATACAGTTCATTAGCCTTGGTACAAGTTAATGTGAATATATGTCACATGTCACACAGTCCATGAATGTATGAAAACCTATATAACTATGCAATTGTCCCTACAAACTATTATGTGTTTGCCCCCACATTCAGGTGCATCATCTTACGCTAACTTCTCCAAATTCAGCCCCGTGTCATCTCATGGTAATTACTTTCTTGCTACACACCATGCCGAAAAAGCAGCTCCGGATCATCCAGTTTTTGAGTGGCCAAACGTTTATCCAATATACTCCATCTTATGTAATCTTGCTTCTTAAGTTACTTGTGGACCCGATGAAACAAAAACAAAACCATGAACAATTTGACTACCATGGCTAGGGAAAACTCGCAGCAATATGGATCTAAACTCAAATGTGTACAAAAACCTGGCCATGATTTGATAAAATAACTAGAACTAGTACTCCCTCCGTAAACTAATATAAGAGCAGTATTTTCAGCATTGGGTGATCGCAAGTATTGCGGTCCAAACACTGTCACCACTGCCCTGCAGAACTTGTAGAAACACTCAATGGTCGTGGACTCGGCCATGCGCCCATAGTCGTTGAGTGAATCACCGGGAGCTCTGTATGCAAGCATCCCCATAGCTGTCGTGCACTTCTGGATTGAGGTGAATCCAAGTGTGCCAGTGCAATCCTTCTTGCACTTGAAGTAGTTGTCGAACTCCCGAATGGAACTCACAATCCTGAGGAAAAGCTTTCGGCTCATTCGATAACGACGCCGAAATACTTTGTCACCGTGTAGTGAAGCGTCGGCGAAGTAGTCGGAGTAGAGCATGCAATAGCCTTCTAGTCGATGCCAGTTATTTGGTTTCAGCCGCCCCGGCGCCGAGCCACCTCGCCGCGGCTTTGCATTGCTCGCGAGCAGGCCGGCCAGGGCGGCGAGGACCATGAGATGCTCTTCGTCCTGGACGTCGGCATCGGCTTCCTCCTCCAGCAGCACCCGAGCGCCTCCTCGTCGTCCGAGTCCATCGTCGAGCAGGCAAATCGCCAAACACCTGGCAGGCGTGGTGGGCACGCAGCAGCCGGTATCCCGCCCTGCGCGGTCGGAGCGCTGGAAAACTCGCCCAGGAAGGTGATGGAGAGGTCGCCGCGGCGAAACTCTTTCTCTTTTCCGGCGGGGAATGGCCTATCTAGAGGTGGTGGGCGGCGTCG
>NC_041385.1:692964043-692973558 GCF_002162155.2 Triticum dicoccoides | reverse complement strand
AATCTGGACGTTTGTCTTGACTTTTCGCCTAACAGTGGGGCCCAGACGTGGTTTTCCCTTCCGCCGGAGCCCCTGGGCGCCCTCCAGTGCGTTGGGTTCAGCCTGGGATCGCCGGGCCTAAAAACGGGCCGAGCCGGCGGATTTCGGCGTCTTGGGGCCGCGACTAGGAGTTTTTTCAGCGTCGGTGCGAAAAAAGTCGTCCTGGGGGGCCTGTTGGGGGCGCGGGGCCTGTTGGGGGCGCGGTTGGAGATGCTGTTAACCATGCTCTTAACTACAGCCCACCAGCTTGGAAACTCGGTCATAACATTCAGTTTTCAGGCAGAAGTACGTCGGGTACACTAAATAAAATATTATCAATAACTGACCATTAGAGCATTACTGTAGAAATCTCAACTCTAAAAGTCTGCTCCTCAGTTATGGTATGGAATATTATATTCAGTTGTGAAACCAACAATTAAGAATTTAAGATCCTATAAATAGTGAGCGAGCAGCTAAAAGTGGCATTTGACTACTACCCACCAGGTTGGAAATTGAGTCCTAACTGCTACATGTTCAGTTTTCAAGCACCAACCATCAGAGTCCTAAATGGTGCCATTTTGTTATCGCAGCAAGAGCAGCAGGAGCTAAACATGTAAATTTTAAAAAGGTCAAAAGGCCTAGCTCCAAGGGTAGGAGATGATCATCCTAGCTGGAAGGCTTCAATGTAGGACTGGTCCAAACAGTAGGATCTGCCCGAATTGCCCATTGGAATAGGGTCACCCCTGCTATAGAACTAAGCATTCCCATTACCTACTATTACATGGAATAGTCAGAATCTGCCACTATCAAACCCTGAGCTGAATACATATCAGCATCAACCATGCATACTACTCCCTCCGTTCCTAAATATTTGTCTTTTTAGAGATTTTAAATGGACTACCACATACGGATGTATATAGACATATTCTAGAGTGTAGATTCACTCATTTTGCTTCGTATGTTGTCACTTGTTGAAATCTCTAGAAAGACAAATATTTAGGAACGGAGGGAGTAGTAATTAAGGGTGAGAAGCATTAGTGTTTGCAAGGGACGCAAATATTCCATCTCTTCAAATTGAAAAAAATACAAGAAAGATGGGGCGAATACATCGGTTTATTATTTTGAGCTACAAGGAACTCAGAACAACCTAGAAAAGCTGCACATGTTATACCAATTGTAATTTTGGCAACACCAAAAACTTCTTTTTTAGACGCAACAACACCAAAAACTTGATGTAACCAGAGTCACTGGTAAAGAAAAATCACGAGCACCAATAATTTGACTCGGCATCTGCCTTTTTCTGCACCATTTGAGGCCAACACAACCAACACAACCAACTTATGGTCTCAAAAATTCAACATGAAGGATGTACAAACAACTAGGTCAGCCACAATATCACGAGATAGATGAAGTGCCATATAGCCCCTATGTTCCATAATAAGTGATGCTTTAGACTTTCCCCTTTTCCGGCAATTGAACTGAACACATACTCAGCAGGGATATACCTAATTATGAATCAGGCCTCAGAAGCAAATTAAATCGCCAAGCAAGGCATACCTGGATTCCTGGAGCAGGAGATTAATTAAAGACACCTCATGCTTCATAGGTGGATGGAAACCGACCAAAATTCTTCGTTGGTGGAGACAATGAACCTCTAGCTGCAATATCATCTTCAGACCTGTTCTGGAAGAGATGATCAGACTGTATCTGTTTTAGAGAGAAACAAAGTATCAAGCTGAAGAGACCTACACAATTACCGGCCAAGTTGGTTTGTAAACTTATTATTTCTTTTCTGTAGCGACGAAATACTTTTGCTGTTTATATGCTGATGAAAATATATTTGAATTCTGCCATCCACATTTAGTATGATTTGCATGTGTTTTAGTTCCTGAAACCTATCAATATCTCAGAGTTTTCTGGACAGACATGTAAAAATAAAGATAAACTGGTTCGACAAGATTGCCACGAAGTAATTTTTTATTGATGCAAATCATAATATACATCCAGAAACTCGAAACAGACATAGTATCCATTGCGTACAGCTAAGCCAGCCAGATAGTTCCTACATCCAGAACGCTACAGGAGAAAACCCGGTGATATGCTTCGACAACACATAGGAGTTGGTGGTGCGATTGATGGTCTGCAACTCTCCATTATGAGAGTACTTGAGGCCAAACTTGGTCATAAGGAGCATGCAACCATCACAATCACCTAAGGCATCCTCATACTCCACTTCCTCACGCACCACACACTCCACAAGGCAAAATCTGGCATTGCCCATGTATGTTAGAGTGGCATATGAGGCCGCTCGTTTCCTCTCCGGGACCTTGTGGAACAACTTCCCCTTGACAACCTTCCACTCGGGCTGTATGGTACTTGCGCGGCTGCGGGGGGCGACTTGGCAGGCGCAGATGTAGCCATCCTCGTGAAGGCCAACCCATCCGTCCAGCGTGTTGTCATAGTAGCCCTGGCCTTGGAAAGGCAAGGCCCATTCCCCATGAAACCTCCACTCACAGTACTTGGTGTCAAAAGAGAAGGTCCGACGTTTGAGATTGTACTTGTTGACCCCAGACATGAAGATGGTGTGTCCATCAGGGTGCACGGCGTAGGAGGTGATCCATTCATCCTCCTCGAACGGGGGTGGTGAGGGCACACTTGTCCATGAGCAGCTCATGGTACAAGGATTTGGAGATTCTTCCCAAGACATCACCTCAAAGGAGTGCTGCTGATTCCTATGATGAAAACTCAGCGCATACAGCATATCCGCAGTGGCCACGGAGGTGTGGAAGTCACCCACCAGTGGACCGGGGAGCGGAGGGCCGACGGCGAGTCCTGTTCTTTTCGTATCATAGAAAAGTGTGGGAGCCTGACCACAGCGTGGGTTGGTGACGATGACGATGTTGCTGCCCACGACCGCAAAGCGCATTGGAAAGCCAGGCGCCGGCGACACCAACCGGAGGACCGGTGGCTGGCCAAGGTCCGCGTCATCGTCGTCGGCGTCAATCTTGTGAATGCTGAACCCATCTTTCCAGTCATCCAGCACCAGATAGAGGTGCTTCTGATCAGAAGGTCGTGACCTTTTGCGGGCGCAGTTTGCCTGTATCTCCTCTCCCTGGAGCCGCTTAGACATCCTGGTTTTTTTCGATCTGCTGCTCCCTCTGTCTGCAAGCAGTATATATAGAGGCCTAAAGACTGGATCTTTTGTTGTGCTTGGGGCTTGAGCCCAATTGTAGTCGAATTCGGAGGCAAGATTGCGTACCTGACCCGGATTCCGTGTCGGACGCGATCGAATCAGATCTACCTGACATTGAATAGGAGCCGGACGCGGCCGAATCAGAACCAGATGGTCGCCGGGCGCCGCCGCCACCACCGCAGGTACCTCCCTTCCTCCCTCTGCCGGTCGGTTCATACCGTCGCCTCACTTCGTCGGGCGAGATCGAGCCACGGCGAGCTCGGGTACGGTTAGGCGGGGAGGATCCGGCCATGACTGGCCACGGCGAGGTCGGGGACGGCTAATATGGCGAGGGTCCAGCCAGATCGGCGTTGGGGACGATTGCGGCGGCGGTCAGGCACGGCGGATGAGAGGACAAAGAAGAGAATCTAGGGTATGGTATAAGTTTATTTACAACCAATTTCTTGGCGGGCCCGTCGGATTTGGAGACTGTTTGCTTCGATCCCGGCCCGCCGGTAACGAAGCCTCTCTTAGGCCATCTTGGGCTTTCCCTAAAAAAAAGGCCATCTTGGGCTCAGTTTGCCAGGCCAACTCCAGCGCACGATTACAAACGGACGTCCGTTTTGTCCGGATTCTGTCCATTTGAATAGGGCAATAGGATCGTGTCCGGGGTTGTCCTGAGATGCGATGGCCGTGTACCCAACGCGCGGACGCATCCTTTGGCTCCATCCTGTCCGCCACGGCAAAAAATGCCCATATATTCATATTTCAATGTTCAAAACTAGTTTGCATGTTCAAATATTAATTGTCTGAAAATAAAAATAGTTTTACAACCCAATCGAAATTGTCTCTAATAAAATAGTTTTACAACCAAATCGAAAGTGTCTTGAATGAACATATAATGAACCAATACGTCTATTGGTTGCCAATATGATTCCACATGTGCTCAACCAAGTCATTTTGAATATCTAAATGAGTGTGCCAATCACGTAGTTCATGATGAAATTGGGCAAACTGTTCAAACGTGATCAGTTCTTGGTGCAAGGGCTCAACATTTTCACCTTGAAAATCAAATCCTTGGTCGAAGATGTTTTTATCATGCTCGTCCTCGACGATCATGTTGTGCATGATCACACAAGCAGTCATTACCTCTCAAAGTTTTCCTTCATCCCATGTCAGTGCAGGGTTTCGAATGATACCCCATCGGGATTGAAGCACACTAAAAGCACGTTCCACATCCTTTCTAGCACTCCCTTGCATTTGGACAAATTTCTTTCTCTTCTCGCCTTGGGGGTTCGAGATTGTCTTCACAAAAGTTGACCACTGAGGATATATATATCATCAGCTAGGTAGTATCCCTTGTTGTACTGGTGGTCGTTGATCTCAAAATTGACGGGTGGGGAGTGGCCTTCTACAAGCCTTGCGGAGACTGGAAAACGCTGCAGCACATTGATGTCATTGTGAGAACCTGCCATGCCAAAGAAAGAATGTCATATCGAAAGATCTTGCGAAGCCACCGCTTCTAATATGACGTGCATGCTTTTTAACATGCCCCTTGTACTGGCCCTGCCAAGCAAATGGATAGTTCTTCCACTCCCAGTGCATACAATCTATGCTGCCAAGCATGCCTGGAAAGCCTCTAGCTGCGTTGGTCGCCAACAACCTTTCTGTATCAGCGGCATTTGGCTGCCTCAAGTACATAGGGACAAACGCTGTGTCACGCCCAATATGCGTCCCTATCCTAAAGGAACTCGAAGGTCCCACCAAGGATAGAAGCGCATATCGGAGACGCTTTTGCAAGATGGATATCATTACATCGTACCATTACATAATAGATGGGGATACATACAAGGCATACAAATGCCGCAAGAGTACAACAATATAATACATAAGAGCATCATCTAACTACGGATGAAACACAAACAGAAACTCAAACGACATCCACCCTGCTAGCCCAGGCTGCCGACCTGGAACCTATCCCCTGATCGAAGAAGAAGTAGAAGAAGAACTCCAAAACAAGTAAACATCGCTCTCGCGTCATGATCATCGCAATACCTGTACCTGCAACTGTTGTTGTAGTAATCTGTGAGCCACGAGGACTCAGCAATCCCATTACCATGGGTATCAAGACTAGCAAAGCTTAATGGGTAAGGAAGGGGTAAAGTGGTGAGGTTGCAGCAGCGACTAAGCATATATGGTGGCTAACATACGCAAATGAGAGCGAGAAGAGAAACAACGGAACGGTCATGAAGCTAGCAATGATCAAAAGGTGATCCTGGACTCCTACTTACGTCAAACATAACCCAAAACCGTGTTCACTTTCCGGACTCTGCCTAAAAGAGACCATCAAGGCTATACACGCGGTTGATGCGTTTTAATTAAGTCAAGTGTCAAGTTCTCTACAACCGGATATTAACAAATTCCCATCTGCCACATAACGGCGGGCACGGCTCACGAAAGTTTATACCCTACATGGGTGTCCCAACTTAGCCCATCACAAGCTCTCACTGTCAACGAACTCCCAGGAAGACCCGATCAGTCTCGGAATCCCGGTTTACAAGACATTTCGACAATGGTAAAACAAGACCAGTAAAACCGCCCGATGTGCCGACAAATCCCGATAGGAGCTGCACATATCTCGTTCTCAGGGCACACCGGATAAACGAAGCGTACAGGTACCAACGTAACCCAAGTCACCAAGGGACGGTCCTGCACGGTGCTCTAGTTTGGACCAACACTCGGAGGAGCACTGGCCCGGGGGGGTAAATAAAGATGACCCTCGGGCTCCGGAAACCCAAGGGAAAAAGGCTTAGGTAGGCAAATGGTAAAACCAAGGTTAGGCCTTGCTGGAGGAGTTTTATTCAAAGCGAACTGTCAAGGGGGTCCCATAAATCACCCAACTGCGTAAAGAACGCAAAATCAAGGAACATAACACCGGTATGACGGGAACTTTTTTTTTGCATGGCATACGTGTCTCATTCATATCATAAAGATTAAAGTACAAGTCACGTAAGGACCAACATGACAAAACTGAAAAGATAGCAGAACATCTCTGAGCTTGACACCAACGCCCATCACCTGCCTCCGGCACCACGACAGCAGCCACCGAAAAAAAAAATGATGGATCACCTCCTCACCCGAGCTCGACGCGGCTCCATCCCTGATATGCAGCTTTGCGGACCTCCAAGGTGGCTCACCAAAAGTGAAGCCCTTACCGTTGAACGAATCAGACCGGGGCAACACCCCGAACACGCCATCGAACTCCAGATCTGGCACCCCACGGCGACTAAGACGTCGCGGAAGGAAACCATACCTGCCATCCACGAACCACGAACCCAGCACATGTTCCGTCTTCCAGATGTTGTCGATGCAGACCACAATCTGCATTCGCTCCTGGACTACCTCCCAAGCTCCGCGCCGATGCTGGAGCAAACACCGGCGCAACGGCGGAGCCCGAGGACACAGGTCCACCACGAGGATGCCGCCACCGCCACGCCATCCTTGATTGAACAGACTGGTTTCCAAATCCATCCCCAACCATAGGACCAATGGCCTTGTTAGGGAAGGATTCGAAGAATCTTTATTCAGCGCTGTCATCGTCGCCGCCGAAACAAAGACGATGAACAGCTTAAAAATCTAAACTACGAGGGAGTAAAAACGATCCACGCGCATGGATCCGGCGACCCCCCTCACCACCGACGACCGAGGTCGCCGGCGGAGGGGAGCCGCCGGAGGACGGCGCTGAAAGATTGGGTCTCCTAGCGGCGGCTAGGGTTCCAGCCGCTAGGGACAGGAGGAAAACGATTCATGGGAGGAACGCTTCCATCTGATAGCAGCCCCCGGTATGACGGAAACTAGGGCGGCAAGAGTGGAACAAAACACCAGGCATAAGACCGAGTCTTCCACCCTTTACCAAGTATATAGATGTATTAATTAAATAAGAGATATTGTGATATCCCAACATAATCATGTCCATCACGGAGCAATCTTCAACTTCACCTACAACTAACAACGCTATAAGAGGGGCTGAGCAAAGCGGTAACAGAGCCAAGCAATGGTTTGCTAGGAAGGGTGAAAAGGTTAGAGGCTGACATGGCAATTTGGGAGGCTTGAAGAGCAAATGATAGGTAGCGCAGCATAGCGATAGAACGAAGCAACTAGCATAGCAATGATAGTACTGAGATCCAAGGTGACGGTCATCTTGCCTGAAATCCCGCAAGGAAGAAGAACGAGTCCGTGAAGAAGATGAAGCCATGAAGACGAACCAAGCGTAGACGAACGAATCCTCACGATCGCAACGAAACATGAACTAACGAGAAGGAGCACAACCGGAAAAGAAGCAAACAACAAGGTAAACACACAACACATAGACAAGACATGATGCTCAACCAAGTATGATGCATGACAAGGCTACATGAAGCTACTCATGGCAAGAGATGATGCATACAAGAACAACATAGCCAAACAAGTTTAAATGAGGCCGGAAACAACATATAACAATTCCGGTAAGTCCTCATATGCAAGTTTCGAAGTTGGTCCTGGCCTGAACAAACATTAAGTTGAAGTTGTTAAACAGCAAGTTAGAGCACCAAGAGGATCTACACAAAATTCTAGTCAAGTTACATATAAAGTTCATTTAGTTCGGAGCTACGGCCTAGAAGATATGAGCAAAACAAGTTAAACATGGCATTGATGCTAAATGCATCCAAACATCAAGCAAACACCTCAAAACAAGGATGCAACATGATAATATGAAACTACATGCAATTCTAAGCAAGTTTCATATAGAGCACACTCAAAACGGAGCAACGGTTTAACACATACACATGAAACAAGTTTAAAGGACAAGCTGTCCAAAACAGCAACTAGGCATCTAGCAAGCATCAAAACAATATGCTATAGCACCTCAACATAAGAACAAAAGGCATGGACATGAAGTACAGGTAAAGCATGACAAAACATGAACACTGTGATATCTCCGGAAATCACTAGAACATGCTCAAAAGGTCATGGCAAGATTGCAAATAATAATAGTTTCACAGACGGCAGAAATCACTGAGCATGACAGAAATAACATCAGGTTGCAATGTTTAGAGCTATCAAACAACATGCTACAGGAAATTATCATGGCAAACAAAGGCATGGCATGGTAATATTAAAGACAAAGAACAAAACTCCCTTACTGAACTTATTCCAAAGATCAACAGAAAAGATGGTAGCATCCATGCAAACATGGCAAATGATATGACAGATTCAGACATGGCAGGAACAACGATAAGTAGGCATGTTGGTGAGCTTGTACCACTCACCACAGAGAAATACATGGCATGACAAGGTGACCAAAAGTAAGAAGACATGCATATGAAGCTAGCATGGCAAGAGGAAGTTCATAGGCTGCATGGATCACTAGCAAAACTCATGGAAAAACTGAACTTCATGTTAATAGGATGACAGAAACATTATTTAGCAAGTTTGGAGCATGATAAGAACAATCTACAACAATCTATAAATGCAACCAGGGGCATGGATGGATATATCATGACATGTAGAACAAAACATCCTTAATGAACATCTCCAGATTATGCATAGAATGACTTGTAGAAGCAGGTTTACATAGCATCAAGGTATAACAGATTCAGCCTAGCAAGATAGTAACAGCAATTATCCTACTACACAAGCTTGATGCACTCACCACCAGGCACACAAAAATACATAGATTGCACCACTGTAAAGATGGCATGATGTAGCTCAAAACTCATGTAGACATAAAGCTCATAGGACGCACACACAAAACGCAATGAAAAAGACAAATCACCAAGTTCTGTTAACAGACAGCAGTTAACATCATATAGCACTCTTGCAACGATGATATTGGCATCAATATGGGCTCAAACAAGCATGGAACAATGGAATGAAATGAGGAGCATCTCATGATGAACATTTTGATATATCACTCACGCAAAATGGAGTAAGATGCATGAAGTTATGGCAGGATGAATAGTACACCAGAATGTTGAAACCTCGTGTGGATCTGGATCTAGCGCGGATTTCGAGGCAGGCGGCGGCTCGCCGGAGTTGGAGCCGAGGGAGCATCCGGCGAGGTCGAGGAAGCACCAGGGAGGTGGCCCCGGACCGGATCAGGCCAGATCCTGTCGGCGGCGGGCGCGGGCGACGGCTGGAGGCGGGGCGCCGGTGGAGGGCGCGGTGGCTCCGGCGTGGAGGCGCGACGGCCGGCGGTGGAGGAAGGTGACGGGGGGCGCGGGGTCGCGGGAGGAGGCGGCGGAGCACGGGGGCGAGGCGCGGGGCGCGGCGGCGCTCGATCCAC
>NC_041385.1:692917967-692963455 GCF_002162155.2 Triticum dicoccoides | reverse complement strand
GGGCACCGCGGGCCGGATCTGGGCTCGCGGGCACGCGGCGGCGCACGGTGGGAATGGCGGCAGCGGGGACACGTGGCGATTCCTGGTTGGCTCGGGGCGGCGGGCGGACGCGTCCGATCGCCGGGCGGACATGTCCGGCAGCGAGGAGGAGAAGGGGGCTAGGGTTTGACTGCGAAATTTCGGGGGGAGGCACCTATTTATAGATCCTGGCAGGTAGGAGTGTCCAAATGGGGTGCGATTTTCGCCCACACAATAACGATCGAACGACCGAGAGCATGGAGGGGGTTTGGATGGGCTCATGGGTTATGGTGAAGAGGGGATGGGCTGCAAAGGGAAGGGGGTTTCGGGCTACGCGGTTAACTGTTGGGGCATCAAACGACCCCCAAATGGAACGAATTTTGACGGGCGGTCTATGATACGTCTCCAACGTATCTACTTTTCCAAACACTTTTGCCCTTGTTTTGGACTCTAACTTGCATGATTTGAATGAAACTAACCTGGACTGACGTTGTTTTCAGCAGAACTGCCATGATGTTGTTTTATGTGTAGAAAAGCAAAGTTCTCAGAATGTCCTGAAAATCCACAGAGGCACTTTTTGGAATTAATAAGAATTTATGGGCGAAAGAAATACACCAGGGGGCAGGGCCTGTCCACAAGACAGGGGGCATCCCCCCCTGTAGGGCGCGCCCCCCTATCTCGTGGGCCCCCTGGACCGCCACCGACCTCAACTCCAACTCCATATATTCACGTTCGGGGAGAAAAAAATCAGAGAGAAAGTTCCATCGCGTTTTACGACACAGAGCCGCCACCAAGCCCTAATCTCTCTCGGGAGGGCTGATCTGGAGTCCGTTCGGGGCTCCGAAGAGGGGGATTCGTCGCCGTCGTCATCATCAACCATCCTCAATCACCAATTTCACGATGCTCACCGTTGTGCGTGAGTAATTCCATCGTAGGCTTGCTGGACGGTGATGGGTTGGATGAGATTTACCATGTAATCAAGTTAGTTTTGTTAGGGTTTGATCCCTAGTATCCACTATGTTCTGAGATTGATGTTGCTATGACTTTGCTATGCTTAATGCTTGTCACTAGAGCCCGAGTGCCATGATTTCAGATCTGAACCTATTATGTTTTCATGAATATATGTGTGTTCTTGATCCTATCTTGCAAGTCTATAGTCACCTATTATGTGTTATGATCCGACAACCCCGAAGTGACAATAATCGGGATACTTCTCGGTGATGACCGTAGTTTGAGGAGTTCATGTATTCACTGTGTGCTAATGCTTTGTTCCGGTTCTCTATTAAAAGAAGGCCTTAATATCCCTTAGTTTCTGCTAGGACCCCGCTACCACGGTAGGGTAGGACAAAAGATGTCATGCAAGTTCTTTCCCATAAGCACGTATGACTATTTACGAAGTACATGCCTACATTACATTGATGAACTGGAGCTAGTTCTGTGTCACCCTATGTTATAGCTATTACATGAGGAATCGCATCCGGCATAATTATCCATCACTGATCCATTGCCTACGAGCTTTTCACATATTGTGCTTCGCTTATTTACTTTTCTGTTGCTATTGTTACAACTACTACAAAACCCAAAAACATTACTTTTGCTACCGTTACCTTTATTATCATACCACTTTTGCTACTAAATACTTTGCTGCAGATACTAAGTTATCCAGGTGTGGTTTAATTGACAACTCAACTGCTAATACTCAAGAATATTCTTTGGCTCCCCTTGTGTCGAATCAATAAATTTGGGTTGAATACTTTACCCTCGAAAGCTCTTGCGATCCCCTACACTTGTGGGTTATCAAGACTAATTTCTGGCGCCGCTGCCGGGGAGCATAGCTCTATTCTCTGAGTCAGTTGGGATTTATATCTGTTGATCACTATGAAGAACTTGAAAGATGACAGAACTACGATTTTGCCCTCAACTACGAGGGGAGGTAAGGAACTGCCATCTAGCTCTGCACTAGATTCTCCTTCCGTTATTAGTAAGCTTGCGACACCTAAACCTGCTACTTCTATGAATTCTGATATGCCGCATGTTATTGATGATGCCAGTTCTGCTATGCACGATGAAACTACTTCTGTGCGTGATACTACTTTGCCATTAGGTGAATTTCTTGATGAACAACTTGCTAGAGTTAGGGGGAATGATAATATTGAAGATACTATTATTGATGATAGTGATGATGAAGGTTCTCCCAATGATTATGTATTGCCTGTTGTCCCTAAGGGTTATGTTATGAATGAAGAAGCTGCTAGGGAGATCTTTGCTTGCAATGGTAGATATGATCTTAAGAAATTATTAGCTAAATGGAAGCAACAGTCTCTTAATGCTAGAATGGAACCTGACCCTACTTTTGCTACTTCACCTATGTGTGTTACTGATAAGGATTATGAATTCTCTGTTGATCCTAAAATTATTACTTTAGTTGAATCTGATCCTTTTTATGGCCTTGAATCTGAAACTGTTGTGGCACATCTTACCAAGTTGAATGATATAGCCACCCTGTTTACAATTGATGAAAAGTCTCGCTAATTTTATATCCTTAAGATATTTCCGTTCTCATTGAAGGGTGATGCTAAGACTTGGTATAATTCTCTTGCTCCTGGTTGTGTGCATAGTCCTCGGGATATGATTTATTACTTCTCTGCTAAATATTTCCCTGCTCATAAAAAACAAGCTGCCTTGCGGGAAATATATAATTTTGTGCAAATCAAAGAAGAGAGTCTCCCACAAGCTTGGGGGAGGCGTCTTCGGTTACTTAATGATTTGCCTGATCATCCTCTCAAGAAAAATGAAATACTTGATATCTTTTATAATGGACTAACCGATGCTTCCAAGGACTACTTGGATAGTTGTGCTGGTTGTGTTTTCAGGGAAAGAATAGTCGACGAAGCTGAAATATTATTGAATAATATGTTGACTAATGAAAATAATTGGACTCTTCCTAAGCCAATTCCTGAAGCAATTCCTGAACCAATTGAGCCAACTCCTGAGCCTATTCCTAAACCCACTCCGAAGAAGAGAGGTGTTTTATTTCTCAGTCCTGAAGATATGCGAGATGCAAAGAAATCAATGAAAGAAAAAGGTATTAAAGCTGAAGATGTTAAGAATTTACCACCTATTGAATAAATACATGGTCTTAATATACCTCCTGTTGAAGAATCGCATTGTCTTGATAACCTGACACGGGTAGTAAAGGTAAATTCTCTCCATAGATATGATAAAGTTGAAATTCCCTCTACTAAAATTCATAGCCCATGCTTAGATGAATTTGATGACTTTATGGCTAGACAAGAAAGTTTTAATGCTTATGTTGGTAGAGAGTTAAAGAATAATGCTTTCCAGATAGGACGTGTAAGCGATAATCTGGCTAGAGTTAAAGATGAACTCAAACTCGTTAGCAAATATGCTTCTATGGTTGCTACTCAAGCTGAGCAAGTACTTAAAGCTCAAAATGATTTTCTTGATGAATTAAATAATAAAAATGACTTTGCTGTTAGAGTGGCTACTAGAACTGGGAGAATGACTCAGGAACCTTTGTATCCTGAAGGCCACCCTAAGAGAATCGAGCAAGATTCTCAGAGAAATAATTTAGAGGCACCTAGTTCTTCTAAAAAGAAGAAAAAGAAAAATGATAGAACTCTCCATGCTTCTAGTGAACCTACTATAGACACACCTGAGAATCCCAATGATATTTCTATCTCTGATGCTGAAACACAATCAGGTGATGAACATGAACCTAGTGATAATGTTAATGATAATGTTCATGTTGATGCTCAACCTAGCAAAAACAATGATGTAGAGATTGAACCTGCTGTTGATCTTGATAACCCACAATCGAAGAATCAAGGTTATGACAAGAGAGATTTTGTTGCTAGGAAGCACGGTAAAGAAAGAGAACCATGGGTTCAGAAACCCATGCCCTTTCCTCCTAAACCATCCAAGTCAAAGGATGGTGAGGATTTTGAGCGCTTTGCTGAAATGATTAGACCTATTTTCTTACGTATGCGCTTAACTGATATCCTGAAGGTAAATCCTTATGCTAAGTATATGAAGGATATCATTACAAATAAAAGAAAGATACCGGAAGCTGAAATTTCCACCATGCTTGCTAACTACACTTTTAAGGGTGGAATACGAAAGAAACTTGGAGATTCGGGTGTACCAACTATACCATGCTCTATTAAAAGAAATTATGTTAGAACTGCTTTATGTGATCTTGGAGCCGGTGTTAGTGTTGTGCCTCTCTCTTTATATCGTAGACTTGAATTGAATAAGTTGACACCTACTGAAATATCTTTGCAAATGGCTGATAAATCAACTGCTATACCTGTCGGTATTTGTGAGGATGTGCCTGTTGTGGTTGCAAATGTCACTATCTTAACGGACTTTGTTATTCTTGATATTCCCGAGGACGATAGTATGTCGATTATCCTTGGTAGACCTTTTCTTAATAGTGCAGGGGCTGTTATTGATTGCAACAAAGGAAATGTCACTTTTCATGTTAATGGTAATGAGCATACGATACACTTTCCTAGGAGACAATCTCAAGTTCATAGCATCAATTCTATTGGAAAAGCTCCAACTATAATTATTGGAGGTTTTGAATTTCCTCTCCCTACTGTCAAGAAAAAGTATGATATTCTTATTGTTGGGGATTTTCATATCCCCGTTGAGGTAACTTCGTGTTATTCGAAATTTCTCCGGTTCCGTGTTATTCGGAATGAGTTTGTTAACAAGACTTAATCAACCTTGTTAGTGGATTCATTTTGATGATCACGAGATGGATGAAACTAGAAGGCACAACCTTCTGTACCCTCTTTTTACTTTCTGTTATTTAGAATAAATAAAGCAAAAATATTATTATCTGTCTGTTTTCTGAATTATCCGTGCATTAAAAAAATCCCGAAAATAAAAGTGCTCCAAATGCCCTGTAAATTTAGTATGATTTTTTATGGAATATTTGAGGATTTTAGGCACTGAAATCACTGCATGAGGGGCAAGCACCAGGCCACAAGAGTGGAGGGCGCCCCCCCCCCCTATAGGGCGCGCCCCCTGTCTCGTGGGCCCCTGGTGGCCCCCCACCACTTATACCAGCACCCACACACTTCATCTTCTACCCAAAAAAATCCCCATCCAGCTCAAGCACGAGTTCTAGCTCGTTTTGCTGCAATTTTCGATCTCCTTGCTCAAAGCTCCATTCATAAAACTGCTTTGGGAAATTGTTGCTTGGTATGTGACTCCTCCATTGGTCCAATTAGTTTTTGTTCTAGTGCTTTATTCATTGCAATTTTTTGCTGCATAGGTGACCATGTTCTTGAGCTTGCATGTTAAATTTATGAGGTCCCAAGCAATTCTAATGCATGATATAGGCTCTAGGCACTTGTAGGAGTAGTTGCTACCAATCTTGTTTAGTTTTATTCACTTTTATTTTGACGTTACTAAAATTTCAGAATTATTTCAGAAAAAGAATTATGCTTAGAAGAATGTACCAAGGTGGTTCCTCGGCAAAGAAAGGGCCAAGGATTGCCATACGTGAGCAAGATGTTGAATTGCCGAGGGACGTGGATGTACGAGCTTGTGAGTGGCCATCCGATGATTTTATGGTCGAAGCAGGCTTCAAGAAGGAATTTGACGCGTATGTGCGCAATGCCGAGCTAGAGGACTTCTTACAAGATAAGTGTCCTTAGTACTATCAATTGACTGATTCCTTTGTGTGGAGGTTTTCCAATATAACTGTGCGCGGAATTCTCCTAGTGTCATGTTTGATATTTATGATACATCTTATACCATGGATTTAGAGGATTTCACAACTGCTTGCAAACTCCTGCAGTGGGGTAATATTAATGATCCTCACAAATCTGAATTTAGAGATTTTCTTGCTAGTATTACTTTGGGAGAATCTAGGGACATAGCACAAGCTACCATAGGGAGCATTCATTTTCCTGCTATACATTATTTTGCTCTTTTTATTGGTAGATGCACTAACGGTAAAGATGAAGCATGTCATATGTGTGTCCCTGATCTGTGTGTCCTCAAGAGTGTTGTGTTAGGTTATAAAGGTTATAACTTGGGGGCAATAGTTGCACGTAGGTTGCAGAATAATAGTAGAAAGGGGAATTTATTTGGAGGAATTTACGCAACCCGTGTGGCTAATTATCTTAATATAGCCCCACGAGAGGGGGATATGATTTTACCTCCTGTTTATTTGGATAAAGAAGCCATGTTCAATCATCAATTTCTTGCGAGGAATGAATAATTCCTCCATTATCGACTAATCTATGACAGATGCAACGTCGTCCCTGTTACTCTTCCTGCTCCCTGCCTTTTTGATTATCAGGCAAAAGGAAGATATGTTGTCACCAGGGAGGAAGCAGCTGAACACGGGAGGGGAGCGGAGGCAGCTCGCCAACACGCTGCTGCTCAGGAGGCAGTTGCCGCTGCATCTCAGTACGACCCCAGTTTCACTTATGTATATCGGCCAGGCGGTCCTTGGTACTGGACCAACTTAGGCCAAAAGCCTAAGCTTGGGGGAGTACGTATTTCTCACCGACTTTACATTCATGTTCACACACTAGTCGTCGGTGCTCATACTCTTTCATTGTATTATCCATGCTAGTTTCTTTTTCTTTTTCTAGCTTTCTTCTTGTGTGTTTGGTAAACCTTAAGAAAAACCAAAAAAATAGTTAGTTTAATTTCCATGCTTCTAGTAGAAATTAAAATGAAAACCCAAAAACATTTCTCGTTCTTCTTTTACTTGTTGGGAGCTTTCCCGTGTAAATAGTTTTATTTTCTTTTCTTTCCTTTGGGGGTCGAGAAGACCATATTGAAAATGTTTAGTGGCTCTTATATGCATAATTGTTTATTTAACTTGGCGCCCATATTACTTGTCTTCTCTCTTGAGTTGAATGCTTGCAGATTCCAGCTTAGTTCAATGCACGTGCACTCTTATTATTATACACATCATCCGGTCGAGCAAGTGATAGGCAATAATGACGACATATGATGGACTTATTGAGATGAGAAAAGCTGGTATGAACTCGACCTCTCTTGTTTTTGTAAATATGATGAGTTCATCGTTTCTGATTCAGCTTATTATGAAGTAAACATATTTGCAATGACATTTAGAGATTATAGTTGCTTGTGCCATGCTTGATTAGCTATGAGTTATAATGGTTTACCTTGCGTGCCAACATGCTATTAGAATAATTATGATGTGGTATGATGGGATGGTATCCTCCTTTGAATGTATTGAGTGACTCGACTTGGCACATGCTCACGCATGTAGTTGAATCAAATCAACATAGCCTTCATGATATTTATGTTCATGGTGGATTATATCCTGCTCATGCTTGTATTCGGTGTGAATTAATTTTAATGCATGTTTATGACTATTGTCGCTCTCTTAGTTGGTCGCTTCCCAATCTTTTGCTAGCCTTCACCTGTACTAAGCGGGAATACTGCTTGTGCATCCAAACTCCTTAAACCCCAAAGTTGTTCCATATGAGTCCACTATACCTTCCTATATGCGGTATTTACCTGCCGTTCCAAGTAAATTTGTATGTGCCAAACTCCAAACCTTCAAATGAAATTCTGTTTTGTATGCTCGAGTAGCTCATGTTACAACTAGGGCTGCCTATATCTTCCATGCTAGGTGGGTTATTCTCAACAGGAGTGGACTCCGCTCCTCATTCACAAGAAAGGGCTGGTAACCGGGATGCCCAGTCCCATGATCCAAAAAGATCAAAGCAAATCAAAATAATTAAACAAAACTCCCCCATGGCTGTTGTTAGTTGGAGGCACTCGTTGTTTCGAGCAAGCCATGGATTGATGCTTGTTGGTGGTTGGGGGAGTATAAACCTTTACCATTCTGTTTGGGAACTGCCTATAATGCATGTAGTATGGAAGATACAGCCATCTCATAGTTGTTGCATTGACAGTGAAAGTATGCCGCTCAAAATGTTATTCAATCTCTGTTTTAAAATTGAGCTCTGGCACCTCTACAAATCCCTGCTTCCCTCTGCGAAGGGCCTATCTATTTACTTTTATGATGAGTCATCACCCTTCTTATTAAAAAGCACCCGCTGGAGAGCACATTGTCATTGGCATTCATTACTATCGGTTTATATTGGGTATGACTTGACTGGATCTCTTTTACCATGAATTACAATGTTTAGTCAATCCTTGATCTTTAAAGGTGCTCTGCATTTATGTTTTGCGGTCTCAGAAAGGGCTAGCGAGATACCATTTTGTTATATCATGTTATGGTTGTTTTGAGAAAGTGTTGTCATCCGAGTTTCATTATTATGGCTCGCTAGCTGATTGTGCTATTGATATGAGTAATTGTGAGACCTAAGTGTTATTGTGAGTATGGTTAGTTCATAGTATTTGCTGAAACTTGAATGCTGGCTTTTCATGTTTACAACAACAAGAGCAAACCGAGTTTGTAAAAGTTTTTCTTTATCACTTTCAGTTTATCAACTGAATTGCTTGAGGACAAGCAAAGGTTTAAGCTTGGGGGAGTTGATACGTCTCCAACATATCTACTTTTCCAAACACTTTTGCCCTTGTTTTGGACTCTAACTTGCATGATTTGAATGAAACTAACCCGGACTGACGCTGTTTTCAGCAGAACTGCCATGATGTTGTTTTATGTGTTGAAAAGAAAAGTTCTCGGAATGTCCTGAAAATCCACGGAGGCACTTTTTGGAATTAATAAGAATTTCTGGGCGAAAGAAATACACCAGGGGGCCCAGGGCCTGTCCACGAGACAGGGGGCGTCCCCCCCCCATAGGGCGCGCCCCCCTATCTTGTGGGCCCCCTCGACCTCCACCGGCCTCAACTCCAACTCCATATATTCACGTTCGGGGAGAAAAAAATCAGAGAGAAAGTTTCATTGCATTTTACGACATGGAGCCGCCGCCAAGCCCTGATCTGGAGTTCGTTCGGGGCTCCAGAGAGGGGGATTCGTCGCCGTCGTCATCATCAAACCATCCTCCATCACCAATTTCGTGATGCTCACCGCCATGCGTGAGTAATTCCATTGTAGGCTTGCTGGACGGTGATGGGTTGGATGAGATTTACCATGTAATCAAGTTAGTTTTGTTAGGGTTTGATCCCTAGTATCCACTATGTTCTGAGATTGATGTTGCTATGACTTTGCTATGCTTAATGCTTGTCACTAGGGCCCGAGTGCCATGATTTCAGATCTGAACCTATTATGTTTTCATGAATATATGTGTGTTCTTGATCCTATCTTGCAAGTCTATAGTCACCTATTATGTGTTATGATCTGACAACCCCGAAGTGACAATAATCGGGATACTTCTCGTTGATGACCGTAGTTTGAGGAGTTCATGTATTCACTGTGTGCTAATGCTTTGTTCCGGTTCTCTATTAAAAGAAGGCCTTAATATCCCTTAGTTTCCGCTAGGACCCCGCTACCACGGGAGGGTAGGACAAAAGATGTCATGCAAGTTCTTTCCCATAAGCACGTATGACTATTTACGGAATACATGCCTACATTACATTGAACTAGAGCTAGTTTTGTGTCACCCTATGTTATAGCTATTACATGAGGAATCGCATCCGGCATAATTATCCATCACTAATCCATTGCCTACGAGCTTTTCACATATCGTGCTTCGCTTATTTACTTTTCTGTTGCTATTGTTACAACTACTACAAAACCCAAAAACATTACTTTTGCTACCGTTACCTTTATTATCATACCACTTTTGCTAGTAAATACTTTGCTGCAGATACTAAGTTATCTAGGTGTGGTTGAATTGACAACTCAACTGCTAATACTCAAGAATATTCTTTGGCTCCCCTTGTGTCGAATCAATAAATTTGGGTTGAATACTTTACCCTCAAAAGTTGTTGCGATCCCCTACACTTGTGGGTTATTAGTCTACCGGTGATATACCAAGGCCACTCGGCAAATACCGACCCATTCCGAGAACATTTTTATCCCGCTCACGAAACAAGGTCTGAGAGGTGCGACGGGCGTGTGCGAGTGTGGTCGGGCTCAGAACGGACAACGGAGAGAACCGGAAGAACCCGAACGAATGCCAGTTTTGAAAAACATGCAGATGAAATGCAGATGATGACATGGCAAAATGCAACACGCAAGCAAATGACATGGCAACGACAGCGAATAACTGGAGGACACCTGGCGCATCAAATCCGGGGCGTTACAACTCTCCTCCACTAACAAGAGATCTCGTCCCGAGATCTTAGGAACGAGGCGGAAGAGAAAGAGGAAGAGGTGAAGTAAGAACGCACGAGAAAAGATGAACAACGTCGAGAGAACTCGGGTAGAAAAGTGGAACGGCGAATATGACAAGAATCAAATGCTCATGGAAAACAAGATAGACTCTGAAACCACTCCGGTTAGAACAAGATATAAAAGGAATGAATAAAAGAATTTGGGCAGCACTCCAGCTGAAAATGGAAGGAATAGAACATGAACCTCACCCAATGGGATGACACTTGACGAGATGAACAATGCAATGCCTCCGGAAGAATTGAAATAATGGAATGAAAAGAACTTAGAAGGAAGGATTGAATGGAGTTGTTGAGAAAATCAACAACGACAAGAATAAGCTTGTTGTGGACTTATAAAAAACAACTCAAAACTTGAGGTGAAATTATACCACAACCAACGTCTGAATAGGTGAGAAGAACAAAGTAATGCAAAACTCCACTTCAAAAGAAAACGTAGAATTATTTGCACTTCGAGACGCAAGAGGAAAAGATACTTGAACTCCTCCAACAAGAATCTTGATGAACACTTGAAGAATGAATTAAATCAAGAAGAACCACCATGAAGAACTTCGGTGACAAAAGGATGATGAGATAGAATGAAGGAAGAAAGAATAAGATGAGCCTTGCGATTATTTAGATGGGGGTTTCGACGAAATGACCGAGGAAATTTGAGCTCCGGAAACGAAAAGATGAAAACACCTGGAAATAGAATTTATTCATCAAGAACAAACTCCAAAGGAAGGGATTAATCACTTTGAGGAAATAAGAATAAGATTTATTGTATGCTTATCCTTCATCAAATTAAATTGATGACTAGCAATGGATTTCGCATACTACTTATTCTTATTGGAAAAAGGATTGAGGGGTATATGGCGCAACCTTGAGGAAGGTCTTCAACGAACCACCGGTAGGATTTGAAAGAACAAATGAATTGATATGATAAACAAAGGAAAAGGAATCTTGAATGAACCACCATAAGAGTTCGAAAATGACTGATGAAAGAGGATGAATCACCGGGAAGAATTAGAAGAACCAATATGCTATAGGGGATTTAGATGCAAAAGAACAAAGAGATCATGAGCTGATTAAAGAACACTTGAACGAAGCACCGGGATAATTAGATAATAGTAGCTGAAATGTGAGGACGAAGAATTCTTCTGGAATGATGGCCTCCGATGAAAAGAAACAGGAAAACAACTTCTGACATACTCCGGGTGGGTAAGAAAAGAATATCTAACAAATGGAATAATTTGAGAGGATAACAAGAAGCTAGAACCGTGAATCTTCGAGAGAACGGACAAGATTTAAGAGGAACTCTTCTTCTATATTGAAATGACGACGAGTAACGCCACCAAAATTACTAAGATACTCCGGTAGAATGAAAAAGAGGAAGGGTTGAACCAAAGATGAAAATAATTTAAAATTGATCTTGGGGATGGCATCTGACTGATGAAATTCATTCTTACGTCAAACTCGAAAAGAATTAGGAATGGCTTCGGAATAATTAGAAGAGTCAGGTAAGATCCTGGGAAAAGACCTGTGGGTTAGGGCCCACTAAAAGAAAACACCGTTGAGAAAGGATTGTTGAACAGATAGATGATGCACCGGAACAATTGAAATATTTCGATGAGGTGACAACCTCGAATTAATTCGAACACAGACGAATCTCCTGAGATGTCTTGAACACTCTGGAAGGATAAACTGGCGAGAGGCAAACGAACATGGAGAACACTTGGTTCAAGGAAAAGAATGTGATCAACCCGAAAAACTTGAATTGAGTCAACCGGAAAAGAGATGAAGAATGTCAAAAAAAAGAGAATTCACCGGTTGAAATAATTGAGGGAAGACTGAAGAGGTTCCACACGAATGGAATTGATGGTCGAAAGAGACTCAGGCTTCGGGGAGAAGAAGGGTGGGAGGGCGGGAAAACAAAGGCAACTTGGAAGGGGAAAACCGATGAATAACTTGAAGAGAAAACACTGGTTGAAAGAATGCAAATGTTTCGCACGAGTAGGATGGATACTCGATTACGGACTCTGGCTCCGAGAAGAAAAGGGATGGGCTGGTGGGAAAAAGAAAACAACTGAGGATTAAACTTGGCAAAGATGAAGAGGCTCGAGTCAAGTTGACGAGAAATGCACCTGATGAAAAGAGCTGAGAACCAATGATCAGAAAACTAACTGCGTGATCCTAAAGAAAATTTGAAAGGGAAGAGGAGTAATCCAAAACACCTACATCAAGATTCCTCACCAGAGCGACAAAGGGGCTGAGGAGTAAAAAGAATTCCTACTCTCCGATATAACTAGACTCCGAAAATTTTTCTTCTAGACTCGGCAGCGGCCAAGCTACACGATCAAACATGGGGGGCTCCTAAGGTCGGTCGAGGCTCTGATACCAACTTGTCACGCCCAATATGCGACCCTATCCTAAAGGAACTCGAAGGTCCCACCAAGGATAGAAGCGCATATTGGAGACGCTTTTGCAAGGTGGATATCATTACATCATACCATTACATAATAGATGGGGATACATACAAGGCATACAAATGCCGCAAGAGTACAACAATACAATACATAAGAGCATCATCCGACTACGGATGAAACACAAATGGAAACTCAAACGACATCCACCCTGCTATCCCAGGCTACCGACCTGGAACCTATCCCCTAATCGAAGAAGTAGTAGAAGAAGAACTCCAAAACAAGTAAACATCGCTCTCGCGTCATGATCATCACAATACCTGTACCTGCAACTATTGTTGTAGTAATCTGTGAGCCACGAGGACTCAGCAATCCCATTACCATGGGTATCAAGACTAGCAAAGCTTAATTGGTAAGGAAGGGGTAAAGTGGTGAGGTTGTAGCAGCGAGTAAGCATATATGGTTGCTAACATACGCAAATGAGAGCGAGAAGAGAAACAATGGAACGGTCATGAAGCTAGCAATGATCAAGAGGTCATCCTGAACTCCTACTTACGTCAAACATAACCCAAAACCGTGTTCACTTCCCGGACTCCGCCGAAAACAGACCATCACGGCTACACACGCGGTTCATGCGTTTTATTTAAGTCAAGTGTCAAGTTCTCTACAACCGGATATTAACAAATTCCCATCTGCCACATAACCACGGGCACGGCTCTCAAAAGTTTATACCCTGCAGGGGCGTCCCAACTTAGCCCATCACAAGCTCTCACTGTCAACGAAGGATATTCCTTATCCCAGGAAGACCCGATCAGTCTCGGAATCCAGGTTTACAAGACATTTCGACAATGGTAAAACAAGACCAGCAAAACCGCTGCCGACAAATCCCGATAGGAGCTGCACATATCTCGTTCTCAGGGCACACTGGATAAGCGAAGCATATAGGTACCAACGTAACCCAAGTCGCCAAGGGACGGTCCCGCACGGTGCTCTAGTTTGGACCAACACTCGGAGGAGCACTGGCCTGGGGTGGTAAATAAAGATGACCCTCGGGATCCGGAAACCCAAGGGAAAAAGACTTAGGTAGGCAAATGGTAAAACCAAGGTTGCGCCTTGCTGGAGGAGTTTTATTCAAAGTGAACTATCAAGGGGGTCCCATAAATCACCCAACCGCGTAAGGAACGCAAAATCAAGGAACATAACACCGGTATGACAGAAACTAGGGCGGCAAGAGTGGAACAAAACACCAGGCATAAGACCGAGTCTTCCACCCTTTACCAAGTATATAGATGTATTAATTAAATAAGAGATATTGTGATATCCCAACATAATCATGTCCATCACGGAGCAATCTTCAACTTCACCTACAACTAACAATGCTATAAGAGGGGCTGAGCAAAGCGGTAACATAGCCAAGCAATGGTTTGCTAGGAAGGGTGAAAAGGTTAGAGGCTGACATGGCAATTTGGGAGGCTTGAAGAGCAAATGATAGGTAGCGCAGCATAGCGATAGAACGAAGCAAATAGCATAGCAATGATAGTACTGAGATCCAAGGTGACGGTCATCTTGCCTAAAATCCCGCAAGGAAGAAGAACGAGTCCGTGAAGAAGATGAAGCCACGAAGACGAACCAAGCGTAGACGAACGAATCCTCACGATCGCAACGAAACATGAACTAACGAGAAGGAGCACAACCGGAAAAGAAGCAAACAACAAGGTAAACTCTCAACACATAGACAAGACATGATGCTCAACAAAGTATGATGCATGACAAGGCTACATGAAGCTACTCATGGCAAGAGATGTGCATACAAGAACAACATAGCCAAACAAGTTTAAATGAGGCCGGAAACAACATATAACAATTCCGGTAAGTCCTCATATGCAAGTTTCGAAGTTGGTCCAGGCCTGAACAAACATTAAGTTGAAGTTGTTAAACAGCAAGTTACAGCACCAAGAGGATCTACACAAGTGTAGGGGATCTATCGTAGTCCTTTGGATAAGTAAGAGTGTCGAACCCAACGAGGAGCAGAAGGAAATGATAAGCGGTTTTCAGTAAGGTTTTCTCTGCAAGCACTGAAATTGTAGGTAATAGATAGTTTTGTGATAAGATAAATAGTAACAAGCAAAAAGTAAATAAAGTAAATAAAGTGCAGCAAGGTGGCCCAATCCTTTAGGTAGCAAAGGATAAGCCTGAACAAATTCTAATAATGAAGAAGGAGCTCCCGAGGACACATTGGGAACTATCGTTAAGCTAGTTTTCATCACGTTCATAAGATTCACGTTCGGTACTTTGATAATTTGATATGTGGGTGGACCGGTACTTGGGTACTGCCCTAACTTGGACAAGCATCCCACTTATGATTAACCCTATTGCAAGCATCCGCAACTACAAAAAGGAGTATTAAGGTAAACCTAACCACAGCATTAAACATATGGGTCCATATCAACCCCTAACGAAGCAACACATAAACTAGGGTTTAAGCTTCTGTCACTCTAGCAACCCATCATCTACTTATTACTTCCCTATGCCTTCCTCTAGGCCCAAATAATGGTGAAGTGTCATGTAGTCGACGTTCACATAACACCACTAGAGGAAAGACAACATACATCTCATCAAAATATCGAACGAATACCAAATTCACATGACTACTAATAGCAAGACTTCACCCATGTCCTCAGGAACAAACATAACTACTCACAAAGCATATTCATGTTCATAATCAGAGGAGTAATAATATGCATAAAGGATCTGAACATATGATCTTCCACCAAGTAAACCAATTAGCATCAACTACAAGGAGTAATCAACACTACTAACAACCCACAGGTACCAATTTGTGGTTTTGATACAAGATTGGATACAAGAGATGAACTAGGGTTTTGAGAGGAGATGGTGCTGGTGAAGATGTTGATGGAGATTGACCCCCTCCCGATGAGAGGATCGTTGGTGATGACGTTGGTGATGATTTCCCCCTCCCGGAGGGAAGTGTCCCCGGCAGAACAGCTCCGCCAGAGCCCTAGATTGATTTTGCCAAGGTTCCGCCTCGTGGCGGCGGAGTTTCGTCCCGTAAGCTTGCCCACGGATTTTTCCAGGGTAAAAGTGATGACATAGCAGAAGATGGACGCCGGAGGCCCACCAGGGGGCCCAGGAGATAGGGGGTCGCGCCCTATTTCTTTCGCTCATAAATTCTTATTAAATCCAAAAGGTTGTTTCGTGGAGTTTCAGGACTTTTGGAGTTGTGCAGAATAGGTTTCCAACGTTTGCACCTTTTCCAGCCAGAATTCCAGCTGCCGACATTCCCCCTCTTCATGGTAAACCTTGTAAAATAAGAGAGAATAGCCATAAGTATTGAGATATAATGTGTAATAACAGCCCATAATGTAATAAATATTGATATAAAAGCATGATGCAAAATGGACGTATCAACTCCCCCAAGCTTAGACCTCGCTTGTCCTCAAGCGGAAGCCGAAATCGAAAATTATGTCCACATGTTTAGAGAAAGAGGTGTCGATAAAAATAAAATGCGGACATGAGGGCATCATGATCATTCTAATAACAGCAACATATATAGATTTTGTCATATGATTTCCTACGCTCAAGTAATAAGCAATTCATAATGTGAAGTATGGTTCAAAAACTTCATTGGGAACTAACAAACTATAATCTCAGTCATTGAAGCAATTGCAATTTATCGTAACATCAGAAAAAGTCAATAATAGAGCTTTTCAGCAAGCTCACATACTCAACTATCTCGTAGTCTCCTATAATTGTTAACACTCACGCAATACTTGTGGTTATAGAGTTTCACCCGGACACTGAGAAAGATAGGGGCTTATTATGTTGCCTCCCAACGTATTCACCTTTAGGTGATGTCAACAATAATAGCCTATGCCAACTTACATCCAATTGGATTTATATATCATGATCTTTCAAACACAAAGAGCTTGCCAAAGGATAAAACGAAAAAGGGAAAGCTGAGGATCACCTTGACTCAAGCATAAAGTAAAAACATGAAATAAAAGATAGGCCCTTCGCAGAGGGAAGCAGAGGTTGTCATGCACGTTTAGGGTTGATGCACAAAATCTTAATGCAAAAGAACATCACTTTATATTGCCCCTTGTATGTGGACCTTTATTATGCAGTCTGTCGCTTTTATTACTTCCACAACAAGTTCGTACAAAGCTTATTTTCTCCGCACTAATAAGTCATACATATTTAGAGAGAAATTTTTATTGCTTGCACCGATGAAAACTTACTTGAAGGATCTTACTCAATCCATAGGTAGGTATGGTGGAATCTCATGGCAAAACTGGGTTTAAGGATATTTGGAAGCACAAGTAGTATATCTACTTGGCGCAAGAAATTTGGCTAGCATGAGGGGGAAAGGCAAGCTCAGCATATTTGGAAGGTCAATGACAATATACTCTAACTGAGATGTCGGAAAACATAAACCATTATGTTGTCTTCCTTGTCCAACGTCAACTCCTTTAGCATGTCATACTTAATGAGTGCTTCATAATCATAAAAGATGTCCAAGATATTATATTTATATGTGAACCCCTCTTTCCTTATCACTTCCTATTAATTGCAACGATGACCAAGGCTACGTTCATCAACTCTCAACAATGTTTATGCCTCATACTTTCTATGTGTGAAGTTATCACTATCCACAAGATCAATATGAACTCTTTTATACTTTCTACTTTCTCAAGATCATAGCAACATAGCAAAGCCCTTGACTCAACACTAATCTTTCTTATAGATAGCACACTGACTCGATTACATAAAGAGATCACAAAGCAAAACTCAAAACTACTTGATATCAAAACTTTGAACTAATAGATCAAGATACTACTAAAAGGATCGAACTAAATAAAGCGGTAAAGACAGGAGTGTGATGGTGATACGATACCGGGGCACCTCCCCCAAGCTTGGCAGTTGCCAAGGGGAGTGCCCATACCCATGTGATTATTTCCTCGGAGGTGATGGTGGAGTTGTTGATGATGTAGGCTTGTCGTCCGTCTTCCAAGGCATAGGCTCTCCATCATAGAAGGATGATCGAGTCTCCGGGATCCTTAAATCTACAGCCAAACTCATCCTCTTAAATCTATATTCATACTCACAGTTCTGGTTTTGCAGGTCATAGATCTGGGCTTCGAGGTGTTCGATTTTCTCTTGAAGCTTGAAGATGCTCTCCCCAATGACTTTGGCATCTAGCTTGTGGTTGTTGGTGAACTCCATGATCATCATCTGGTTGGTGTTGAGTCCATGCTCCACCATCCCTTGGCACTTGAAAACTTCTTGTGCCACGGCTTCGAGCTTTGTCTCCACACTCCCGGTACGCCTTGGTCCCTCCACATCGCGGATGTGCAACACCCCCTCACGCATCTCAATGGTTTGAGGATGATGTAGCACCTCCACGAGATAGGGGTTGATAACCCTCTCGAAAAACTTGTCCTTGGGAGCGCTTGGAGACGCCATGATGCTCTAGATCTGAAACAGAAACAGCTCGAAACGAAAAGAGAGGATATTTGCGTGATACGGTGGTCAAAACCTTTGGGAGTATGTATAATGAATTTTACCGACCAAAATACGTAACATACAAGAAAACGGAGTCCGGGAGGCACAAGAGGTGCCCACGAGACAGGGGGCATGCCCTACAGGGGGGCGCCCTCCACTCTCGTGGGGGCCTCGTGTCCCTTTCGGACTACTTCTTTCTTCCTAAAATTCTTAAATAATCCAAAACTGATAAAAATTGCCATTAGAGTTGTTTTGGAGTCGGTTTACTTACCGTACCACGTACCTATGCCTTTTCGGAGTCTGGAACGTTCTGGAAAGTGTCCCTTATGTATTCCTCGGGGGTTATGGTTTCAATAATATTAGTTTCAACATTGATAGGATTACCTAAAATATAATGTTTAATTCTTTGACAGTTTACCACCCTCGGATTTGTGCCTTCGAAGTTGTTGATTTTTGTAGGACCAGAACGATAGACCTCCTCGATAACGTAGGGATCTTCCCATTTTGAGAGAAGTTTTCCTGCAAAAAATCTTAAACGGGAGTTGAACAATAACACATAATCTCCTACGTTAAACTCATGCTTTTGTATCCTCTTATCATGCCAGCGTTTGACTTTTTCTTTGAAAAGCTTAGCATTCTCATAAGCTTGGGTTCTCCATCCATCAAGTGAGCTAATATCAAATAACCTTTTCTCACCGGCAGGTTTGAAGTCACAATTGAGCTCTTTAATAGCCCAATATGCTTTATGTTCAAGTTCAAGAGGTAAATGACATGCTTTTCCATAAACCATCTTATATGGAGACATACCCATAGGATTTTTGTATGTAGTTCTATAGGCCCATAATGCATCATCAAGTTTTTTGGACCAATTCTTTCTAGGTCTATTCACAGTCTTTTGCAAAATTAATTTGAGCTCTCTATTGCTCAACTCTACTTGACCACTAGACTGTGGGTGATAAGCAGATGAGATTCTATGATTGACATCATACTTAGCAAGCATCTTACGGAAAGCACCATGAATAAAATGTGAACCACCATCAGTCATAAGATATCTAGTGACTCCAAACCTTGGAAAAATAACTTCTTTAAGCATTTTAATAGAAGTGTTATGATCAGCACTACTAGTTGGAATAGCTTCTACCCACTTAGTAATGTAATCAACGGCAACTAAATATGTGTATAACCATTAGAGGCAGGAAAAGGTCCCATATAATCAAAGCCCCAAACATCAAACGGTTCAATAACAAGAGAATAATTCATAGGCATTTCTTGACATCTACAAATGTTACCTATTCTTTGACATTCATCACAAGATAAGACAAACTTACGAGCATCTTTGAAGAGAGTAGGCCAATAAAAACCAGATTGTAGTACCTTGTGTGCAGTTCTATCTCCAGCGTGATGCCCTCCATAGGATTCAGAGTGACACTTGCGTAGGATCTATTTAAATACATTAAAACCGAGCACTTCTCCAGCCCTCTCAGGCCACAAGCCTTTCAAACCGTTTGATCGTGACTGTTGAGGCTTTCCGACCATTAGATTAGCTGTGAGTCACGCCTAATCTAGCTCTGTTCGCTAATACGGACCGCTAACGGGCTGGGGCAACTGCTCCCGCAGCAAAATTGCTGTAACGTGGTTTATTGGGCTCGTTCTCGCAGGAAGCCCATTGGAAACTCCCTTCGCTCGACGCCCCCCTCCCTTCGTCTCGACTTCTCTCTCTCTCTCTCAGCCCCTCCTCATTCTAACCGCGCTTGGGTGGCGGCGGCGGTGAAGTGCCTCCCCCTTTCAGGTGAGATCTATAGCGCGACAGGCGGCAGTAGCGGTGAAGTGCCTCCACTTCCAGGTGAGATCTGTTATGCACACGATCTCTCTCTCTCTCTCTCACCATCGCAGATCAGCGCCGCTGTAGCCTGTGTTCAATTCCACACCGCCACCTCTATCTCCCAGCGACATCGTCTCGCTGCCCTCGGCCTCACCATCAACTGATGCAGGGGAGTGATACCGCCACCTCCATCTCCCCTTTCCCTGCCTCTGAACCCAACTGAGAAGAAACTCATCTCTTCTCCTCTCCCAGGGCATCCTCTCTTACCCTCCCGTGGCTCCTCGTCCTCCTCCCATGGCCACCAAATTCTGCAATGATTTTTTATTCAAGTTGTTCTTTGTCACCAGGTCGCCGGCAAGGTCTTAGTCCATGATTTGTTCGTCTCGCACTAGAGATGGGAATGATGTTTCATCATGGATTGCACAAATAAGTGTCGCGTCTTGACTCAGATTGGTCTGGATTTGTGCAGATGGTGGAGGTGGAGAAGTCTGAGCGAGGGCTCGAGGAGGTGGAGGAAGAGATGGTGGCCAACACCGCTCCTTCGGCCAGGAAAACGTGGGCACTCCGGTTCGTTCATATCGACTAAATCGCTTGGTCGGCGAGTCACTATTGCCCAAAACCAAGCGGTGGATGGCGCTCACGAGCAAAAGCAGTCACATAATCATCTTCAGGGCTAAGATCAACGTGCTCCTGCCCTTTAGGCCCTTTGCCATCACGCTCCACTACCTCTCCAGAAACCACAATAATCACACTTATAAATTAATTTTCAGTATTCATCAGAATTATACAGTATTACTTGCCCTTTTATGTTTAATTATTTTTTCTATTTAGTGTTACTTTTGAATCTTTTATAGCACAATTATTCGTTTCTTCTTATAAATTCTATGTCACGTTTAGTCGCAGGAGCAAGACTGACATGTAGTGCCTTCTATATCCTCAATTTTCTATCTTCAAATGGTTCATATTAAGCAGATGTTCTCAAACATGTAATTATGTTTCCCCAACAATTGTGCTTTATGCTAACATAATTTGAAATGAATCCCTGTGTTCTAGGAGGACAAATTCGAGCTCCATATTACTTGGTATGCTGCTTCTTCTGGGTTGTTTTCTACCTTCCAGTAGATTCTGTGAAGCTCCAATGGCTAACAAACAGGTTAGTGCTCGTGCACTATTATGCCTCAAGTTAATTATCTTGGGATGCAATTTCATATTTTATGATCTGATTGCTCTAGGTGGAACTGACCGCTCTACTACAGTGTGATTGCTCTAGATGGAACTAACTGCTCTATTGCATGACACTGCTAGGTCGCCAGTCTGTTCTTGATTTCGATTATGGGCGTGATATTGTGATATAATCCTTGAACTAGAGAATGGAGTGAAAACAATTGGTCTACTGGTGAACTTGACAGTTAGTATTTTTTATGGCAGATGCATCAAATTTAAGTGTCAGGAGTCTGCCTTTTGGTATGTCCTTGTGGTGTGTTGCCTCTCCATTAAATTCTCATGTTCGCGGATTCTGGAGTGTAGTTATATTGTGTCATGCCTTTTTAGATGAAAATAGAATGGAGTGGTATGTTCCATCACTTAGGACCATGTAATTATATTATTTGATATTTAGTATAGAGTTCTGAACTATCTTGGTTGGGCTTGATTCAGGCAAAAAAATACTTCTGCAAAGTTGTAGTCACAACTATAATTATCCAAGGAGGAAGTGTTGTAAAAGGAGGAGATGTCTTGCACTACTGCTGCTTGGTACCAGACGTGAACGACTTCATTAGGAGTTTGATGCATGGTTGGAGGTAGCTCAGCTTTTCTATCTGCTTAACTTTTGCGGATATAAAAAATTATGTAGTCTTGAAGCTGAAATTTAGTTGATTGAAAGTAAAGAGATTCAGAGTAAGAGACTGTTTTTTCACTCAGGGGACGAGCACGGTAACATGTCTTCTCACTCCAATATTTGAGACTGAATTTGATAAAAATAGGCACTGCATTTTTTTTCAAATTATTAGAAAATACACTCATGGACAGTTTTAAAGAAAACAAAAGTGCGTAATTTTCCTCTGCTTTGTGTTGAAGTCCTCTTGTATAGGGCATTTGAGGTTCTGTTTAGTGCATAATTTGGCGAATCTTTTGCAGCAAACACTCATTTGTTTGCTTTGCCATGAAATTTCCTACATACGACCGTCCTGTCTATCCAGGTGCCATAATTTTAGGTTTGACATCTATAAGTTAACTTCAAATTTGAATGCCATGCATAGCATTTTCAGAATTGGAGTGACGGCATCGGTCGTCGCTACTACTTTAGTGATCTAAAACGTCTTATATTAGCTTACAGAGGTAGTATTTGGGTTGTCATTGACATCACCCATTGACTGGCGATGTTGCATGTCAGAGGGGTCTACTCATTCGTGCAGTTCTCCATTGTCTCTAGTGATTCTTTTCTTTATTTCCCACCTTGCACGTTTGGTATATTCATGGGTTCACCCTTCTTTCTAATATTTTAGTTTACTAAAATCGTAACAATTGGTGTCAAAACCTTATATTCGATGCTATTGCAGATCAGTACCATTACCCTGTTTGCAGATTTTTAGTTAACCTGTATTAGAAGAAATCATACACCAACTTACAATCCTACTAAAAAAAGATATTGAAAATCAAATAAAACGTAAGCCAAAAAGATGACCAATACATTGGTACTATTTGGATCATGCTTCTTACATATATGTTTGATTATATTATCTATACAATTCTATAATTATCCACATTATTTTCCTTAGCTTAACATGCCATTGCATTCCATACATAACTATCTGTTATAACAACAATTATAAGGTGAACCATGTTTGTTGTGACTTGCACATTTTTAATGTTCAATGGACTAAGACCAGAGTTTTCCCGTCTGTACACATTCTATTTGCATTACATTTTTCTGTAAGATAATACTGACAGCTTCATCATTGTGTTCTAGAGGAAGGTAGTTGATGTCACTAGGGATAATAAAACCATTTGGGTTCCAATACCATACCATGTTGATCTACACCTGGTGTGCTTTCTCTCCTATTTATGCTTTCGTTTCAGTGGTTCTAAGGCTCGCACATAATGATTGAGAAAAGTAGCACAATGTTTTTTTGGCTATTTGTTATCGATGGCATGTTGCGGTTTGCCATGGACCATGCTAAACGTGCATCTATCCAAGGAATACTGTACCTTATGGGATTTCTCATATATTTGTAGATTTATTGTATTTTCTTTGAATTGGACTGTAGATTTGTTGTTGTGTTGTCAGAATAAACAATGCATGAATTCGGTAACTGATTTTATAGCTGCAGTCTCCTAAGCACAATTACTGGTGCTTTATTTTCTAATCTTTAGTTTTCTTTTGTCGTTAAATACTATACAGCTTGGTTTTGTTACTAACTTTAATCCAATCATATATTTACATCAATCACTACTATTTTAGTGACAAAATAGATGGGCGCAGCAACGCGCGCCATCATGGTCTAGTTCCTGTTCATGCTCAGGCACACAACATCTAGTAACACCATCTACTCCTTCTTTATAAAGGTGTGGATCATCCCAGAAGTAATGTCTTAAATCATAAAAGAACTTTTTCTTTTGCTGGTATGTGAAACTAGGCGGTATATATTTAGCAACAATGTAATTAGCATAGTCAGCATACCAAGGAGCAGTACGAGAAGCATTGACGACCGCTAATTGTTCATCAGGAAAGCTATCATTAATAGGCAGTGGGTCATCAAGAACATTCTCTAACCTAGACAAGTTGTCTACAACGGGGTTCTCCGCTCCCTTTCTATCAATAATATGCAAGTCAAATTCTTGGAGCAGGAGAACCCATCTAATGAGTCTAGGCTTAGCATCTTTCTTTTCCATAAGATATTTAATAGCAGCATGATCAGTGTGAATAGTAACTTTGGAATCAACAATATAAGGCCTAAACTTATCACATGCAAACACAACTGCTAAGAACTCTTTTTCAGTAGTAGCATAATTTCTCTTGGCAGCATCAAGAGTCTTACTAGCATACTGGATAACATTCAATTTCTTATCGACTCGTTGCCCTAAAACAGCACCTACAGCATAATCACTAGCATCGCACATAATTTCAAAAGGTAAATTCCAATCAGGTGGCTGAACAATAGGTGCAGTGATCAAAGCTTTCTTAAGTGTTTCAAATGCTTCTACACAATCATCATCAAAGACAAAAGGAATATCTTTTTGCAATAAATTAGTCAGAGGCCTAGAGATTTTAGAAAAGTCCTTAATGAACCTCCTATAAAAATAGGCGTGACAAAGGAAACTTCTTACACCTTTTATATCCTTGGGACATGGCATCTTTTCAATAGCATCAACTTTGGCTTTATCAACTTCAATACCTCTCTCGGAGATCTTGTGTCCCAAGACAATGCCTTCATTAACCATAAAGTGACACTTTTCCCAATTTAGGACGAGACTAGTGTCTTCGCATCTCTGCAAAACTCGATCAAGGTTGCTCAAACAATCATCAAAAGAGGATCCATAGACAGAGAAGTCAGCCATGAATACCTCACAAATCTTTTCGAAAAAATCAGGGAATATAGCCATCATGGATCTTTGAAAGGTAGCAGGTGCATTACATAAACCAAAAGGCATACGTCTATAAGCAAAAGTACCAATAGGGCAAGTAAAAGTAGTTTTAGATTGATCCTTCGCTGATACAGGTATCTGAGAGAAACCAGAATAACCATCTAGAAAGCAAAAATGTGTGTGTTTGGACAGTCTTTCTAGCATTTGATCAATAAAAGGTAAAGGGCAATGATCTTTCTTAGTGGATTTATTTAACTTACGGATATCAATTACAATCCTATAACGTGTAATAGTTCTTTGTGGGATCAATTCATCTTTATCATTAGGAACAACGGTAATACCTCCCTTTTTAGGGACACAATGGACAGGGCTTACCCATTCACTATCAGCAACGGGATAAATAATACCTGCCTCAAGGAGCTTTAGTATCTCCTTTCTTACCACTTCCTTCATCTTGGGATTTAATCATCTTTGAGGATCTCTAACTGGTTTGGCATCTTTCTCCACTGAAATTTTGTGTTGACATAATGTGGGACTAATGCCCTTAAGATCATCCAGAGTATATCCAATAGCAGCTCGGTGCTTCTTCAGAGTTTTCAATAATCTTAATTCTTCTTTATCTGAAAGGTTAGCACTAATAATAACAGGATATATTTCTTTTTCATGAAGATAAGCATATTTAAGATTATCAGGTAACGGTTTGAGTTCAAACACGGGATCACCCTTGGGTGGAGGGGAATCCCCAAGAATTTCAACGGGAAGGTTATGTTTCAGCATAGGTTCCTGTTTAAGGAACACTTCATCTATTTCTTCCCTTTCCTTCATAAACATATCGTTTTCATGGTCTAGAAAATATTGTTCTAACGGATCAGTTGGAGGAACAACAATGGAAGCAAGACCAATAATTTCATCCTTACTAGATGGTTCCCTTTCACGAGGTTGTCTACTAAACTTGGCAAAATTAAACTCACGAGACATACCATCTATGACAACAGTGGCAATATTCCTCACAATTAATCTTAGCACTAGTAGTATTCAAGAAAGGTCTACCAAAAATAATGGGACAAAAATCATCTTGTGGGGAACCAAGAACAAGAAAATCAGCAGGGTATTTAACCTTCCCACACAAAACTTCAACATCTCTAACAATCCCAATAGGTTTAATGGTATCCCTATTAGCAAGCTTAATAGTAACATCAATGTCTTCTAGTTCAACGGGTGCAATGTCGTGCATAATTTCTTTATAAAGATCATAAGGTATCGCACTAGCACTAGCACCCATATCACATAAGCCATGATAACAATGATCTCCTATTTTAACAGAAATAACAGACATGCCTATGACAGGTCTACGTGTCTTAGTATCAGGTCTAGCAATATTGGCAGTCTCACGACAGAAAGAAATAACATGACCATCAGAATCCTCATCCAAGAGATCTTTAACCATAGCAATACTAGGTTCAACATTAATTTGCTTAGGAGGTGTATAGGTCCTAGTATTACTCTTACGAACAATAGTCGAAGCTTTAGTGTGATCTTTTATCCTAACAGGAAAAGGAGGTTTTTCAACATAAGCAGTAGGAACAATAGGATCACTATATGTAATAGTCTTTTCTTCGACTGTAATAGGTATCCATAAAAGATTTAACACAATCGAACTTAGGTGGCATACCTGACTCCTTACCATCGTCGGAACCCCAATCTTCAGAGTTGCATTTAATTCTTTCCAATAAGTCCCATTTGAAATCAATAGTCTTCAACATATAAGAACCAGCACAGGAAGTATCGAGCAGGTTGCGATTATCAAGAGAAAGCCGAGCATACAAATTCTGAATAATCATTTCCTGAGAGAGCTCATGATTGGGGCATGAATATAACACTGACTTAAGCCTCCCCCAAGCTTGAGCGGTGCTTTCTCCTTTGCGAGGCCAGAAATTATATATGTAATTACGATCGTGATGAACAAGATGCGTAGGATAGAACTTCTGGTGAAATTCCAACTTCAATCGCTTATAATTCCAAGATCTCGTATCATCACATAGCCTATACCATGTCAATGCATATCCCTTCAAAGATAAAGGGAAGACCTTCCTTTTGACAACATCATCGGGAATACCTGCAAGCTTAAATAATCCACAAACTTCATCCACAAAGATAAGGTGTAAATCGGGATGCAATGTTCCGTCTCCTGCAAATGGATTAGCTAGTAGTTTTTCTATCATACCCGAAGGAATCTCAAAGTGAATATTTTCGTAAAGTTCAGTAGGTTGAGGAGAAACTCTTTGCTCTTCTGGTTGGGGTGAAGATACCCCAAACAAGCCCCTTAAATGATAGTTTCCATAGTGACAAGTAACAGAAAATTTCAGCACACTATATAAACGTTTCCTTACCAAGTTCCACTCACCAAAAGCGCTACACTCCCCGGCAACGGCGCCAGAAAAGAGTCTTGATGACCCACAAGTGTCGGGGATCTATCGTAGTCCTTTCGATAAGTAAGAGTATCGAACCCAATGAGGAGCAGAAGGAAATGATAAGCGGTTTTCAGTAAGGTTTTCTCTGCAAGCACTGAAATTGTAGGTAATAGATAGTTTTGTGATAAGATAAATAGTAACAAGCAAAATGTAAATAAAGTAAATAAAGTGCAGCAAGCTGGTTCAATCCTTTAGGTAGCAAAGGATAAGCCTGGACAAATTCTAATAATGAAGAAGGAGCTCCCGAGGACACATTGGGAATTATCGTCAAGCTAGTTTTCATCACGTTCTTAAGATTCGCGTTCGGTACTTTGATAATTTGATATGTGGGTGGACCGGTACTTGGGTACTACCCTACCTTGGACAAGCATCCCACTTATGATTAACCCCTATTGCAAGCATCCGCAACTACAAAAAGGAGTATTAAGGTAAACCTAACCACAACGTTAAACATATGGGTCCATATCAACCCCTAACAATGCAACGCATAAACTAGGGTTTAAGCTTCTGTCACTCTAGCAACCCATCATCTACTTATTAGTTCCCTATGCCTTCCTCTAGGCCCAAATAATGGTGAAGTGGCATGTAGTCGATGTTCACATAATACCACTAGAGGAAAGATAACATACATCTCATCAAAATATCGAACGAATACCAAATTCACATGACTACTAATAGCAAGACTTCACCCATGTCCTCAGGAACAAACATAACTACTCACAAAGCATATTCATGTTCATAATCAGAGGAGTAATAATATGCATAAAGGATCTGAACATATGATCTTCCACCAAGTAAACCAATTAGCATCAACTACAAGGAGTAATCAACACTACTAGCAACCCACAGGTACCAATTTGTGGTTTTGATACAAGATCGGATACAAGAGATGAACTAGGGTTTTGAGAGGAGATGGTGCTAGTGAAGATGTTGATGGAGATTGACCCCCTCCCGATGAGAGGATCGTTGGTGATGACGTTGGTGATGATTTCCCCCTCCCGGAGGGAAGTGTCCCCGGCAGAACAGCTCCGCCAGAGCCCTAGATTGATTCCGCCAAGGTTCCGCCTCGTGGCGGTGGAGTTTCATCCCGTAAGCTTGCCCCCGATTTTTTCCAGGGTAAAAGTGATGATATAGCAGAAGATGGACGCCGGAGGCCCACCAGGTGGCCCAGGAGATAGGGGGCCACGCCCTATAGGGGGGCGCGCCCCCCTGTCACCTGGACAGGGTGTGGGCCCCCTGGCCTATTTCTTTCACTCATAAATTCTTATTAAATCCAAAAAGTTGTTTCGTGGAGTTTCAGGACTTTTGGAGTTGTGCAGAATAGGTTTCCAATGTTTGATCCCTTTCCAGCCAGAATTCCAGCTGCCGGCATTCCCCCTCTTCATGGTAAACCTTGTAAAATAAGAGAGAATAGCCATAAGTATTGAGATATAATGTGTAATAACAGCCCATAATGCAATAAATATTGATATAAAAGCATGATGCAAAATGGACGTATCAACTCCCCCAAGCTTAGACCTCGCTTGTCCTCAAGCGGAAGCCGAAATCAAAAATTATGTCCACATGTTTAGAGATAGAGGTGTCGATAAAAATAAAATACGGACATGAGGGCATCATGATCATTCTAATAACAGCAACATATATAGATTTTGTCATATGATTTCCTATGCTCAAGTAATAAGCAATTCACAATGTCAAGTATGGTTCAAAAACTTCATTGGGAACTAACAAACTATAATCTCAGTCATTGAAGCAATTGCAATTTATTGTAACATCAGAAAGAGTCAATAATAGAGCTTTTCAGCAAGCTCGCATACTCAACTATCTCGTAGTCTCCTATAATTGTTAACACTCACGCAATACTTGTGGTTATAGAGCTTCACCCGGAAACTGAGAAAGATAGGGGCTTATTGTGTTGCCTCCCAACGTATTCACCTTTAGGTATGTCAACAATAATAGCCTATGCCAACTTACATCCAGTTGGATATATATATATATCATGATCTTTCAAACATAAAGAGCTTGCCAAAGGATAAAATGAAAAAGGGAAAGGTGAAGATCACCTTGACTCAAGCATAAAGTAAAAAACATGAAATAAAAGATAGGCCCTTCGCAGAGGGAAGCAGAGGTTGTCATGCGTGTTTTGGGTTGATGCACGAAATCTTAATGCAAAATAACGTCACTTTATATTGCCCCTTGTATGTGGACCTTTATTATGCAGTCTGATGCTTTTATTAGTTCCACAACAAGTTCGTACAAAGCTTATTTTCTCCGCACTAATAAGTCATACATATTTAGAGAGCAATTTTTATTGCTTGCACCGATGACAACTTACTTGAAGGATCTTACTCAATCCATAGGTAGGTATGGTGGACTCTCATGGCAAAAGTGGGTTTAAGGATATTTGGAAGCACAAGTAGTATCTCTACTTGGTGCAAGAAATTTGGCTAGTATGAGGGGGAAAGGCAAGCTCAACATGTTTGGAAGGTCAATGACAATATACTTTAACTGAGATGTCGGAAAACATAAACCATTACGTTGTCTTCCTTGTCCAACGTCAACTCCTTTAGCATGTCATACTTAATGAGTGCTTCACAATCATAAAATATGTCCAAGATAATATATTTATATGTGAACCCCTCTTTCCTTATCACTTCCTATTAATTGCAACGATGACCAAGGCTACGTTCATCAACTCTCAACAATTTTTATGCCTCATACTTTTTATGTGTGAAGTTATCACTATCCACAAGATCAATATGAACTCTTTTATACTTTCTAATTTCTCAAGATCATAGCAACATAGCAAAGCCCTTGACTCAACACTAATCTTTATTATAGATAGCACACGAACTCGATTACATAAAGAGATCACAAGCAAAACTCAAAACTACTTGATATCAAAACTTCGAACTAATAGATCAAGATACTACTAAAAGGATCGAACTAAATAAAGCGGTAAAGATAGGAGTGTGATGGTGATACGATACCGGGGCACCTCCCCCAAGCTTGGCAGTTGCCAAGGGGAGTGACCATACACATGTGATTATTTCCTCGGAGGTGATGGTGGAGTTGTTGATGATGTAGGCTTGACATCCTTCTTCCAAGGCATAGGCTCTCTATCATAGAAGGATGATCGAGTCTCCGGGATCCTTAAATCTGCAGCCAAACTCATCCTCTTAAATCTATATTCACACTCACAGTTCTGGTTTTGCAGGTCATACATCTGGGCTTGGTGGTGTTCGATTTTCTCTTGAAGCTTGAAGATGGTCTCCCCAATGACTTTGGCATCTAGCTTGTGGTTGTTGGTGAACTCCGTGATCATCATCTGGTTGGCGTTGAGTGCACGCTCCAGCATCCCTTGGCACTTGAAAACTTCTTGTTCCACGGCTTCGAGCTTTGTCTCCACACTCCCAGTACGCCTTGGTCCCTCCACATCGCGGATGTGCAACACCCCCTCACGCATCTCAATGGTTTGAGGATGATGTAGCACCTCCACAAGATAGGGGTTGATAACCCTCTCGAAAAACTTGTCCTTGGGAGTGCTTGGAGACGCCATGATGCTCTAGATCTGAAACAGAAACAGCTCGAAACGAAAAGAGAGGATATTTGCGTGATACGGTGGTCAAAACCTTCGGGGGTATATATAATGAATTTTTACCGGCCAAAATACGTAACATACAAGAAAACGGAGTCCGGGAGGCACACGAGGTGCCCACGAGACAGGGGGCGTGCCCTCCACTCTCATGGGGGCCTCGTGTCCCTTTCGGACTACTTCTTTCTTCGTAAAATTCTTAAATAATCCAAAACTGATAAAAAATGCCATTAGAGTTGTTTTGGAGTCGGTTTACTTACCGTACCACGTACCTATGCCTTTTCGGAGTCTGGAACATTCTGGAAAGTGTCCCTTATGTATTCGTCGGGGGTTATGGTTTCAATAATATTAGTTTCAACATTGATAGGATTACCTGAAATATAATGTTTAATTCTTTGACCGTTTACCACCCTCGGATTTGTGCCTTCGAAGTTGTTGATTTTTATATCACCAGAACGATAGACCTCCTCGATAACGTAGGGACCTTCCCATTTTGAGAGAAGTTTTCCTGCAAAAAATCTTAAATGAGAGTTGAACAATAACACATAATCTCCTACGTTAAACTCATGCTTTTGTATCCTCTTATCATGCCAGCGTTTGACTTTTTCTTTGAAAAGCTTAGCATTCTCATAAGCTTGGGTTCTCCGTTCATCAAGTGAGATAATATCAAATAACCTTTTCTCACCGGCAAGTTTGAAGTCACAATTGAGCTCTTTAATAGCCCAATATGCTTTATGTTCAAGTTCAAGATAAACCATCTTATATGGAGACATACCCATAGGATTTTTGTATGTAGTTCTATAGGCCCATAATGCATCATCAAGTTTTTTGGACCAATTCTTTCTAGGTCTATTCACAGTCTTTTGCAAAATTAATTTGAGCTCTCTATTGCTCAACTCTACTTGACCACTAGACTGCGGGTGATAAGGAGATGAGATTCTATGATTGACATCATACTTAGCAAGCATCTTACGGAAAGCACCATGAATAAAATGTGAACCACCATCAGTCATAAGATATCTAGGGACTCCAAACCTTGGAAACATAACTTCTTTAAGCATTTTAATAGAAGTGTTATGATCAGCACTACTAGTTGGAATAGCTTCTACCCACTTAGTAACGTAATCAACAGCAACTAAATATGTGTATAACCATTAGAGGCAGGAAAAGGTCCCATATAATCAAAGCCCCAAACATCAAATGGTTCAATAACAAGAGAATAATTTATAGGCATTTCTTGACGTCTACTAATGTTACCTATTCTTTGACATTCATCACAAGATAAGACAAACTTACGAGCATCTTTGAAGAGAGTAGGCCAGTAAAAACCAGATTGTAGTACCATGTGTGTAGTTCTATCTCCAGCGTGGTGCCCTCCATAGGATTCAGAGTGACACTTGCGTAGGATCTGTTCCTGTTCATGCTCAGGCACACAACGTCTAATAACACCATCTACTCCTTCTTTATAAAGGTGTGGATCATCCCAGAATTAATGTATTAAATCATAAAAGAACTTTTTCTTTTGCTGGTATGTGAAACTAGGCGGTATATATTTAGCAACAATGTAATTAGCATAGTCAGCATACCAAGGAGCAGTACTAGAAGCATTGACGACCGCTAATTGTTCATCAGGAAAGCTATCATTAATAGGCAGTGGGTCATCAAGAACATTCTCTAACCTAGACAAGTTGTCTGCAACGGGGTTCTCCGCTCCCTTTGTATCAATAATATGCAAGTCAAATTCTTGGTGCAGGAGAACCCATCTAATGAGTCTAGGCTTAGCATCTTTCTTTTCCATAAGATATTTAATAGCAGCATGATTAGTGTGAATAGTAACTTTGGAATCAACAATATAAGGCCTAAACTTATCACATGCAAACACAACTGCTAAGAACTCTTTTTCAGTAGTAGCATAATTTCTCTTAGCAGCATCAAGAGTCTTGCTAGCATACTGGATAACATTCAATTTCTTATCGACTCTTTGCCCTAAAACAGCACCTACAGCATAATCACTAGCATCGCACATAATTTCAAAAGGTAAATTCCAATCAGGTGGCTGAACAATAGGTGCAGTGATCAAAGCTTTCTTAAGTGTTTCAAATGCTTCTACACAATCATCATCAAAGACAAAAGGAATATCTTTTTGCAATAAATTAGTCAGACGCCTAGAGATTTTAGAAAAGTCCTTAATGAACCTCCCATAAAAACAGGCGTGACCAAGGAAACTTCTTATACCTGTTATGTCCTTGGGACATGACATCTTTTCAATAGCATCAACTTTGGCTTTATCAACTTCAATACCTCTCTCGGAGATCTTGTGTCCCAAGGCAATGCCTTCATTAACCATAAAGTGACACTTCTCCCAATTTAGGACGAGACTAGTGTCTTCGCATCTCTGCAAAACTCGATCAAGGTTGCTCAAACAATCATCAAAAGAGGATCCATAGACGGAGAAGTCATCCATGAATACCTCACAAATCTTTTCACAAAAATTAGAGAATATAGCCATCATGGATCTTTGAAAGGTAGCAGGTGCATTACATAAACCAAAAGGCATACGTCTATAAGCAAAAGTACCAATAGGGCAAGTAAAAGTAGTTTTAGATTGATCCTTCGCTGATACAGGTATCTGAGAGAAACCAGAATAACCATCTAGAAAGCAAAAATGTGTGTGTTTGGACAGTCTTTCTAGCATTTGATCAATAAAAGGTAAAGGGCAATGATCTTTCTTAGTGGATTTATTTAACTTACGGATATCAATTACAATCCTATAACGTGTAATAGTTCTTTGTGGGATCAATTCATCTTTATCATTAGGAACAACGGTAATACCTCCCTTTTTAGGGACATCCGCAACTTATGATTAACCCCTATTGCAAGCATCCGCAACTACAAAAAGGAGTATTAAGGTAAACCTAACCACAACGTTAAACATATGGGTCCATATCAACCCCTAATTAAGCAACGCATAAACTAGGGTTTAAGCTTCTGTCACTCTAGCAACCCATCATCTAATTATTAGTTCCCTATGCCTTCCTCTAGGCCCAAATAATGGTGAAGTGTCATGTAGTCGACGTTCACATAACACCACTAGAGGAAAGACAACATACATCTCATCAAAATATCGAACGAATACCAAATTCACATGACTACTAATAGCAAGACTTCACCCATGTCCTCAGGAACAAACATAACTACTCATAAAGCATATTCATGTTCATAATCAGAGGAGTAATAATATGCATAAAGGATCTGAACATATGATCTTCCACCAAGTAAACCAATTAGCATCAACTACAAGGAGTAATCAACACTACTAGCAACCCGCAGGTACCAATTTGTGGTTTTGATACAAGATTGGATACAAGAGATGAACTAGGGTTTTGAGAGGAGATGGTGATAGTGAAGATGTTGATGGAGATTAACCCCCTCCCGATGAGAGGATCGTTGGTGATGACATTGGTGATGATTTCCCCCTCCCGGAGGGAAGTGTCCCCGGCAGAACAGCTCTGCCAGAGCGCTAGATTGATTCCGCCAAGGTTCTGCCTCGTGGCGGCGGAGTTTCGTCCCGTAAGCTTGCCCACGATTTTTTCTAGGGTAAAAGTGATGATATAGAAGAAGATGGACGTCGGAGGCCCACCAGGTGGCCCAGGAGATAGGGGGTCGCGCCCTATAGGGGGGGCACGCCCCCCTGTCACCTGGACAGGGTGTGGGCCCCCTGGCCTATTTCTTTCACTCATAAATTCTTATTAAATCCAAAAAAGTTGTTTTGTGGAGTTTCAGGACTTTTGGAGTTGTGCAGAATAGGTTTCCAACGTTTGATACTTTTCCAGCCAGAATTCCAGCTGCCGGCATTCCCCCTCTTCATGGTAAACCTTGTAAAATAAGAGAGAATAGCCATAAGTATTGAGATATAATGTGTAATAACAGCCCATAATGCAATAAATATTGATATAAAAGCATGATGCAAAATGGACGTATCAACTCCCCCAAGCTTAGACCTCGCTTGTCCTCAAGCGGAAGCCGAAATCGAAAATTATGTCCACATGTTTAGAGATAGAGGTGTCGATAAAAATAAAATACGGACATGAGGGCATCATGATCATTCTAATAACAGCAACATATATAGATTTTGTCATATGATTTCCTATGCTCAAGTAATAAGCAATTCACAATGTCAAGTATGGTTCAAAAACTTCATTGGGAACTAACAAACTATAATCTCAGTCATTGAAGCAATTGCAATTTATCGTAACATCAGAAAGAGTCAATAATAGAGCTTTTCAGCAAGCTCGCATACTCAACTATCTCGTAGTCTCCTATAATTGTTAACACTCACGCAATACTTGTGGTTATAGAGTTTCACCTGGACACTGAGAAAGATAGGGGCTTATTGTGTTGCCTCCCAACGTATTCACCTTTAGGTATGTCAACAATAATAGCCTATGCCAACTTACATCCAGTTGGATATATATATATATATCATGATCTTTCAAACATAAAGAGCTTGCCAAAGGATAAAATGAAAAAGGGAAAGGTGAGGATCACCTTGACTCGAGCATAAAGTAAAAAACATGAAATAAAAGATAGGCCCTTCGCAGAGGGAAGCAGAGGTTGTCATGTGCGTTTTGGGTTGATGCACGAAATCTTAATGCAAAAGAACGTCACTTTATATTGCCCCTTGTATGTGGACCTTTATTATGCAGTCTGTCGCTTTTATTACTTCCACAACAAGTTCGTACAAAGCTTATTTTCTCTGCACTAATAAGTCATACATATTTAGAGAGCAATTTTTATTGCTTGCACCGATGACAACTTACTTGAAGGATCTTACTCAATCCATAGGTAGGTATGGTGGACTCTCATGGCAAAACTGGGTTTAAGGATATTTGGAAGCACAAGTAGTATCTCTACTTGGTGCAAGAAATTTGGCTAGTATGAGGGGGAAAGGCAAGCTCAACATGTTTGGAAGGTCAATGACAATATACTTTAACTGAGATGTCGGAAAACATAAACCATTACGTTGTCTTCCTTGTCCAACGTCAACTCCTTTAGCATGTCATACTTAATGAGTGCTTCACAATCATAAAATATGTCCAAGATAATATGTTTATATGTGAACCCCTCTTTCCTTATCACTTCCTATTAATTGCAACGATGACCAAGGCTACGTTCATCAACTCTCAACAATTTTTATGCCTCATACTTTCTATGTGTGAAGTTATCACTATCCACAAGATCAATATGAACTCTTTTATACTTTCTACTTTCTCAAGATCATAGCAACATAGCAAAGCCCTTGACTCAACACTAATCTTTATTATAGATAGCACACGGACTCGATTACATAAAGAGATCACAAAGCAAACCTCAAAACTACTTGATATCAAAACTTCGAACTAATAGATCAAGATACTACTAAAAGGATCAAACTAAATAAAGTGGTAAAGATAGGAGTGTGATGGTGATACGATACCAGGGCACCTCCCCCAAGCTTGGCAGTTGCCAAGGGGAGTGCCCATACCCATGTGATTATTTCCTCGGAGGTGATGGTGGAGTTGTTGATGATGTAGGCTTGTCGTCCGTCTTCCAAGGCATAGGCTCTCCATCATAGAAGGATGATCGAGTCGCCGGGATCCTTAAATCTGCAGCCAAACTCATCCTCTTAAATCCATATTCATACTCACAGTTCTGGTTTTGCAGGTCATAGATCTAGGCTTGGAGGTGTTCGATTTTCTCTTGAAGCTTGAAGATGGTCTCCCCAATGACTTTGGCATCTAGCTTGTGGTTGTTGGTGAACTCCGTGATCATCATGTGGTTGGAGTTGAGTTCACGCTCCACCATCCCTTGGCACTTGAAATCTTCTTGTTCCACGGCTTCGAGCTTTGTCTCAACACTCCCGGTACGCCTTGGTCCCTCCACATTGCGGATGTGCAACACCCCCTCATGCATCTCAATGGTTTGAGGATGATTTAGCACCTCCACGAGATAGGGGTCGATAACCCTCTCGAAAAACTTGTCCTTGGGAGCGCTTGGAGATGCCATGATGCTCTAGATCTGAAACAGAAACAGCTCGAAACGAAGACAGAGGATATTTGCGTGATACGGTGGTCAAAACATTCGGGAGTATATATAATGAATTTTTACCGACCAAAATACGTAACATACAAGAAAATGGAGTCCGGGAGGCACACGAGGTGCTCACGAGACAGGGGGAGCGCCGTACAGGGGGGCGCACCCTACAGGGGGGCGCACCCTCCACTCTTGTGGGGGCCTCGTGTCCCTTTTGGACTACTTCTTTCTTCCTAAAATCCTTCAATAATCCAAAACTTATAAAAATTGCCATTGGAGTTGTTTTGGAGTCGGTTTACTTACCGTACCACGTACCTATGCCTTTTCGTAATCTGGAACATTCTGGAAAGTGTCCCTTATGTATTTCTCAGGGGTTATGGTTTCAATAATATTAGTTTCAACATTGATAGGATTACCTGAAATATAATGTTTAATTCTTTGACCGTTTACCACCCTCGGATTTGTGCCTTCGAAGTTGTTGATTTTTATAGCACCAGAACGGTAGACCTCCTCGATAACGTAGGGACCTTCCCATTTTGAGAGAAGTTTTCCTGCAAAAAATCTTAAACGAGAGTTGAACAATAACACATAATCTCCTACATTAAACTCACGCTTTTGTATCCTCCTATCATGTCAGCGTTTGACTTTTTCTTTGAAAAGCTTAGCATTCTCATAAGCTTGGGTTCTCCATTCATCAAGTGAGCTAATATCAAATAACCTTTTCTCACCAGTAAGTTTGAAGTCACAATTGACCTCTTTAATAGCCCAATATGCTTTATGTTCAAGTTCAAGAGGTAAATGACATGCTTTTCCATAAACCATCTTATATGGAGACATACCATAGGATTTTTGTATGCAGTTCTATAGGCCCATAATGCATCATCAAGTTTTTTGGACCAATTCTTTCTAGATCTATTCACAGTCTTTTGCAAAATTAATTTGAGCTCTCTATTGCTCAACTCTACTAGACCACTAGACTGCGGGTGATAAGGAGATGCGATTCTATGATTGACATCATACTTAGCAAGCATCTTACGGAAAGCACCATGAATAAAATGTGAACCACCATCAGTCATAAGATATCTAGGGACTCCAAACCTTGGAAAAATAACTTCTTTAAGCATTTTAATAGAAGTGTTATGATCAGCACTACTAGTTGGAATAGCTTCTACCCACTTAGTAACATAATCAACAGCAACTAAAATATGTGTATAACCATTAGAGGCAAGGAAAAGGTCCCATATAATCAAAGCCCCAAACATCAAACGGTTCAATAACAAGAGAATAATTCATAGGCATTTCTTGACGTCTACTAATGTTACCTATTCTTTGACATTCATCACAAGATAAGACAAACTTACGAGGATCTTTGAAGAGAGTAGGCCAATAAAAACCAGATTGTAGTACCATGTGTGCAGTTCTATCTCCAGCGTGGTGCCCTCAATAGGATTCAGAATGACACTTGCGTGGGATCTGTTCCTGTTCATGCCCATGCACACAACGTCTAATAACACCATCTACTCCTTTATAAAGGTGTGGATCATCCCAGAAGTAATGTCTTAAATCATAAAAGAACTTTTTCTTTTGCTGGTATGTGAAACTAGGCGGTATATATTTAGCAACAATGTAATTAGCATAGTCAGCATACCAAGGAGCAGTACGAGAAGCATTGACGACCACTAATTGTTCATCAGGAAAGCTATCATTAATAGGCAGTGGGTCATCAAGAACATTCTCTAACCTAGACAAGTTGTCTGCAACGGGGTTCTCCGCTCCCTTTGTATCAATAATATGCAAGTCAAATTCTTGGTGCAGGAGAACCCATCTAATGAGTCTAGGCTTAGCATCTTTCTTTTCCATAAGATATTTAATAGCAGCATGATCAGTGTGAATAGTAACTTTGGAATCAACAATATAAGGCCTAAACTTATCACATGCAAACACAACTGCTAAGAACTCTTTTTCAGTAGTAGCATAATTTCTCTTAGCAGCATCAAGAGTCTTACTAGCATACTGGATAACATTCAATTTCTTATCGACTCTTTGCCCTAAAACAGCACCTACAGAATAATCACTAGCATCGCACATAATTTCAAAAGGTAAATTCCAATCAGGTGGCTGAACAATAGGTGCAGTGATCAAAGCTTTCTTAAGTGTTTCAAATGCTTCTACACAATCATCATCAAAGACAAAAGGAATATCTTTTTGCAATAAATTAGTCAGACGCCTAGAGATTTTAGAAAAGTCCTTAATGAACCTCCTATAAAAACAGGCGTGACCAAGGAAACTTCTTATACCTTTTATGTCCTTGGGACATGGCATCTTTTCAATAGCATCAACTTTGGCTTTATCAACTTCAATACCTCTCTCGGAGATCTTGTGTCCCAAGACAATGCCTTCATTAACCATAAAGTGACACTTTTCCCAATTTAGGACGAGACTAGTGTCTTCGCATCTCTGCAAAACTCGATCAAGGTTGCTCAAACAATCATCAAAAGAGGATCCATAGACGGAGAAGTCATCCATGAATACCTCACAAATCTTTTCACAAAAATCAGAGAATATAGCCATCATGCATCTTTGAAAGGTAGCAGGTGCATTACATAAACCAAAAGGCATACATCTATAAGCAAAAGTACCAATAGGGCAAGTAAAAGTAGTTTTAGATTGATCCTTCACTGATACAGGTATCTGAGAGAAACCAGAATAACCATCTAGAAAGCAAAAATGTGTGTGTTTGGATAGTCTTTCTAGCATTTGATCAATAAAAGGTAAAGGGTAATGATCTTTCTTAGTGGCTTTATTTAACTTACGGATATCAATTACAATCCTATAACGTGTAATAGTTCTTTGTGGGATCAATTCATCTTTATCATTAGGAACAACGGTAATACCTCCCTTTTTAGGGACACAATGGACAGGGCTTACCCATTCACTATCAGCAACGGGATAAATAATACCTGCCTCAAGGAGCTTTAGTATCTCCTTTCTTACCACTTCCTTCATCTTGGGATTTAATCGTCTTTGAGGATCTCTAACCGGTTTGGCATCTTTCTCCACTGAAATTTTGTGTTGACATAATGTGGGACTAATGCCCTTAAGATCATCCAGAGTATATCCAATAGCAGCTCGGTGCTTCTTCAGAGTTTTCAATAATCTTTCTTCTTCTTTATCTGAAAGGTTAGCACTAATAATAACAGGATATATTTCTTTTTCATCAAGATAAGCATACTTAAGATTATCAGGTAATGGTTTGAGTTCAAACACGGGATCACCCTTGGGTGGAGGGGGGTCCCCAAGAATTTCAACGGGAAGGTTATGTTTCAGCATAGGTTCCTGTTTAAGGAACACTTCATCTATTTCTTCCCTTTCCTTCATAAACATATCATTTTCATGGTCTAGCAAATATTGTTCTAACGGATCAGTTGGAGGAACAGCAATGGAAGCAAGACCAATAATTTCATCCTTACTGGATGGTTCCCTTTCACGAGGTTGTCTACTAAACTTGGCAAAATTAAACTCATGAGACATACCATCTATGCCAATAGTGACAATATTCCTCACAATTAATCTTAGCACTAGTAGTATTCAAGAAAGGTCTACCAAAAATAATGGGACAAAAATCATCTTGTGGGGAACCAAGAACAAGAAAATCAGCAGGGTATTTAACCTTCCCACACAAAACTTCAACATCTCTAACAATCCCAATAGGTTTAATGGTATCCCTATTAGCAAGCTTAATAGTAACATCAATGTCTTCTAGTTCAACGGGTGCAATGTCGTGCATAATTTCTTTATAAAGATAATAAGGTATCGCATAAGCCATGATAACAATGATCTCCTATTTTAACAGAAATAACAGGCATGCCTATGACAGGTCTACGTGTCTTAGTATCAGGTCTAGCAATATTGGCAGTCTCACCACAGAAAGAAATAACATGCCCATCCAAATCCTCATCCAAGAGATCTTTAACCATAGCAATACTAGGTTCAACATTAATTTGCTCAGGAGGTGTATAGGTCCTAGTATTACTCTTGCGAACAACAGTCGAAGCTTTAGTGTGATCTTTTATCCTAGTAGGAAAAGGAGGTTTTTCAACATAAGCAGTAGGGACAATAGGATCACTATATGTAATAGTCTTTTCTTCGATTGTAATAGGTACAACTACTTTCACTTCAACAGGGGGATTATATTTAAACCACTTCTCTTTAGGGAGATCAACGTGAGTAGCAAAAGATTCACAAAAAGTAGCTACTATCTCAGAGTCAAGTCCATACTTAGAGCTAAATCCACGGAAAGCATCGGTATCCATAAAAGATTTAACACAATCGAACTTAGGTGTCATACCTGACTCCTTACCATCGTCGGAACCCCAATCTTCAGAGTTGCGTTTAATTCTTTCCAATAAGTCCCATTTGAAATCAATAGTCTTCAACATATAAGAACCAGCACAGGAAGTATCGAGCAGGTTGCGATTATCAAGAGAAAGCCGATCATAAAAATTCTGAATAATCATTTCCCGAGAGAGCTCATGATTGGGGCATGAATATAACATTGACTTAAGCCTCCCCCAAGCTTGAGCGATGCTTTCTCCTTCGTGAGGCCAGAAATTATATATGTAATTACGATCATGATGAACAAGATGCATAGGATAGAACTTCTGGTGAAATTCCAACTTCAATTGCTTATAATTCCAAGATCTCGTATCATCACATAGCCTATACCATGTCAATGCATATCCCATCAAAGACAAAGGGAAGACCTTCCTTTTTACAACATCATCGGGAATACCTGCAAGCTTAAATAATCCACAAACTTCATCCACAAAGATAAGGTGTAAATCGGGATGCAATGTTTCGTCTCCTGCAAATGGATTAGCTAGCAGTTTTTCTATCATACCCGAAGGAATCTCAAAGTGAATATTTTCATAAAGTTCAGTAGGTTGAGGAGCAACTCTTTGCTCTTCTGGTTGGGATGAAGATCCCCAAACAAGCCCCTCAAAGGATTAGTTTCCATAGTGACAAGTAACAGAAAATTTTAGCACACTATATAAATGTTTCCTTACCAAGTTCCACTCACCAAAAGCGCTACACACCCCGGCAACGGCGCCAGAAAAGAGTCTTGATGAACCACACGTGTAGGGGATCTATCGTAGTCCTTTCGATAAGTAAGAGTGTCGAACCCAACGAGGAGCAGAAGGAAATGATAACCGGTTTTCAGTAAGGTTTTCTCTGCAAGCACTGAAATTGTAGGTAATAGATAGTTTTGTGATAAGATAAATAGTAACGAGCAAAAACTAAATAAAGTAAATAAAGTGCAGCAAGGTGGCCCAATCCTTTAGGTAGCAAAGGATAAGCCTGGACAAATTCTAATAATGAAGAAGGAGCTCCCGAGGACACATTGGGAATTATCGTCAAGCTAGTTTTCATCACGTTCATAAGATTCGCGTTCGGTACTTTGATAATTTGATATGTGGGTGGACCGGCACTTGGGTACTGCCCTAACATGGACAAGCATCCCACTTATGATTAACCCCTATTGCAAGCATCCGCAACTATAAAAAGGAGTATTAAGGTAAACCTAACCACAACATTAAACATATGAGTCCATATCAACCCCTAACGAAGCAACGCATAAACTAGGGTTTAAGCTTCTGTCACTCTAGCAACCCATCTTCTACTTATTACTTCCCTATGCCTTCCCCTAGGCCCAAATAATGGTGAAGTATCATGTAGTCGACGTTCACATAACACCACTAGAGGAGAGACAACATACATCTCATCAGAATATCGAACGAATACCAAATTCACATGACTACTAATAGCCAGACTTTACCCATGTCCTCAGGAACAAACGTAACTACTCACAAAGCATATTCTTGTTCATAATCAGAGGGGTAATAATATGCATGAAGGATCTGAACATATGATCTTCCACCAAGTAAACTAAATAGCATCAACTACAAGGAGTAATAAACACTACTAGCAACCCACAGGTACCAATTTGTGGTTTTGATACAAGATTGGATACAAGAGATGAACTAGGGTTTTGAGATGAGATGGTGCTGGTGAAGATGTTGATGGAGATTGACCCCCTCCCGATGAGACGATCGTTGGTGATGACGTTGGTGATGATTTCCCCCTCCCGGAGGGAAGTGTCCCCGGCAGAACAGCTCCACCAGAGCCCTAGATTGATTCCGCCAAGGTTCCGCCTCATTGCGGCAGAGTTTCGTCCCGTAAGCTTGCCCATAAGTATTGAGATATAATGTGTAATAACAACCCATAATGCAATAAATATTGATATAAAAGCATGATGCAAAATGGACGTATCACCCAACATAATCATGTCCATCACGGAGCAATCTTCAACTTCACCCGCAACTAACAATGCTATAAGAGGGGCTGAGCAAAGCGGTAACATAGCCAAGCAATGGTTTGCTAAGAAGGGTGAAAAGGTTAGAGGCTAACATGGCAATTTGGGAGGTTTGAAGAGCAAATGATAGGTAGCGCAGCATAGTGATAGAACGAAGCAACTAGCATAGCAATGATAGTACTGAGATCCAAGGTGATGGTCATCTTGCCTGAAATCCCGCAAGGAAGAAGAACGAGTCCATGAAGAAGATGAAGCCACGAAGACGAACCAAGCGTAGACGAACGAATCCTTACGATTGCAACGAAACATGAACTAACGAGAAGGAGCACAACCGGAAAAGAAGCAAACAACAAGGTAAACACACAACACATAGACAAGACATGATGCTCAACCAAGTATGATGCATGACAAGGCTACATGAAGCTACTCATGGCAAGAGATGATGCATACAAGAACAACATAGCCAAACAAGTTTAAATGAGGCCGGAAACAACATATAACAATTCCGGTAAGTCCTCATATGCAAGTTTCGAAGTTGGTCCATGTCTGAACAAACATTAAGTTGAAGTTGTTAAACATCAAGTTAGAGCACCAAGAGGATCTACACAAAATCCTAGTCAAGTTACATATAAAGTTCATTTAGTTCGGAGCTACGGCCTAGAAGATATGAGCAAAACAAGTTAAACATGGCATTGATGCTAAATGCATCCAAACATCAAGCAAAAACCTCAAAACAAGGATGCAACATGATAATATGAAACTACATGCAATTCTAAGCAAGTTTCATATAGAGCACACTCAAAACGGAGCAACGGTTTAACGCATACACATGAAACAAGTTTAAAGGACAAGCTGTCCAAAACAGCAACTAGGCATCTAGCAAGCATCAAAACAATATGCTACAGCACCTCAACATAAGAACAAAAGTCATAGGCATGAAGTAAAGGTAAAGCATGACAAAACATGAACATTGTGCTATCTCCAGAAATCACTAGAACATGCTCAAAAGGTCATGGCAAGATTGCAAATAATAACAGTTTCACAGACTTGGCAGAAATCACTGAGCATGACAGAAATAACATCAGGTTGCAATGTTTAGAGCTATCAAACAACATGCTACAGGAACTTATCATGGCAAACAAAGGCATGGCATGCTAATACTAAAGAAAAGGCAAAAAACTCCCTTACTGAACTTATTCCAAAGATCAATAGAAAAGATGGTAGCACCCATGCAAACATGGCAAATGATATGACAGATTCAGACATGGCAGGAACAACGATAAGTAGGCATGTTGGTGAGCTTGTACCACTCACCACAGAGCAATACATGGTATGACAAGGTGACCAAAAGTAAGAAGACATGCATATGAAGCTAAGCATGGCAAGAGTGAGTTCATAGGCTGCATGGATCACTAGCAAAACTCATGGAAAAACTGAACTTCATGTTAACAGGCTGACAAAAACACTATTTAGCAAGTTTGGAGCATGATAAGAACAATCTACAACAATCTATAAATGCAACCAGGGGCATGGATTGATATATCATGACATGTAGAACAAAACATCCTTAATGAACATCTCCAGATTATGCATAGAATGACTTGTAGAAGCAGGTTTACATAGCAACATGGTATAACAGATTCAGCCTAGCAAAACAGTAACAGCAATTGCCCTACTACACAAGCTTGATGCACTCACCACCAGGAACACAAAAATACATGGATTTCACCACTGTAAAGATGGCATGATGTAGCTCAAAACTCATGTTGACATCAAGCTCATAGGACGCACACACAAAATGCAATGAAAAAGACAAATCACCAAGTTCTGTTAACAGACAGCAGTTAACATCATATGGCACTCGTGCAACAACGATAATGGCATCAAGATGGTCTCAAACAAGCATGGCACAATGGAATGAAATGAGGAGCATCTCATGATGAACATTATGATATATCATTCACGCAAAACGGAGTAATATGCATGAAGTTATGGCAGGATGAATAGTGCACCAGAATGTTGAAAACTCGGGGACTTGGGGAAAATCGGGGTCAACCTCGTCAGGATCTGGATCTGGCACGGACTTCGAGGCAGGCGGCGGCTCGCCGGAGTTGGAGCCGAGGGAGCCTCCGGCGAGGTCGAGGAAGCACCGGGGAGGTGGCCCCGGACTAGATCCGGCCGGATCCGGTCGGCGGCGGGCGCGGGCGACGGCTGGAGGCGGGGCGCCGGTGGAGGGCGTGGCTGCTCCGGCCTGGAGGCGCGACGGCCGGTGGCGGAGGAAGGTGACGGGGCGCGCGGGGTCGCGGGAGGAGGCGACGGAGCACGGGGGCGAGGCGCGGGG
>NC_041385.1:692888212-692917433 GCF_002162155.2 Triticum dicoccoides | reverse complement strand
CCTCGGTCGGCGACGGGCGGCAGCTCGGGCCCCGCGGGCCAGATCTGGGCTCGCGGGCCAGCGACGGCGCGCGGTGGGAACGGCGGCGGGGGGGACACGTGGCGCTTCCTGGTTGGCTCGGGGCGGCGGGCCGACACGTCCAGTCGCCGGGCGGACATGTCCGGCGGCGAGGAGAAGGGGGCTAGGGTTTGACTGCGAAATTTCGGGGGGAGGCACCTATTTATAGATCCTGGCAGCTAGGAGTGTCCAAATGGGGTGCGGTTCTCGCCCATACGATCACGATCGAACGACCGAGAGCATGGAGGGGGTTTGGATGGGCTCATGGGCTGTGGTGAAGAGGGGCTGGGCTGCAAAGGGAAGGGGGTTTCGGGCTATGTGGTTAACCGTTGGGGCATCAAACGACCTCCAAATGGAACGAAATTTGACGGGCGGTCTATGATACGTCTCCAACGTATCTACTTTTCCAAACACTTGTGCCCTTGTTTTGGACTCTAACTTGCATGATTTGAATGAAACTAACCCGGACTGACGCTATTTTCAGCAGAACTGCCATGATGTTGTTTTATGTGTAGAAAAGAAAAGTTCTCACAATGTCCTGAAAATCCACGGAGGCACTTTTTGGAATTAATCAGAATTTCTGAGCGAAAGAAATACAACAGGGGGCCCAGGGCCTGTCCACGAGACAGGGGGCACCCCCCCCCCTGTAGGGCGCGCCCCCCTATCTCGTGGGCCCCCTGGACCTCCACCGACCTCAACTCCAACTCCATATATTCACGTTCGGGGAGAAAAAATTAGAGAGAAAGTTTCATCGCGTTTTACGACACGGGGGGCTGACCTGGAGTCCGTTCGGGGCTCCGGAGAGGGGGATTCGTCGCCGTCGTCATCATCAACCATCCTCCATCACCAATTTCATGATGCTCACCGCCGTGCGTGAGTAATTCCATCGTAGGCTTGCTGGACGGTGATGGGTTGGATGAGATTTACCATGTAATCAAGTTAGTTTTGTTAGGGTTTGATCGCTAGTATCCACTATGTTCTGATATTGATGTTGCTATGACTTTGCTATGCTTAATGCTTGTCACTAGGGCCCGAGTGCCATGATTTCAGATCTGAACCTATTATGTTTTCATGAATATATGTGTGTTCTTGGTCCTATAGTCACCTATTATGTGTTATGATCCAACAACCCCGAAGTGACAATAATCGGGATACTTCTCGGTGATGACCGTAGTTTGAGGAGTTCATGTATTCACTGTGTGTTAATGCTTTGTTCCGGTTCTCTATTAAAAGAAGGCCTTAATATCCCTTAGTTTCCGCTAGGACCCCGCTGCCACGGGAGGGTAGGACAAAAGATGTCATGCAAGTTCTTTCCCATAAGCACGTATGACTATTTATGGAATACATGCCTACATTACATTGATGAACTGGAGCTAGTTCTGTGTCACCCTTAGGGCTGGACCAAAAGCTCGTAGATCGCGAGCTTAACGAGCGCTCGATAGTTCGGCTCGTTAAGCTCGTAGCTCGCTTCTTAATGAACAGAGCCAATCATTGATTTTAGCTCGTTAAGCTTAACGAGCTTAACGAGCGAGCTAACGAGTTTCACGAGTAGCTCATTAAGCTCGTTAGTAACAACACAACACATATTTTCATATTACGTGACAAACTTTTTGTAGCACCTGAGCCCATCTATTTAATCTAATCAACATATGAGGCAACAAACTACTTTATTTCTTTTTGTAGTCACCATATTTCATCTTGAAAACCATACCTACACATTCATCATGTATATCGTAACACATTATAATCTGTTAACGAGCGCTCGCGAGCGCTCACGAGCTTAACGAGCTTCAAACGAGCCGAGCCAAGCAGGGTTTTCTGCTCGTTAATCTTAACGAGCTTAACGAGCCGAGCCTTAACGAGCACGAGCTTAACGAGTACGAGCTTAACGAGCCGAGCTGCTCATTAGTCCACGAGGAATCGCATCCATCATAATTATCCATCGCTGATCCATTGCCTACGAGCTTTTCACATATTGTGCTTCGCTTATTTACTTTTCTGTTGCTATTGGTACAACTACTACAAAACCCAAAAACATTACTTTTGCTACCGTTACCTTTATTATCATACCACTTTTGCTACTAAATACTTTGTTGCAGATACTAAGTTATCCAGGTGTGGTTGAATTGACAACTCAACTGATAATACTCAAGAATATTCTTTGGCTCCCCTTGTGTCGAATCAATAAATTTGGGTTGAATACTTTACCCTCAAAAGTTGTTGCGATCACCTACACTTGTGGGTTATCAAGACTAATTTCTGGCGCCGTTGCCAAGGAGCATAGCTCTATTCTCTGAGTCAGTTGGGATTTATATCTGTTGATCACTATGAAGAACTTGAAAGACGACAGAACTACGATTTTGCCCTCAACTACGAGGGGAGCTAAGGAACTGCCATCTAGCTCTTCACTAGATTTTCCTTCCGTTATTAGTAAGCTTGCAACACCTAAACCTACTACTGCTATGAATTCTGATATGTCACATGTTATTGATGATGCCACTTCTGCTATGCATGATGAAACTACTTCTGTGCATGATACTACTTTGCCATTAGGTGAATTTCTTGATGAACAACTTGCTAGAGTTAGGGGGAATGATAATATTGAAGATACTATTATTGATGATAGTGATGATGAAGGTTCTCCCAATGATTATGTATTGCCTGTTGTCCCTAAGGGTTATGTTATGAATGAAGAAGCTGCTAGGGAGATCTTTGCTTGCAATGATAGATATGATCTTAAGAAATTATTAGCTAAATGGAAGTAGCAGTCTCTTAATGCTAGAATGAAACCTGACCCTACTTTTGCTACTTCACCTATCTGTGTTACTGATAAGGATTATGAATTCTCTGTTGATCCTAAAATTATTACTTTAGTTAAATCTGATCCTTTTTATGGCCTTGAATCTGGAACTGTTGTGGCACATCTTACCAAGTTGAATGATATAGCCACCCTGTTTACAATTGATGAGAAGTCTCGCTATTTTTATATCCTTAAGATATTTCCGTTCTCATTAAAGGGTGATGCTTAGACTTGGTATAATTCTCTTGCTCCTGGTTGTGTGCGTAGTCCCCAGGATATGATTTATTACTTCTCTGCTAAATATTTCCCTGCTCATAAGAAACAAGCTGCCTTGCGGGAAATATATAATTTTGTGCAAATCAAAGAAGAGAGTCTCCCACAAGCTTGGGGGAGGCTTCTCCGGTTACTTAATGCTTTGCCTGATCATCCTCTCAAGAAAAATGAAATACTTGATATCTTTTATAATGGACTAACCGATGCTTCCAAGGACTACTTGGATAGTTGTGTTGGTTGTGTTTTCAGGGAAAGAACAGTCGACGAAGCTAAAATATTATTGAATAATATGTTGACTAATGAAAATAACTGGACTCTTCCCAAGACAATTCATGAAGTAATTCCTGAACCAATTGAGCCAACTCCTGAGCCTATTCCTAAACCCACTCCGAAGAAGAGAGGTGTTTTATTTCTCAATCCTAAAGATATGCAAGAGGCAAAGAAATCAATGAAAGAAAAAGGTATTAAAGCTGAAGATGTTAAGAATTTACCACCTACTGAAGAAATGCATGGTCTTAATATACCGCTTGAAGAACCACATTGTCTTGATAACCCGACACAGGTAGTAAAGGTAAGTTCTCTCTATAGATATTATAAAGTTGAAATTCCCTCTACTAAATTTCATAGCCCATGCTTAGATGAATTTGATGACTTTATTGCTAGACAAAAAGTTTTAATGCTTATGTTGGTAGTGAGTTAAAGAATAATGCTTTCGAGATAGGACGTGTAAGTGATAATCTGGCTAGAGTTAAAGATGAACTTCACCTTGTTAGCAAATATGCTTATATGGTTGCTACTCAAGATGAGCAAGTACTTAAAGCTCAAAATGATTTGCTTGATGAATTAAATAATAAAAATTACTTTGATGTTAGAGTGGCTACTAGAACTGGTAGAATGACTCAGGAACCTTTGTATCCTGAAGGCCACCCTAAGAGAATCAAGCAAGATTCTCAGAGAAATAATTTAGAGGCACCTAGTTCTTCTAAAAAGAATAAAAAGAAAAACAATGGAACTTTGCATGCTTCTAGTGAACCTACTGTAGACACACCTGAGAATCCCAATGATATTTCTATTTCTGATGCTGAAACACAATCAGGTGATGAACATGAACCTAGTGATAATGTTAATGATAATGTTCATGTTGATGCTCAACCTAGCAAAAACAACGATGTAGAGATTGAACCTGTTGTTGATCTTGATAACCCACAATCAAAGAATCAACGTTACGATAAGAGAGATTTTGTTGCTAGGAAGCATGGTAAAGAAAGAGAACCATGGGTTCAGAAACCCATGCCCTTTCCTCCTAAACCATCCAAGACAAAGGATGATGAAGATTTGAGCGCTTTGCTGAAATGATTAGACCTATTTTCTTACGTATGCGCTTAACTGATATGCTGAAAGTAAATCCTTATGCTAAGTATATGAAGGATATCATTACAAATAAAAGAAAGATACCGGAAGCTGAAATTTCCACCATGCTTGCTAATTACACTTTTAAGGGTGGAATACCAAAGAAACTTGGAGATCCGGGTGTACCAACTATACCATGCTCCATTAAAAGAAATTATGTTAGAACTACTTTATGTGATCTTGGAGCTGGTGTTAGTGTTATGCCTCTCTCTTTTTATCGTAGACTTGAATTGAATAAGTTGACACCTACTGAAATATCTTTGCAAATGGCTGATAAATCAACTGCTATACATGTCGGTATTTGTGAGGATGTGCCTGTTGTGGTTGCAAATGTCACTATCTTAACGGACTTTGTTATTCTTGATATTCCCGAGGACGATAGTATGTCTATTATCCTTGGTAGACCTTTTCTTAATACTGCAGGGGCTGTTATTGATTGCGACAAAGGCAATGTCACTTTTCATGTTAATGGTAATGAGCATACAGTACACTTTCCGAGGAAACAATCTCAAGTTCATAGCATCAGTTCTATTGGACAAGTTCCAACTATTATTATTGGAGGTTTTGAATTTCCTCTCCCTACTGTCAAGAAAAAGTATGATATTCTTATTGTTGGGGATTTTCATATCCCCGTTGAGGTAACTTAGTGTTATTCAAAATTTCTTCGGTTCCGTGTTATTCAGAATGAGTTTGTTAACAAGACTTGATCAACCTTGTTAGTGGATTCATTTTGATGATCACGAGATGGATGAAACTAGAAGGCACAACCTTCTGTACCCTCTTTTTACTTTCTGTTATTTAGAATAAATAAAGCAAAAATAGTATTATCCGTCTGTTTTCTGAATTATCCGTGCAATAAAAAAATAGTCCGAAAATAAAAGTGCTCCAAATGCCCTGTAAATTTAGTATGATTTTTTCTGGAATATTTGAGGATTTTAGGCACTAAAAACACTGCACGAGGGGCAAGCACCAGGCCACGAGAGTGGAGGGCGCCCCCCCCCCCTATAGGGCGCGCCCCCCTGTCTCGTGGGCCCCTGTTGGCCCCCCTCCACTTATGCCAGCACCCACACACTTCATCTTCTACCCAAAAAATCCCCATCCAGCTCAAGCACGAGTTCTAGCTCGTTTTGCTGCGATTTTCGATCTCCTTGCTCAAAGCTCCTTTCACAAAACTGCTTTGGGAGATTGTTGCTTGGTATGTGACTCCTCCATTGGTCCAATTAGTTTTTGTTCTAGTGCTTTGTTCATTGCAAATTTTTGTTGCATAGGTGACCTTGTTCTTGAGCTTGCATGTTAATTTTGAGGTCCCAAGCAATTCCAATGCATGATATAGGCTCTAGGCACTTGTAGGAGTAGTTGCTATCAATCTTGTTTAGTTTTATTCACTTTTATTTTGAAGTTACTAAAATTTGAGAAATTTTCAGAAAAAGAATTATGCTTAGAAGAATGTACCAAGATGGTTCCTCGGCAAAGAAAGGGCCAAGGATTTCTATACGTGAGCAAGATGTTGAATTGCCGAGGGATGCAAATGTACGGGCTTGTGAGTGGCCATCCGATGATTTTATGGTCGAAGCAGGCTTCAAGGAGGAATTTGACGCGTATGTGCGTAATGCTGAGCTGGAGGACTTCTTACAAGATAAGTGTCCTCGGTACTATCAATTGACTGATTCCTTTGTGCGGAGGTTCCAATATATTTGTGCGCGTAATTCTCCTAGTGTCATGTTTGATATTTATGATACATCTTATACCATGGATTTAGAGGATTTCACAACTGCTTGCAAGATCCCACAGTGGGGTAATATTAATGATCCTCGCAAATCTGAATTTAGAGATTTTCTTGCTAGTATTACTGTGGCACAAGCTACCATAGGGAGCATTCATTTTCTGCTATACATTATTTTGCTCTCTTTATTGGTAGATGCATTAACGGTAAGGACGAAGCATGTCACATGTGTGTCCCTGATCTTTGTGTCCTCAAGAGTGCTATTTCAGGTTATAAAGGTTATAATTTGGGGGCAATAGTTGCACGTAGGTTGCAGAATAATAGTAGAAAGGGAGATTTATTTGGAGGAATTTATGCAACCCGTGTGGCTAATTATCTTAATATAGCCCCACGAGAGGGGGATATGATTTTACCTCCTATTTATTTGGATAAAGAAGCTATGTTCAATCATCATTCTCTTGAGAGGAATGAACAACTCCTCCATTATGGACTAATCTATGACAGACGCAACGTTGTCCCTGTTACTCTTCCTGCTCCCTACCTTTTTCATTATCAGGCAAAAGGAAGATATGTTGTCACCAGGGAGGAAGCAGTTGAATACGAGAGGGGAGTGGAGGCAGCTCGCCAACACGCTGCAGCTCAGGAGGCGGTTGCCACTGCATCTCAGTACAACCCCGGTTTCACTTATCGATATCAGCCAGGCGATCCTTGGTACTAGACCAACTTAGGCCAAAAGCCTAAGCTTGGGGGAGTACGTATTTCTCACCGACTTTACATTCATGTTCACACACTAGTCATCGGTGCTCATACTCTTTCATTGTATTATCCATGCTAGTTTAAATTTCTTTTTCCAGTTTTCTTCTTGTGTGTTTGTTAAACCTTAAGAAAAACTAAATAAATTAGTTAGTTTAATTTCCATGCTTGTAGTAGAAATTAAAATGAAAACCCCAAAAGATTTCTAGTTCTTCTTCTTACTTGTTGGGAGCTTTCCCGTGTAAATAATTTTATTTTATTTTCTTTCCTTTGGGTGTCGAGAAGACCATATTGAAAATGCTTAGTGGGTCTTATATGCATGATTGTTTATTTAACTCAGAGCCCATATTATCATGTCTTCTCTCTTGAAGTTGAATGCTTGCAGATTCCAGCTTAGTCCAATGCACGTGCACTCTTATTATTATACACATCGTTCGGTCGTGCAAGTGATAGGCAATAATGACGATATATGATGGACTTATTGGGATGAGAAAAGCTGGTATGAACTCGACCTCTCTTGTTTTTGTAAATATGATGAGTTCATCGTTTCTGAGTCAGCTTATTATGAAGTAAACATATTTGCAATGACATTTAGAGATTATAGTTGTTTCTGCCATGCTTGATTAGCTATGAGTTATAATGGTTTACCTTGCGTGCCAACATGCTATTAGAATGATTATGATGTGGTATGATGGGATGGTATCCTCCTTTGAATGAATTGAGTGACTCGACTTGGCACATGTTCACGCATGTAGTTGAATCAAATCAATATAGCCTTCATGATATTTATGTTCATGGTGGATTATATCCTACTCATGCTTGTACTTGGTGTGAATTAATTTTAATGCATGTTTATGACTGTTGTCGCTCTCTCAGTTGGTCGCTTCCCAGTCTTTTGCTAGCCTTCACCTTTACTAAGCGGGAATACTGCTTGGGCATCCAAACTCCTTAAACCCCAAAGTTGTTCCATATGAGTCCACCATATCTACCTATATGCGGTATTTACCTGCCGTTCCAAGTAAATTTGTATGTGCCAAACTCCAAACCTTCAAATGAAATTCTGTTTTGTATGCTCGAGCAGCTCATGTTACAACTAGGGATGCCTATATCTTCCATGCTAGGTGGGCTATTCTCAAGAGGAGTGGACTCCGCTCCTCATTCACGAGAAAGGGTCGGTAACCGGGATGCCCAGTCCCATGATCCAAAAAGATCAAAGCAAATCAAAATAATTAAACAAAACTCCCCCAGGGTTGTTGTTAGTTGGAGGCACTCGTTGTTTCGAGCAAGCCATGGATTGATGCTTGTTGGTGGTTGGGGGAGTATAAACCTTTACCATTCTGTTTGGGAACTGCCTATAATGCATGTAGTATGGAAGATACAGCCACCTCATAGTTGTTGCATTGACAGCGAAAATATGCCGCTCAAAATGTTATTCAATCTCTATTTTAAAATCGAGCTCTAGCATCTCTACAAATCCCTGCTTCCCTCTGCGAAGGGCCTATCTATTTACTTTTATGTTGAGTCATCACCCTTCTTATTAAAAGCACCCGTTGGAGAGCACACTATCATTTGCATTCATTACTATTGGTTTATATTGGGTATGACTTGACTGGATCTCTTTTACCATGAATTACAATGTTTAGTCAGTCCTTGATCTTTAAAGGTGCTCTGCATTTATGTTTTGCGGTCTCAGAAAGGGCTAGCGAGATACCATTTTGTTATATCATGTTATAATTATTTTGAGAAAGTGTTGTCATCCGAGTTTTATTATTATGGCTCGCTAGCTGATTATGCTATTGATATGAGTAATTGTGAGACCTAAGTGTTATTGTGAGTATGGTTAGTTCATAGTATTTGCTGAAACTTGAATGCTGGCTTTTCATGTTACAACAACAAGAGCAAACAGAGTTTGTAAAAGTTTTTCTTTATCACTTTCAGTTTATCAACTGAATTGCTTGAGAACAAGCAAAGGTTTAAGCTTGGGGGAGTTGATACGTCTCCGACGTATCTACTTTTCCAAACACTTTTGCCCTTGTTTTAGACTCTAATTTGCATGATTTGAATGAAACTAACCCGGACCGACGTTGTTTTCAGCAGAACTGTCATGATGTTGTTTTATGTGTAGAAAAGAAAAGTTCTCGGAATGTCTTGAAAATCCACGGAGGCACTTTTTGGAATTAATAAGAATTTCTGGGCGAAAGAAATACACCAGGGGGCCCAGGGCCTGTCCACGAGACAGGGGGGTGCCCCCCCCCTGTAGGGCGCGTCCTCCTATCTTGTGGGCCCCCTGGACCTCCACCGACCTCAACTCCAACTCCATATATTCACGTTCGGGGAGAAAAAAATCAAAGAGAAAGTTTCATCGCGTTTTACGACATGGAGCCGCCGCCAAGCCCTAATCTCTCTCGGGAGGGCCGATCTGGAGTCCGTTTGGGGCTCCAGAGAGGGGGATTCGTCGTCATCATCATCATCAACCATCCTCCATCACCAATCTCATGATGCTCACCGCCGTGCGTGAGTAATTCCATCGTAGGCTTGCTGGACGGTGATGGGTTGGATGAGATTTACCATGTAATCAAGTTAGTTTTGTTAGGGTTTGATCCCTAGTATCCAGTATGTTCTGAGATTGATGTTGCTATGACTTTGCTATGCTTAATGCTTGTCAGTAGGGCCTAAGTGCCATGATTTCAGATCTGAACCTATTATGTTTTCATGAATATATGTGTGTTCTTGATCCTATAGTCACCTATTATGTGTTATGATCCGACAACCCCGAAGTGACAATAATCGGGATACTTCTCGGTGATGACCGTAGTTTGAGGAGTTCATGTATTCACTATGTGCTAATGCTTTGTTCCAGTTCTCTATTAAAAGGAGGCCTTAATATCCCTTAGTTTCCGCTAGGACCCCGCTGCCACGGGAGGGTAGGACAAAAGATGTCGTGCAAGTTCTTTTCCATAAGCACGTATGACTATTTACGGAATACATGCCTACATTACATTGATGAACTGAAGCTAGTTCTGTGTCACCCTATGTTATAGCTATTACATGAGGAATCGCATCCGGCATAATTATCCATCACTGATCTATTGCCTACGAGTTTTTCACATATTGTTCTTCGCTTATTTACTTTTCCGTTGCTACTGTTACAACTACTACAAAAACCCAAAAACATTTATCTTTACACTTTTGCTACTAAACACTTTGCTGCAGATACTAAGTTATCCAGGTGTGGTTGAATTGATAACTCAGTTGCTAATACTCAAGAATATTCTTTGGCTCCCCTTGTGTCGAATCAATAAATTTGGGTTGAATACTTTACCCTCGAAAGCTGTTGCGATCCCCTACACTTGTGGGTTATCACACCACGGCCTTGCAGAAGTTGTACAGTGACAGCAGACATGTCGACTCACTCATGCACACATACTCATCGACCATATCGCCTGAAATTCCATATGCAAGCATGCGGATGGCCGCGGTGCATTTCTTGTAAGAGGAGAATCCAATCTTGCCAAGGGCATCCGTATGTCTTGCACTCGAAGTATTGGTCATGAGCAACCACTCCCTCTCGGATACGATTGAACAGATGCCTTGCCATATGAAAACAGCGATGGAATTTATCCGGCTTGAAGAGCGAGATATTCGCAAAGTAATCGGCATAGAGCAGGGCGTGGTCTCTCTCTCTATTGCGGTTCAGGTTGGGAGCACGGCCAGGGACTGACCCCATGTACCGAGGAAGCTGCCGTTCAATGTGGTCGTGAACGACCAGTGCAGCCACCACAAGATCTTCGTCATCCGGGATGAATCGTCTGATAAAGAAATGAAGTGGTGGAAGAAAATTTCATCTGCACTGTCCATACCTTTGTGGGCAAAGTGTCAAACACCTTGCGGTCGTGGTGGCAAAGGTTCCGCGTTGATCACCTCGATGTAGCAGGGGTGGTTGGCCGCCGGCTACTGGCCGCTCCGGAGCACCAAACGGAAGGTGTCGTGGTCCATATCCATCGCCGGCGGTCGTATCCCCGCTGGCACCGTCTATGACGGCGACGGCCAAATCTCCTCCAAGCGACAGGCAAAACTCCTACGAAAGCGAGGGCATGGTGGCGGCTATGTCGAGACGTTGTTTGGTATGGATGGCCGGGGGGTGAGCAGTGAGGAGGCGGCTAGAGAATAGTGGCGGCGTCGGCGGCGGGATGGGGCGGGGGAGAGCGGGTGGAGGCGTTGGAGGCGAATGGGTGCTAGTGTCCCCAGTAGGTGGGCCACGGGAAGGACAAGGGCGTGCGTCCAGCCCGTCCGCGCGATGTCCGTTTCACCCCAAACTCGATGCAAGTTTGGGCCGGGAATGAGTCGAAACAAATGAAATTCGGACATTTGTTTATTTGAGGCCGCGCGTTGGGCCATGTTATTCGTCTGTTCTACTCCAAATGGATGCACCCGGACGGGATGTGGTCGCACGCTGGAGTTGGCCTCACTGCATGCTGGTCCACTTTGACGGGTGCGTCATGCTCGCTGCGTTTCTTTCGCTGTTCATGGTCCTTGCAAAATTTTATTGTTATGGATATAACTAGCTGGTACCCGCGCGGCGGCACGCCGCGCCTTACTTATTGGCAGTGATATATGTTGTTGTATAGCAAGTAAATATTCTTATGTTGATGATTTTTTTTCCGAAAAAGAGATTGGCATGTTTAGTTCAACATTCATTTTTTATGGGATGGTGATCAAAGGAAGGGAGAAAATATTGGTTGGCCGTTTTGATCAATAAGATAAATGTAATTTTTTATAGTTTTGGCTCTCTTCCCTTTAAACTTGGGTGGAGTGTATGCATGTTATATGAGACATATGTGGATCGAGTCCTTATACATGAGGTTTGATGTGTGGATCAAGCTCAAAACATGTGTTATCGATGCACACGTGTTACATATTCATGTGAATGATGATGATACAATTTGTGTAGCTTGTGGTACAATGGGTTTCTTTTTTATAGATATTGTTCGATCTCAAATGTTCTAGCCTAAGGGAAATGGTGCTAAGATAGGGACTCGTTGTGTCTGCGACATTGCATTGTTTCTGTATATTGTTTTTTATGTGGACTAAAATATTCATAACCTTGGAGCTATACAGATGCTATGTGGACTTGAGGAAATAGAGTGCAATACATAAAGAAAAAAAAGAAGATTTTATTTCTTATGACGATAGAGTAGATGTTCTACAGTGTTCTGGTTTTCCCTCCGTGATAATGTAGTAAATAACTTGACCGAATTATTAAACTGGGTTGTGTGCTGGTGTATGGCCAATATATGGATTGTAGGATCATTGGTAGCTGGGTGTTGCGAGCACATATGACACAATCAAATATTTCGTTTGGGTACAGGTGATACAATCAAACCTTTATTGGGTTACATTGCATCACCTTAGGCAGTATATAAGTCAGGAATTCGAGAACATGTCAAGTTTATTTATTGATGTCATTGCGGCCTTGTGCATTTAGTAGGAGGTCGATGAGTTTAACTAAGGTTAGCTACACGCTGCTTGTGAAGTGTGCAGAACGGTATCTTTTGTCAAAACATGGATTGACAACAATCGTGGGAGTTCCACGTGATGAGGAATGAAGATGTGAAGCTTGCATGATGAAAAATATTGCCCAGATCTAAATGACATACATGTACATGAGAGTAGAGGGATGTACAACAGAAACCGATAAGAATAGCAGACTGAGAAACCTTAACAAACTGACTGGCTAATAGTATTGTCAGTGCTACAACATGAAAGATCACTCCCATATTGTGCAGAAGTGTACACAAAGAGCATAGTATATGTTCCTAAGAATATGAACAGGAACTCGTTTCAGCATGAAATAGTTGACGTGCCGTCATATTTTCTCAGTAACAATTGCAGAGCATGATAAGAAGGATAAAACAATACTAATAGTTTCATTAGGCGGTTAACTACACAAATCATTATCACCTTTTCTGCCTTATGATTCTCCGGAGAAATATCCTCCTCAAAGGGCTGCGAGGAAAAGGCATCCTAGGAAATATAGAATTTGGGAAATTCGCTACAAATCCTGTGCTCCCAGAGATCTGCATCCAATAGAAACTAGAAATTTCAAATATGCAAACACCAGAGATAATGGATCCTTTACTGGATAGGTTTGAAATTATTGCTGGACAAATAACATATGACCATCAATGCCAAGTTAGAAAATGTGTGTCAAGCGTCAATAATTAGGTGAATGAGCAGAAGCTTGCCTTGTTTCAAAAGAGACACAAATAATGATGCAGAACGGCAATGAACATCCATAAAGGTTTTAGAAGTGACAATGACATCATTTACAAACTCTTACATCGAAATAAAACTATATTGACAATAATCATGCCTAAAAGGTTAGGCAAAATCTGGTTTTTTCTACTCTTAAGTTATTCGTTGGAAAAAAAGGAAAATAGCTGCAACCAAATGTCATTGAACTGATGGAGTGACATATGAGAACACCCCTCCCAACAGAACATTCTGACAAAGAGAATGTTCATTTTTCACACTTTCTTGTAGAGCCCGTGTAAGCTCCCCATCTTCTAAATGATCATCAATACCTGGTTCATAAAAAAAAAAGAATGACATAACATTAAAATGGTGCTTTCTATCAACTCTTCATTTTTATAGCCTCCTTAACCTACAACTGCTATTCCAAGATAGGGAATTTAATGACCATACCACCAGGCAGTAGAATATAAATTAGAGATTATCAGAACTGGTTTAGATTGGATGATACAAACCTAGTGTTTCCCTAGTGCGATCAACAATGAAATAATTAAATAAAGCAACATGCGGTGACTTGTATAAAAATACAATATGGCACCTAATATTCAGGAGCCATCATGAGTTTGCTTCTGACAAGAAACAAAGAGCTATGTACTCGAGTTAATAAGAAATAGTGTATCTACACCATCCGTATACGGATCCAGTGTGAGACCATCACCTAGCTACTACACGCATGCATCAAGCCCACACATCACACATGCAGCAGCAGCACGTAAGCCCTGCACGCACGCGACGCAACAGCCCGCCGCGCAAGCAAGAAGCACGCCGCACACAGCGAATGCACGGCAGCAGGGCACATGGCAAGAGAGCGAGGAGAAGACAGTTGTGCGCTCACCGTCGTGCAGTTCAAGTGGAGGCGAATCGACAGGAAGCTGAAGAACTGTTTGTGAGGGTTTCCGCGCTGATATACTGGAGGCAACAGATCCCCACGGCGACCTCACGGGCCGGAAACGGCGGGGTGCCAAAGATAGGCGCAAGGTCGACGCGACGACTGCGAGCTCGAGATGCATGCGGGCTGGGTGTTAGGTGGAGAACACCACCTCATGGTCTCACGAAGGCGAGGACGGTACGCCGCCGCGACCGGAGTTCGGCATCCCGGACGGACACGACATAGGCTCTCCTGCATGTGCCATCGCCTATAGATATGGGTCCGGTGCCAAGAGGCATGAGCCGGCGAGGTGGAGCAGGAGCGTGTCGCAGCTCTGCCCATGTTGTCGACGGCCGTAGCGTTCACCATATTCAGATCGAAGAGCATCGATGAGGAGGTGTCACAGTTGTCGTGGCACGGTGGCAGTCCTCCTCGATGGTCGGGAAACAAAAGAGGACGCTGGTGGCTGGGATGGCAGCCCCGCCGCCGCTCCACGACTCGTGTTGGTAGCCTCCGCCGCTGGCGCCTCGAAAGTGCCCTTCGTACGCCATCGTCGATAGTTGCTGCATATGCCATCAGCTGGGTCACGCGGAGAAGAGATGGGAATACACCAATAGGGACGGCAGCAGGAGAAGAGCTGGAATCTCGGCTCTAGGACGGGAGGGCTGTGAGGAGGCGTGGTACGCCACTCATGGGCCACCACGCGCATGCATCAGTCTCCGTCGCGCCACGAGCTCCGCCTGGCCGGGCATCGTCATGACCACGCGTGAGCTCTACGGACGCACATGGTTCACGGTCAATCTGCGAGCCACCTGCACATATTGAGCCCCTTCATGGGCCATGGCCTCGTGCTCCCACCGTAGTGGTGTGCTTACCTTGTGACAGCCATCGTCATGGCCGTAGAGTGCGAGCCACGCCGCGCGCCGCCAAGTTCTCGGGATCCAGCGGAAGGCGAGGCGTGCAGGCGCCTTCTTCCTCTCCCTGGACTGACGACCCACCACACCAGCGGGAGGAGCTGGAGAAGCGCCGGCGGGCGTTGAAGCCACCAGCAGGAGCTCGGGGAGGCAGATGTTGTAGAACGGGCCTCCAATGCCGTTGAGCTCCATGGCGGCGCTTGTGAGCTCCACCGGCGGCGCGGCGCGTACGGGGGCTGGGTGGGGAACGGAAGTGAGAAGGGGAGGAGGAGGACATCGCACGCCTTATATAGACGGCCACGCACATCGCAGCACCTACGAGAAGCAGCGATCTAAGCGGCGGCCGCCTGAAAGCAAATCAAAGCTGGAAACGGCACCGCACTTCGCTGAAGAAAAATCACAGGACGGAGGGTGAGTATTAAAAGGAGAGAAGGTAGCCAACCAGGAATTGCTCGCCACAAAAACTGCTAGGTCCACCCGGAATCATACACAGTCAATTCCCCCAGTAATTGGCGTGTCAACCTCTGATTGGTCTGATTTTTACTGATTGGAAAAAGTAAAAAAAAGCAGAAAAAAGAAACCTGGCTAGATTTAGTATATTTAGAATACTTGCTAGAGTTTGAATTACTGGTATTACATCTGTTCCTTTCTAAATACCCCCTCCGTTCCTAAATGTAAGTCTTTGTAGAGATTCTACTATGAACCACATACGGATGTATATAGATGCATTTTAAATTTAGATTTATTCATTTTGCTCCGTATGTAGTCCATTTAATGAAATCCCTATAAAGACTTATATTTAGAAACAGAGGGAGTATAAGACGGTTTGGATGTTTTAGCAGTTTGACTTTAACTGCCAAAACGTCCTATATCTAGGACGTCAATAAGCAACGAACGCCAGATTTCTAGCCTTCCTGGACCGAACTTTTCGTTCGACTGGGGGGCGATCGATGGAAGGAGAGCCCCCAGCCCGTCCTCACAGTGGCCTACAGGCCTTTTTACTGTGAATTAAATAAAACGAGAAATAAAGCTGAATTTTTGCAGTGAAAAAATGAAGCCCAGTATTTTTTATTATGACTAATAAAAGTACATTTGCTACGTTCGAAAATGAAAATTCTGCCATGACCTAAAAGTATGAATTTTTCAGGGTCCAAAAATATAACTTTGTCATTGGTCAACAAAGTAAAATTCGACCATGGTCTAGGAGAGTAGCGTTTTGGCATATGGGAGCGCGCACTCCTGGTTTTTGAAATGTGTTTTAAACATATTTTGAAATGTCAAAAAATTCCAAACAAAGACTTGACGCGTCCATCTCAATATTGTACATGCTCACAAAGTCGTTTCATGAAAACCCGACAACTTATGCGCCACATGTGAAAAAAGACAAAATCCAGTGTTAAAAAATGTTTTCCTTTTTTTTGCGGGTGAGTTAAAAAAATGCTTTTCACAAGACATTCTTTTGATTTTTTTTACACAAGCCACAAAAATGTCAGTTTTCTCCGAAACTTGACTTGCACACATATAATGTCGAGATGTACACGCCAAATTTTTGTTTGGAATTTTTTCACACTTTAAAAAAAAATCACATGCAGGAGCGCGCGTTCCGGGAGTACCAACGGATTTCCGCATGGTCTAGTCCAAACAATAACTTTACCATACTTCAAAAAATGAATCTACCATGGTACTCCCTCTGTTCCAGAATAGATGATTCAACTTTGTACTAGCTTTGTGCAAAGTTGAGTCAACTATTTCAGAACGGAGGGAGTACAAACAAATAATTGTTGTGCCACGGTGCTTGGCGGGTCATCATGTAGACGTAGTAGTTCCGAAGAGGAACTTGGCGCGTCCAAAATCTTCGGGGATTGTCCTTGGACTTCGCGGTGGTCTCCTCGGTTCAACAGTGAAGGGCCAGAACGACCGGCGGCTTGGGTGGCTCCTCAAGGCCATGGAGATGACAGGCAGCAGGAGGCTGCTAGTGGAGGCAGAGCCACGACGAGGAGGTCCTGCTCCGGCAGCTGCAAGGCTTCGGGCGCGAGGGAGAAGGAACCGGCGCGTGGGAAGGAGAAGCAGAGGGCGTAGTCAACGCGGCTGGGACGAGCAGCGAGGTAGGAGAAGCGGAACTTGGCGGAGCGGCGGCTTGTCCTTGCAGAGGAGGTTGAGGCGGTCGGCCACCAGGGAGACGGAGGCAAGCTTGATGACGAGGCAGCCATGGTCGCGGGCGCGCGATGAAGAGAAGGAGGCAAGCGCGAGGTGGCTGACGGAGGAGAGCATCTCACGCGCGGGGAAGGAGGTGACAGAGGCAGGGCTTGCCGGCAGCTCGGCCGGATGCGGAGGTCCCCTGTTGCGTGCGGGAGGCAGGAGGCGCGGCGGCGAAGAGGAAGGAGGGCGGCGGCACTGGCAAGGGAGGCGCGCCATGGGGATCGGGCGCGAGCGCTCCTCTCCTGAGCGTGGTGACGGCGCGTGGGAGGAGACGAGGGAGAGTGGGGGATCGAGCAGGAGGCGGCGGCAGAGGGAACGAGGGAGAGAAGAGGGGTTCGAGCGGGGGAGGCTAGGCGGGGGCGGCCGGGCCAAGGGCCATGACGCAGATGGGCCGGCCTGGCTGGGCTGTAGGAAGACTAGGGAGAGATAAGGAGATGGGCCAGCCTGGAAAACTGAATTGGTCTTCCATTTATAAAATAAAGAGAACTTTGGAGAAAAGAAAGAGAGAGTTAGAAAAAGAATTAGACCAACGGAAATATTTTCCTTGGACCAAGAAAATATGAAGAATTTACCAAAAATGGTTGGAAGAGGTTTTGGCAATCTAAATCCAAACTCATTTGAATTTAATTTAAATGGGTTTGGATAGAAAGTGGGTGAGGAAGGTCCAGAAATGATGAGGTTTTTAGAGGAGCCTCGATAAAAAGTGATAAGAATTGTTGGGAAAGTTTGAGGAAGAACTGAAGATAGAATGTGCATGATAATTAAATTGCAAGTGGGTTGTGGTTAATTCCAAACTAATGGAATATTTATTATAGCTCCCTAAATATCGAGAGGATATGTTATAAAAAGAAATCACCATGTGAATTCCCTCGATTTAAATGGATCAAAGATCCGCACGATTTATTTATTTGAGTTTTAAAAAGGGGTGCATGATGACATGATGCAAAGATGAATGCAACGAACCAAACAAATCACACGATGAATCTCGGAATCCATGGAAGGCATCTGGAGCGCCGGTCTTGGGGCGTCACACTAGGAATATGTCAAACATAAAGACATTTTCTGTACTCATGTGCCCGTCAAAGTTAGCACTTAGCACAACCTGAACCTGAATTTTTTTTTAATATGTAAACCTGACCATTTTGAATGTTGTGGTAAAAGCAATTTCAAACATACAGATTAGCTTGAAAGCTTCCAATGCTCCCGGCAAAAACTCTCAAATCAGCATCATGATGCCATTGTTTCAGCGATGGTATCTCCTCTACATTGTTTCGGCGATAGTATCTCATCTACTTGTTCTTCCCCAAAATGTATCTGCAGCCAATTGGTTTGGAAGATAGGACTTGCAAATCCACAACTCTTTACAGTTATCAGAAGATCAAAAAGCAAGCAATCAAAAAATGACTAAAACTGCTACCGGAAGGACAAATGAAATGGATGCAACATGTTTCAAGAACACAGAATATTCCAGGACAAAAACCAGATTAAAGTGAAAGAATTAGGGGACAGAACACAAATACCACAAAACACACCAAAAATCCAACTCAACGAACTCCGCCTCATGCAGCAACCAACATATAACATCCCATGAACAATATACTGCATCATTCCTCGACAGAAAAGGTCCGAAGCATGATCCTCGCCACGTAATTCAAAGAAAAAAACTAAAGAACAAACATTATTATTCTGCGTAAGCTACACAACAATAGACAGCATCACTAACACAAGTCAGCACTCAGCACCAGGGGCCACAAGGTCGAGCTAATCATCTCTGGCTCAGATCGACAGTGTGCACGTTCGCACCAGTCATTTCTTCAAGTATGTCCTTCATTATATCTACAGTGTCCCGCCATTTCATAGAACTGCTTCAATCCAGAAAGCGGCGAATTATGCACAAAGAATCATATCCAGCACCCTGCATCAAGGGGGATAATGGTGTGAGAAACAAAGAGTTGAAGCCATGTATGTGAAAGAAGGCGATGAACTTGAACTGCCCAAGCATTATAATTCACAAATTCTGGTGTCGCTACTTAAATAGACATGGCATTAGTTAATTTGTAAAATTACTAAAAACTGAGAAAAGACAAGTTCTGAAACTCTGAATTCCACAGTAGATAAGTAGAGAAACTCTATCCGTATTTGTCCAAAGAAGTACGGTGCTTAGGTTCTAAAATACTATTGATTCAGTAACCGACACACCAAAAGCTCTGCAAACTTCTAATCTAAAGTTTTTTAGTCAGTCAACTGTGATTAACAATGGCAATAATCAGCCATTAAATATATTGCACATAGCATGATATCATTTATCCTTTTATCAAGGTAATAGCATGCTAAGTCAATTACGACTGCAAAGAAACTGGTTTTGAAGGTAATGTCAGATAACCCAACAAAAGAGTACTAGTTCAAATTTGAGGATTCTCAAAAGATGCACCATACCTTCAGAGACGCATGAATTTAAGATATCCAGCATCAAGTAGAACCTGTTGGACGTCAGGCAAGAGATCAACCCTCAAAGATAGAATCATAGCGAGGAACTCCTTGTGGTACTTTTTAGCTTTGTGCTCAAAGCAATTCCTTAGAAGCTTCAAGAGACCCATAACGTTGTTCTCGTAGGTTGATCCTTTGCCAGTCACAGGGTCCGTCCAATGATAAGTCTCATCGAGAAGAGGATCAAGAACCCATGTATGCCAGCCATTGTATTTGCGCATTGGCTCGGACTTTAGCATTCTCTGAAACTGGTGGCTCTTCTTCTTCTCAAATTCAATCATACTATGGAGAATTGATGTAAACATTCCATAAGCAGCTTCGGCGGGCATCATCAGTATGTAGTTAGCAATCAGGACTGGACTGCAGAAGTTGACACCCTTTGAAATAAGAGCCAGCCACTTAGAAACATCTGGTGGAAGTTGCTCTCCTCGTCCTTGATACAGGCCTTCAACCGTCTTGACAAAGGTATCATAATCCTTGTTTCCCAGAACTTTTGAGTATGTCACTAGAGGAAGGATGTTTATCATTTCCACGGAATTGTCAGCGGGAGAGACAGCAAAATTCTCAGGGCCAAACTGCCCAGACAGAGTGCTATTTTTCTTGTGAAAACTGGCAAGCCCTCTAAATGATTCTCTAAATACCACCTTAATATCCTCCTTGGTAGTTCTTACGATTTTATAAGCTTTTCGAATCAGTCTCTGATTTTCATAACCTGGAATTTCTCTTAACTTTGTCAATCTCTTGTTTGCATAATTTTTCAGAGTCACAACTTGAACACCAGATGCTGTTAATTCCAGTGAACTGGGACCATCCTCGGCAGTGCCTTTTCTGGAGCTGACAATCGCTTTTCTAGTTGTGGCAGTCATGCCAGATGTTGTTAGTGTCAATGGACAAAGACATGTGCTGGATCCATCCTCGGCAGTGGCTTCACTGGAGCTGACAGTCCTCACCTCAGTTGCTTTTGTGGCGGTGCCGGTCACAGTAGATGTTGTCAGTTCCAATGAATCAAGACATTTGCTCAACTTGTCCTCAGCGGTGGGTTTATTGGAGTCGACAGTCTTCACCTCGAAATCACAGTTTCTGCTGGCATCAAGATTAAGAGATCTTTTGCATTTCGGATGATCAGTTCTGTGGGTCTTCTGGCAGACAAATTCATGGTCATCGTTGTTGACAGAACTTCTGTTGCGTTTACTTCCTGTGGAAAGTGCACCCCTGTGGAGATTTACATAGCAATTTAGCACAACACATTGCAAATTCTTTGTATAATGAAATAAAGCATGTAGACATCAATTTAGCACAACACATTGCAAATTCTTTGTATAATGAAAAAAAGCATGTAGACATGAAACTGAAATAGTTTTCACCTTTCTAGCATAGCAGGAGACATGTGGGGTCTAGCCATTGCATCTTTGGTATCGGTGTGCAGCATACGGAGATGGGAGCTGGCTGTGGGTTCTTTCATTGGAGTATGCTGCCCCTGCTTGGTGTAATTGTCAAATGGGAGAAATGTCCAAAGGAGTACGCTGCAGAATTGTAAACAAAATTATCAGCACAAGGTGGAGAATAGCAGTACAGATGCTAGTTAAACTATACTTACCAGTCTCTTAGCCAATTAAAATTCACAGCATCAATTCCCATCTTCTGAGAGAGATCATAATCACGACCTGGTATTTTGTAATAAAAACAAACATTAAGTGTTGAAAGACAGAATGAATTGCCCAGGAAATTCGTGAAGAAACCAAACCTTGAAAGGCATTACAGATGAGAAGATCAGCATCATACATCTCAATGTAGTCACCAGGCTTCGCTCCAGCTACTTCAATTAATTTCTACATACAATGGTTAAACAACATTCAAAATTGAGAACTAGTTTCGAAAGTGGCGTGACTGGAACTTGTATTGTAATTTGGCAAACTCAAATATGAGCTTAGAACAACATACCATGATATATTTCGTTTTCTCCATAGCCTGCACAGCAGATATTCAGCCCACTGAATCCAGGTATAGGCCGTAGCCCTCTTGGTGGCATGTATAATATCTGTACAATTACACGATCTCCAATTAGATCATGTGGCGATCAAAACACAGAACAGAAACAAAATCAAAAGTTAGACTTACTCGGTTGGGATCTTCAAGCTTATTCATGGAAAGCGAAAATTCAACCCATATTGTATTCACGACCTCTGATCCTTGTTCCCTTGCCTCCACGCACTTCAAGTTGTCCTATAAATGCAATTGAACAATAATAAGTTTGTGAACCAGCAATACGTCGGCATCATCAGAACTATAAGCAATGAAGGAGGTATCTAATATTAATAACAGTTTAATACAAGTACTGTTTGAACTATAAGCAGTCCAACAAAGAGACTCAGTCCAGAGCAGACATTTAGGCAAAAACAAAGTACTGCACAGTGCTGAGTAGCTTCAGTGAGGGGAAATGCAGTTAGGATCAATAATTTGAAGGTTGAAAGGTCTGAGACTGCCGAGATACTTGCAGGGAAGCACCGAGAGTCATTGTAAGATAACAAGACCACGGCATCCTATATCCTTTTGACAGTACACGACACATTCTTAATACCCACGGTAATAAATCAGGTTAGTGATAATAAAATCTTCAAATGGCTCTAGTATATGGTATGACCATCCACATATACAAAACATGCACCGACTTCATCAGACAAAAGTAGAGTATAGTGAGCTCCTTAGGAGGGTTTCGCATGGGTGGAGCTTCACAGGCAGGCGAGCAGCAGTGCAGACGAACTCTCTTTCCCCATCTTAAGCACGGATGAACTCTAACACCTATCTCGCAACCTATGTATTTGGATGAACCTACGAGACACACCCAGAAGCATGCTGCGTGCAATCAAGACTACAGCATGCAGAAGTACTCACAAACAAGACGGATCTGTCAACGATAACTACATCCCCCAAGGATACTCACGAATAGAATGGATTTCTGGACGATCAAATGTGTGCGTCTTGCTGTAGCCACATGCCGGTGTCCGCACCTGGATTCAAGCACCGTGGGCAGGGATTAGAAGGGATTGTCAATCAAGTCAATAGCGAGTAAAAAACTAGGGATGCATGCGCACCTGCGACACCGATGCGGCCCCATGCCCGGGAACCTCTTCTCCGCCGCGCCGTAGAATCTCTCCCTGAATTGTTCAGGAACCGGAGGGATTAGAAAGAATCCTCGATCAATTCAGTAGCGAGAAAAAACCCTAGGATGCATGCGCACCTGCGACACCGGTGCGGCCCCGTGCCCAGCGACCTCTTCTCCGCCGCGCCGTAGAATCTCCTCCCGAATCTGGGTTCAGGAACCAAAGCGATTTGAAGCGGTCCTCGATAAGTCAGTAGGGAGAAAACCCTCGAGATGCGCACCTTCGACTCCGACGCGGCGTCGAAGCCGTACAGCTCGAAGTGGACGCCGGTAAACAGGCGCGCGTCATGGCCGCCGCCGCCGCCGCCGCCGTCGCCGCCGTCATCGCCACCCCCGTCTGGGCGCATGGCGGCTGAAGCGCGGGCTAGGGTTTGGGAACGGGGTTCCTGTTGGGTGGGGCGGCAGAGGAGAAAACAGGTCCGTCGCGACTGTGTTGGTTCCGGCGATTTGTGCCGCGGGAGGAAGCCGGAAGAGGTCGGTGCGGGATTTATAAAGGGGGCTTTCTGCAAAAGTTGCCGTGCTAGCCGTTGATGATGGCGTCGTGTTGGGAGTGTGACATGTGGGGTACTAGGGGGATTGGCGTTTTCTCCTGAAGGAAAGGGGGCCTTTGTAAAGTTGCCTTGCTGGTGTTGAGGATGGGGCTGGGGCGGGACTAGGAGGATTGGCATTTTGGTTTCCCGCGGACCAGCCAACGGGACTCTCTTTCGTTTTCTCGTCTCGTGGCTATCTGAATTCAGTCTCTTTCCTTTTGCGAACCATCTGAATTCAATTCCTCGTTGTTGGATCATCAAGAAAAATAACAAGTATAACCATTTCTTTGCGATGAGAAAAGGAATTCATTAATCAAGTGGCGGCCATGTTTGCATTGCAAAGAATAGGAACCTCATCCGGACATGATCGAAGCCATACCAAAGTGGGCGTCTTAACTCTACTAAAGTTTGCTAAATAATGACCAACAGTTTTTTTTATCTTGCCTAACATGCTTGACTACAAATTCCCTACACACAGCAAGTTTGGTCTGAAGAGGAGAGCCACATTGTCGAAGTTCGCCGCACAATTGTTAGAAGGGAGAGAGGGATTGGTGGAATAGTTGTTGTATTGCTTGAGCCTCGTGGGCATATATATAGGAGTACAAAGACCAACTTGGAGTACAAGACAAGGCAGGACCGAATCCTAGTCTATCCTATACTTCCTAATTATCAATATACTCAACATCCCCCCGCAGTCACAACGGTAGCGATGCAGACGGTGAGACTGGAGAAGAATCCGAAGGCAAGCCGACGAACACCCCCCACAGTCGTAACGGTCGATGCATCGCGGAGTCGTGGCTGGAGTGAAAACCGACGAGGTTGCTCAAGCAGGCGGTAGCCCTTTGTGTCGTTTGTCGATGTAGCCGAGAGCGTGTGTGGTGGAGCCGTGGTCGAGGTAGCCGTGCGAAGAATGCCGTGGTCGATGTCGAGTCGGGGTGGCCGGTGTCGAGGAAGTCGCCGTGGAGCCGCGGGCGCAAGGGGGCGCCGAGTTAGTCGTGGGCGCAGTGGTGTCGAAGTAGTGGTGCGCCAGGACGGAGATGATGTTGACGACGCGTCGCGCCGGGGTTGCCAACCCTGGGGACACATCGTAGACGAAGGCACGCGTCGGTGTTGCCAGCACCGGGCATGCGTAGACGGACGAAGACGAAGTTGACGAAGCGCCGCGCCAGGCTTGCCAGGCCCGGGGACACATCATGGACGAAGGCACGCGGCGGTGTTGCCAGTACCGGGCATGCATAGACTGGGACCTGCACAAGCTGTACGCCATGTCGAAGAAGTCGGAGAGGCCAGCAGAGAAGGACTCGACGACGGTTGCGGCGCCAATCGGCACGGGGCCAATGTCGCCCGCGGTTGTCGGAGTAGATGAAGTGGTCGGGGTAGATGACGGCGACGCTGGCGACGAGCTGGTGCTGGACGAAGACGAAGGGGGTGGACGGGCGGCGGCGGCGGCTACGAAGGTAGCGGCGGCGGCGGCCAAAGAAGAGCGGCAGCGGTGGCCTGAAGGCGGCGGCGGCGGCTAGGTTAGCAGTGCGGCGGCGGTGCTCGAAGTAGGCGAAGAACCCTGACAGCGTGACGAAGACCGGCGCGGACGGTGGTGTTCCCGCGCCAAGGGAGACGGCGCGGCGCATACCACGGGAGATCGACGCGCGGTGACGGCGGAGTGGACCGCGGGCCGCGGCGCTACGATCCAAAGGGGCGACGCAGCGGCGGCAGGCGGATCGGGGCGACGGCGGGAAGACCTCGGGGCAGCAGCGGGGACCGCGGGCCGAGACGCTGCGGCCCGAAGGGGCGACGCAATGGCGGATCGCGAGTCGGTGCAACCGCAGGGACGGCCTCGGGATGGCGGCGTGGACCGCGGGCCGCGGCACTACGGCCCGAAGGGGCGACGCAGCGGTGACGCGGGTCGGTGCAGCCGGGAGAAGAACCACGGGGCGGCGGCTACGGGGGTAGCGCAGCGGCAGCCCGTTGCTCGATCGACGGAGGGGCGCGCTGAACTCGGAGACGATCTTCACGGGACCTGCGAAGGCGCGCGTAACTGACGGACCAGGTCGGTCGCGCGGCGTAGATGAGGCGGATCGCGGCGACGAGCGGGTGATCAAGCCGATCGCGCGCGAGGTCGGGGACACCGCTCGGTGAAGGCGTGGTGGCGGCGGAGTCCGAGATGAAGTCGGCGGCGGCGGGCGGCAGGGCGGCTATGATTGGCCGCCGCATGGCGCGAGGCCGCCGGGTCGGGGTGATGCAGGAGTCCCGGTCGGAGCAGGCGGTGACGGCCGGCGTAGATCGACGGGCGGGCCGGCGCGCGAACGGCGGCGGTGAAGGGCCGCCGCATGACGCGAGGCCGCCGGGTCGGGGCGACCGGCGGGTAGGCCGCCGGGTCGGTGAAGACGCCGGTGTAGTCGATGCCGAAGTCGGAGTAGAGGCGCACGGGGTCGACGGCGGCGGTGGGCGACGCAAACCGGATCACAAAGACCGGAAAACCAAAAAGTAGACGCCGATCAAAGCGACCGGCGAGAGAGAAAACCCGGATCAAAGGATCGGGAAAAAGACTCTCTAGGGCAGCCGGTCAACACGACCGGCGGACGAACCCTAGGTACGGGCGGCGCAGCCCCCGGCGGCGGTCAAGGAGACCGACCGCCCCGGGGGCGGCGCGCAGGTGCGGAAGCGGTGGCGGCGAGGGTTTAGGATCGACTTGCGATAGATACCATGTTGGAAGGGAGAGAGGGATTGGTGGAATAGTTGTTGTATTGCTTGAGCCTCGTGGGCATATATATAGGAGTACAAAGACCAACTTAAAGTATAAGACAAGGCAGGACCGAATCCTAGTCTATCCTATACTTCCTAATTATCAATATACTCAACAACAATGAAGAGATGATTGCATCATTCTTGAGAGTCATGCCAGTGCCTGCGTTGCCATCCTTCTTCGAGAAGGATCCATCAATGTGAGTGTCACCCAACCCGTTGATGTTGGTTCTCACCGCTCGAGATGACGCTCCACCCACACAAGCGATCAGTGGCGGGGCTTAGTGGAGATCAACCTGGGCCATCGCCCCCCTGTCCAGGAGATTTGTTCATATTATCATGAGTAATTTGCCCTTAGATTCATAGAAATCTAGCCTAAACTCGATGTTGGTTGCCCTCTAGCCCATTTGCCCCTCCTAAGATGTGTCCCAAGCTCCGCCACTGCAACGGATGACACGTTCATTCTAGGCTTCACGGTAGTCACCATATTCCCCTTAACATGGTCACCGTGAGGATCGTTCCGAATAGCTAGTAGAGAGTTGATGTAGCTTGTTAGGACCTGACTCGAAGCCTCCATAGGTGGTGACCTTTTATTGTGGATAATTTATTTCCTCACATGCCAACATCTCTCATGTCATCATGAGTGTGAAGAGGCGCTCCTCCTCGGCAACCACAAGAGCCACTTGTGGCCCGTGTTCACAAGCTGGAGGACATTAGTGTTGCGCCATCGACTGCCACAGTGCTACTGCTCGGGCACCTGCAAAGAGCATGGAAGGTGTCCTCCCGCTCGGTGGCTCATAAATGACATGCTCGTGGGTTGATCTATGAAATGTTTATTGATTTTTTTACCGATCAATAGATAATTAGTTTTAATTGTGTTAGCCACCTACCAGGCAAATTGATGCGTCGGGATGGCTACTAAGAGGGACGATGGGCCACGTCCTCACTTCCACGGCTTGGTGCGGAGAGGAGGAAGACTTTTTTTAGCCCGGGAGAGGAGGAAGACTTGAAAAAACTAAGTAGTAACATACATGACACGGCTTGATATGTTTGATGTCATGGTAACATATTGATGTTACCATATCATCTATTGTGCCTAGACATGTATAATTTTGCTACTTATGTTACTCTCACCATGGGAGGACAAAACGGTCTCTCCGGTGCATAAATGGTTGTGAGTTTACGTTTTCATCATCTTTGGTAAAATCAAGTCCACCAAGTAGATACTCATAACACGATGTACCATATTTTTTTTGCTGATAATCTCAATTTTGGTTTAATAGTACATCCCAATAAAGGAGGACCATTTTTGTTCAACTTATCTCTTTCAACCTGGATACCATGAGGAGGGCCTTGGAAAGTTTTTGAATAAGTAGTGGGAATTCGTAGATCCTCCAAACATAGAGCACGTAGGGCTTTGAAAACCAAATACATTACCCACAATGGAAGTAAACATGTTAGTAACGGAATCCTCTTCAAATAGGTCTAATGGATAAGTTACATAACAGATCCATTGGTTGTCTTCCCCAGCAACAGGCTCGATGTGATAGCATCGTACTTTGTAACGATCAAGACTGGTAAGTCCATCAATCCAAACAGTTGTCCATGTACCAGTAGAAGATTCGGTAGCTACTGCAACCCTGCTTCTTCGGGCGGAACCCCAGGCTGGGGACTTACTTGGAATGCTGCCAAGATATCAGTATCCATAGTTTCATACTCTGGGGTGTAGTAAGTCAATTTATAATCTTTAACACCTACTTTAGTTTATATTTGTGGTGATATAAGTCCCTCCTTATAACTCTTGAATTAAGAATTCTCACAGTAACAGGGTCTACTCGATGTTAATTAGACGTAAATGAAACTTTAGCAAAAATCTCGTAAAACAAAAAGTATATCCAGTTAATATAATACCAACTCATTAAAGAAAATTGAGGGCATGCTTAGGTTAATGAATATGTTTCATTCATATATAATGCGTACACCCCGTGTACGTTCTATCCTACATGAACTCGATAGGAATTGAGTTGTTGTTATGGTAAGTTAACACGGTTCGTTATTAAACCATGGATTTGATTTACCAAATCCATAATTATTGTATACTCTTCGATAGATATAGCGCAACCCAAATTAATCCCTAATCCTTATTTTACAAGTTCTTCATAGTTTTCTTTTCTTATTGTGAATGCAAATACCTAACTAAATACTAGTAAAATTATTTGTTGACAGCAATCTATGCTTCACAGTAGTATATATTTTGTATATCGAAGTCCTAGATAGGAAAGTAGAGTAGGCACAGATCCTCCACAAAAGGCAAGATGTATATGAAAAAAAGATTGATTGAACTTTCCAACAGACTCATTCCATGAGTAAACGATTGAATGGGATTTGCTTGGGCAACGAAATCAAGTCCTAGTCCCCTTTTCTCTCTTATTGAATTAACTAATTCGTTTCCTTTTTACTTTTGGATTTTTTATTTGATTTGGCATTATTCAACAATAAAAAAATAAAATTCTTGACAAATTCCTTTTTTTAATTATGTGATAATTATGAGAACCAATCCTGCTACTTCTCGTCCCGGGGTTTCCACAATTGAAGAAAAAAGTACAGGTCGTATCGATCAAATTATTGGCCCCGTGCTAGATGTCACTTTTCTCTCTATGCCAACCCCTTCTCTTTTGTGAACCATCCGAATTCAATTCCTCGTTGTTGGATCATCAAGGAAAATAACAAGTATAACTTTTTTTATGAGGAGAAAAGGAATTCGTTGATCAAGTGGCGCCATGTTTGCATTACAAACAATAGGAACCTCATCCGGACATGATCGAAGCCATACGGAAGTGTGCGCCTTAACTCTACTAAAGTTTGCTAAATAATGACCAACAATTTTTTTGCTCTTGCCTAGCATGCTTGACTATACACTACTAGGGAAAAGTCTATACACAGAATCTTACCAGCAGCGCGTGTCTGCCAAACGCGCTACTGACTTGGAAGTA